>NW_027507686.1:144291197-144708697 GCF_037356315.1 Lithobates pipiens | reverse complement strand
TACGTGGGGGGTGTCTATAGTATGCCTGTAAAGTGGCAGGTGTTTCCCGTGCTTAGAACATTCCATGCACAAAATGAAATTTTTAAAGGAATAAAAGTAATTCAAAACTGCTTGCGGCTTTAATGTAATGTCGGGTCCCAGGAATATGGATGAAAATCAGTGAGACAAACGGCATGGGTACCCCCCCCCCCCCCAGTCCATTACCAGGCCCTTTGGGTCTTGTATGGATATTAAGGGGAACCCCGCACCCAAATTAAAAAAAGGAAAGGTGCAGGGGGCTCGCAGGCCCTATGGACTCTGAACAGCAGTATACAGGCGGTGCAAACAAGACAGGGACTTTTTGAACTGGTACATTTTTAAAGTGTAGCTCCAGCCAAAAAATCTATTTTTAAGCTTTTTGGAAAACATAGGGAAGGGTTATCACCCCTGTAACATTTGTTTTGCTGTCTGTGTACCTCTTCAGAAGATTTCACCTCACTTTCTGTCAAAATTACAAATGTTTTTTGAAAATTTGGGTTTTTTAGTGAAACAAGGATTTATTATCTCTTACAGGAGAGAATTTCCTTCCTAGGGGTAGAGTTCATCTCACTTCCTGTTGTCTGCTTCCGTTTGCAAGTAGGAGTCGTTTGTAAGTTGGATGTTTTTTAGAAAGTAGTGGCCTGCCCTTCATACTTTGCAGAAATTTGAGCCTTAGGTGTTGGTGTTGCCACAACACTGTAAGCCCTCACAGTTACTCTTGGTGGGCGCTGGAATGCCCTGCTGTGAACTATTATATCAAGAATTGTAATTACATGCCATTGTTGAACAGTGGTAGAAAAATTTGGCCTTTGATGGTGGTGGTGTTGCCACAACACTGTAAGCCCTCACAATTACTCTTGGTGGGCGCAGGAATGGGCCCTGCTGTGAAATATTAGATCAAGAATTGTAATTACATGTCCCTCTTGAACAGGGGCAGAAAAATTGGGCCTTAAGCACTGGTGCCACAACACTGCAACATCTCACAGATACTCTAGTTGGAGCCCAGGAATGAGCTCTGCTGCAAAGTATTGCATCAAAAATTGTAATTACATGCTCCTGTTAAACAGGGGCTGAAAAATTGGGCCTTAGGCACTGGTGCTTGTGCCACAACACTGCAACCACTCACAGATACTCTAGTTGGAACGCAGGAATGAGCCCTGCTGCAAAGTATTGCATAAAATTTTTTTAATTACACGCCCCTGTTAAACAGGGGCTGAAAAATTGGGCCTTAGGCACTGGTGCTTGTGCCACAACACTGCAACCCCTCACAGATACTCTAGTTGGGGTGCAGGAATGAGCCCTGCTGCAAAGTATTGCATAAAAAAATTGTAATTACACGCCCCTGTTAAACAGGGGCTGAAAAATTGGGCCTTAGCCACTGGTGGCGGTGCCCAGAACCAAAAATGTTCTTACAAGCTATCAGCATGATCATTGAGGAGGAAGAGGATAGTCACTCAGCATAACAGGATAGTCACTCAGCATCAGCATAGGCAGTCTTGAAGGGATCTGACATTTCAAAAAAAATTATTCGGTTACACCAGCATCAGGTGCTTGGTAGCTGGTGATGACCCAAGACTGATTCATTTTTATGAAGGTCAGTCGATCAACCGAGTTGGTGGACAGGCGCACCCTGTGATCGGTTACAAAGCCTCCAGCAGCACTGAATGTGCGTTTCGAAAGAACGCTGGATGCAGGACAGGCCAGTAGCTCAATTGCATACTGTGCAAGCTCTGGTTAGTGATCCATCCTCAAGACCCAGTAACCCAGAGTATTTTTGGTGGGAAAGGTGTCCAAGTCTGACCTTGCCCCTTGCCCCTTGGTATTCCTGCACCATGTAAATCAGACACTGGTGATGGTTGCTGGAACCTATCATACCTTGGGGCTGCGGACTAAAAAATCGTCTGAATGCATCGGTCAGACAGCAACCTTCTCCACCGCTCCTTCTGGGACTGACCTCAGAAACACGTTGTTCAGGACCAGGGCAACCTCCCAGTAACCTCCCAGTCTCTGGGAACGCGTTGCACAGCCCTTTCTGTAAGGCCTCCTGAAGATGTTTCATCCTCTGCTCTATTTGCAATGGCAACCTTACCCTTGTAATGTGGCTCAAGGAGGCTTGCCAGGCAGTAATGATCCCTCTCCTTGATCTGACGAAAACGAGGATCCTTCCACAGGCTTTGCAGGATCAGGGAGGCCATGCAGTGTAGGTTAGCTGAGGCATTCAGTCCAGAGTCCTCTAGGTCACTAAGGATGGCATGATCTGCAGCCACCTCCTCCCAGTCATGTACAAGTCCATGGGTTTCTTGGGACTGTAAATTACCCTGTAAAGACTGCTGCTGATGCTCTATGCTAGGCTCCACCTCCTGTGTGTGCAGCCACTGCAGCATGGCCAACATTGAGTTCCACCTGGTGGGCATGTCACAGATTAGGCGGTTCTTGGGCAGGTTCAATTCCTTTTGGAGCTCAGCACTGGCATTATATGACCGGCGGAAATGCACACAGACTTTCCTGGCCTGCCTCAAGACATCCTGTAAGCCCGGGTACCTGCCCAAAAAACGCTGCACCACCAAGTTAAGGACGTGAGCCAAACAGGGCACATCAGTCACAAACCACCATTGTCACAAACCACCATTCCTGGCTTAAACTGGTGTGGCGTCAACCACCTCTCAGCCTGCCCCTGCAGAGCTGACAGAATCTCTGTCCCAATGTGGCTCCTGTCCCTCAAGAACAGCATTGCATCTTTTTGCCTGTGTACTTTCGTAGCCCCTTGAATGCCTAGGAGCACCGCTGGTTCCCCGGACAAAGCACAGGAAGATGCCATGGAGGAAGAAGAAGAGGAGGGCGTGGAGGAGAGAGGTGTGTCAGAATCACCAGTAGTAGCATTTTGAAGGCGTGGTGGTGGAGCAACCTCCAACACTACTGCGCCTTGTCCTGCATCCTTCCCAGCTGTCGGCAGAGTCTCCCAATAAGCCTTGAAAGATAGGCAATGCCCCTGTCCATGCCTGCTGGACCATGAGTCAGCGGTAATATGCACCTTACCGCTGACCGCCCTGTCCAGTAAGGCCAAGACATTGCCTTCCACATGCCGGTAGAGAGCCGGAATCGCCTTCCATGAGAAAAAGTGTCGTTAGGGAGCCTGCCACTGAGGAACAGCACATTCCACAAACTCATGGAAGGGGACAGAGTCTACCAACTGAAAAGGCAGCAGTTGAAATGCTAGCAATTTAGCCAAGCTAGCATTCAACCGCTGGGCATGTGGATGGCTGGGAGTGAACTTCTTTCGGCGGTGCAGAAGCTGGGGCAGGGAAATTTGCCTGGTACAATCTGACTCCGGTGTACCGATAGCAGATTGCACGCAAGTACTTGACTGTGACACCTTCATTCCTCTCAGTGCAGGTTTCAGAGAGGACTGAAGGTATAGTGGGGTTGGAGATCCCAGCTAAAGAGGAGCAAGGAGAGGTCTGCTTTGTTCTTTGGTGTGGGTCTTTTAGGTACACTTGCCAACGAACTGCATGGCAGGTCGACATATGTCTGGTCAAGCATGTGGTGCCAAAGCAGGTGATGTTTTGACCATGCAAGATACACTTGAGACATATGTTGCAAATAGCAGCGATCTAAAACACTCGTCTCAAAAAAGGCCCACACCAAAGAACTTTTGGAATAACACTTGGAGACAGCAGCGCCCTGCACATGCAGAGCTCGCCGGTGTGATGCAGTCGGTGTGCTGCCCTTAAGTTGGCCCCTGGAGGGCATCCTGCCTCATTGGAGATGTGCTTCCTCTCTCCTATCAGGCACCCAAATGGAGTTAGTTTAGTGACCTCATCATCTCCTCCCTCCTCATCACTGGAGCAAACTTAGCAGTATGCTGCAGCTGGAGGAACATGACTGCCAGATTGCTGTCCTTCTTGGGCACCCCCTCTCTCTGGGCTCACGTTACTGCCTTCCTCTAGCTGGGTACCATCATCAGATCCTTCAAAACACTGGGCATCCTCCTGGAGCATGTACCCAACACTGTGGTCAAACAGGTTGGGGGACTCCTCAGGAGGACATGGTGGGGCTAGGGAAGGAGTGACTGATGCCATTGAGCCGAGGAAAGAGGCAGCGTTGGCAGCTGCTTTGCCAAAGTACCCTGAGCCTGGGTGAGAGAGGATGAGGAGGATGAGGACAGCTTGGTTATCCACTCTACCAAGTCTTTGGCATGTTGCGGCTCAACACGGCCAGCTGCCGAAAAAAAAGGACAAAAGTGTCCCACGGCCACGTGGTGATGAGGATGCACCGTGTCCACGACCAGCACTGTTGCCTCTAGAGACAGAGCCTGCTTGCCCTCTTTTATTGGCTTGTGACTGTCTTCCTCTCCTTGTTGTCCTTCCAGACACACTAATGGCCTGCAGGGAGATGTATCTGCACAAAGTTGAGATGTATATATATATATATATATATATATATATATATATATATATATATATATATATATATATATATATATACTGATTATACTGCAGCTAGCAGAATCAACTGCCTGCCTGTAGTAGTATTAGTATGAGAACACCAGCAATTGTCTTCAGTTAGCTTTAGTTGCACACTGTGCAGAGGACACAGTACACTAACTGAAAATACTGCAGCTTACTGCCTGTATTTGTATGAGAACACCAGCAATTGTATCCAGGTAAGATTTAGGTGCACACTGTGCAAAAGGACACTAAATCAAAATACTGCAGCTCCCTGCCTGTATTTGTATGAGAACACCAGCAATTGTATCCAGGTAAGCTTTAGGTGCACACTGTGCAAAGGACACTAAAACAAAATACTTCAGCTCCCTGCCTGTATTTGTATGAGAACACCAGCCATTATATTCAGGTAAGCTTTAGGTGCACACTGTGCAAAGGACACAGTACACTAAGTGAAAATACTGCAGCTCCCTGCCTGTCGGTATATTATGAAGAGAATAACAGGAACGGATCTATCTAAACTGAATACAGTGTATAAATATATATACAACACCTAGGATGCATATATATCCTCTACACACTGTAACTGAAGCTAACTGACTCGCCTGCCTACTCTGTCTAACTCAAATTAAATTACACTGTCTCTCTCTCTATGTCTGTCTTTAATCACCGCCACAACACACTACACAGGGCCGCCACGCAGGCGGCCTTATATAGTGTGGGGCGTTTTATAAACCCCCTGAGACATACATGGCCAATGCCACCCTGGCTTTGGCCAATAATGGCTCTCCATTTTTTCTGCGCTGTGATTGGCCAAAGCATGCGGGTCATAGTGTATGCTTGGCCAATCATCAGCCAGCAATGCACTGCGATGCCGCAGTGAATGATGGGCCATGACGTGCCACAATTTGGCGCGAATGGGCCATAATGTTCGAAATTCGGCGAACGGCCAAGCAGACTATGTTTGAGTCAAAGCTCATCCCTAGTCCCTATCTTGTTTGTAACCTGGGGACAGCCTGTATACTGCTGCTGTTCAGAGTATATAGGGCCTGGTAATGGTCTGGGGTGGGGGGAGCAACATTACATTACAGCCGCAAGGGACTGTTCTAAACACTGGAAAAATGCGCCACTTTACAGGCATACTATAGTCACCCCCCGGCACGATATTTAAAGGAATATTTCCCTTTTATTGTTTCATTTAAGCATTATTAAAGTCACTACTCCTGAAAAAATGTCAGTTTTTAAAACTTTTTCTTGATCCATGTCCCCTGGGGTAGGACCTGGGTCCCCAAACACTTTTTATGACAATAACTTGCATATTAGCCTTTAAAATTACCATTTTAGATTTTTCACGTTCGGCTCCCATAGACTCTAACGGTGTTCTTGTGTGCTACCTCCACTTGGCTTGTTCTTCCACGTCTAGGGGTTCTCAGGGTTAGTACCCAACAACTTTGGATGCTGACACCAAAAGTCCTTTACGAAGGTTTTTTATTTGCAGGTCTAACATCCAACAAACACAGTCTCGTATGGGAACAGAAGGCAAGGGTGAATAAACTCAGGCACCTTGAACTGCTAATCACCAGAAAGTCTCTAATACGATCCAGAGAGTAGCCACTGGGCGCTTCAAGGCTGAACAAATCTCTAGCCAGAGATTATGGCAGTCAGCACTCTGATCGAGAATTTACAAAGTCTTTGACCTTGAATAAAGCTTTCAACCAAAAATGAACAGGAACCCTTTCCTCGGTACCTGGAACGTTCTCTGTCTCGTTGGCAGTACTGGAAAAGCGTGAATTTATTAGTGTCCTTGACAACCCAGCAACCAGGCACTTCTTGGGATGCCAGCTTGTTGGCCCTCCTCCGAAGAGTCCTCCCCCGATCGCTTACATGGGCTGCGGTGCCCCTCCAAGTTGAGAGCACACCCGGATGCCTTGAATCCTCCTTCAGTTACTGCGCCTCAGACCAGCCAGTTCCGAGACTCGGGAAAAGATGGATCCTTAACACAGACCATGTGGGTCTACGGCTAGTCACACCGACCATGTTGCGGGGTGGCACGCGCTCCCGTGACCGGGACCCCTCGTGGGGCTACCCCGGTCCAGCTGCAGGAACAGACAGCTATCGCCTCACAAATAAACAAACCCTGAATACGTGACTTCAACATTTTAAGTACCCTTCCCCAGACTCCTCAGCCAGGCAAGACGCACCCACTGATTGGCTCCGGGGAACGCCGATACCCAAAACGTCCAACCGGGACTGGTTCTGGGCCTGTCATGTGCACCTAATTGTACACATGACCAGGCAGAACTCTAATAAAGCCCAGCCAAACTGATGCCAAAGTTAAACCTACATAATCAGCCCTCAGAACCCCTTTACTGTTACTGAGGAAAAAAGTAAATTTGTACATGGCAGACACCTTGTACAAAGTGTCGCCGCTACACATCCCCCCAGTCATTTAGACAATGTCCCCATCATCTAGGCAACAAACAGGGCAAAAATCCTATCCTATTTTCTAAAAAAAAGGAAAAAAACCTGATGCAGTGCCTGAGTTTCTTTTTTTTTTTTTTTAATGGGTATTGGGAAAGGGAAGAAAAGGAAACATGTTTAAAACATTAAGCATTTTCACAACAACACGTTTAAATGCTGTACATGTACCACCCAGCTAAACTGACTAACCCACCCAATCTCTGATGAGCTTGACAGTCTATCTCGGTGCATCCTGAAAAAGAAAAAAAACACAACATACAAAGCAATACTGTACACTATACATTTTGTTTTAAAGAGTGAAATTCCACTGCTGCTTCAATGGAATTTCTTTCTTTGAAGACACATAAAAAATGCAACCCTCTTCCGCCGATTGGATCCAGCCGGACTTGGTGGCGGAGCTTTCCGTTGCCTCTGGGAAGACTTTGTACGCCTCACTTTCTCTAGTGAAGGCATAGGGATCTCTGTAATAGTGGTGGAAACAGTGTCCATCTGCTCCAAAGTGGTCTCTTCAGTAGTCTCAGTAACAGCGGCATCTCTCTCTGGGATGTTAGCAATGACAGGTGCCACCGCGGTGGAGGGCTTTACTGAAGGGGTGAAAGTGGCCGGCTCCTCGGTTATCATGCCCGTGGCCCAGTCCATGCGGTAAGCTCTTGGTGGTGTGACTGACTGCTCCACTTTTAAAATGTACTCTCCACACTTCCTGCACCTGGAAAACGGCCTAGGGTTGGCGACCAAACCATAGCACTTCCCGCACAACATACCTAGGCCTTCGATGTCTCCAGTAGTGTAGAGTATGAACCACCCTTGCCGCAGCAAACGAATGCCCGTGTCTGTGAACATGGAACCAGGTGACTGTACACCCGGAACACGATACATCCTCAAACCTTTTTCTCCAGCTCCGAGAAAATGTATGGATCCATCTCTCCTCCTTCCACGGTGCCTGGTGCGGAGAAAGATCAGCACAGACTCCTCCCACTGGGTGCTGGCTCCTGTGTAATTTTGCGGGCTTTTAGTACAGGCTCCTCCCACACTTAAGCATCTCAGTGAAAGTTTCTCCAAAATGGTGCTGATCTTTATGGCGCAGTTCAAAATACTTCACCCTCTGTTCCAAGGCCCTGCGAGGTAACTGTAAGTCCCTGACTGCAAGCCCCCACGTGTAGCGGCCATAAGCCTCGATAGGGCGGCCTTGACTTTTGGGCTTACCGGTTACCTCCGCTTGGCTTGTTCTTCCACATCTAGGGGTTCTCAGGGTTAGTACCCAACAAAAAGTCCTTTAGAAAGGTTTTTTATTTGCAGGGGTAACATCCAACAAACACAGTCTCGTATGGGAACAGAGGGCAAGGGTGAATAAACTCAGGCACATTGAACTGCTAATCACCAGAAAGTATCTAATACGACCCAGAGAGTAGCCACTAGCAGCTAATCTCTAGCCAGAGATTATGGCAGTCAGCACTCTGATCCAGAATTTACAAAGTCTTTGACCTTGAATAAAGCTTTCAACCGAAAATGAACAGGAACCCTTTCCTCAGTACCTGGAACGTTCTCTGTCTCCTTGGCAGTACTGGAAAAGCATGCATTTGTTAGTGTCCTTGACAACCCGGCAACCAGGCACTTCTTGGGATGTCAGCTTGTTGGCCCTCCTCCGAAGAGTCCTCCCCCGATCGCTTACATGGGCTGCAGTGCCCCTCCAAGTTAAGAGCACACCCGGATGCCTTGAATCCTCTTTCAGTTACTATGCCTTGGACCAGCCAGTTCCGAGACTCGGGAACAGATGGATTCTTACCCCCAGACCATGCGGGTCTAATTGGGCTAGTCACACCGACCATGTTGCGGGGGGGCACACGCTCCCATGACCGGGACCCCTTGCAGGGCTACCCCAGTCCAACTCCAGGAACAGGCAGCTATCGCCTCACGAACGAACGATCCCTGAACACGTGACTTCAACATTTTAAGTACCC
Organism: Lithobates pipiens; assembly: GCF_037356315.1. Classification (NCBI taxonomy): domain Eukaryota; kingdom Metazoa; phylum Chordata; class Amphibia; order Anura; family Ranidae; genus Lithobates; species Lithobates pipiens. Next base: position 144,699,795 of record NW_027507686.1, on the reverse strand, counting down.
TTCCCCAGACTCCTCAGCGGGGCCAGACACACCCACTGATTGGTTCCGGAGAAAGCTGATACCCAAAACGTCCAACCAGGACTGGTTCTGGGCCTGGTCATGTGCACCTAACTGTACACATGACCAGGCAGAACTCTAATACAGCCCAGCCAAACTGATGCCAAAGTTAAACCTACATAATCAGCCCTCAGAACCCCTTTACTATTCTGAGGAAAAAACTAAATTTTATACATGGCAGACACCTTGTCCAAAGTGTCACCGCTACACGTTTGCACACATTTTTTGTCAGTTTGTATGTTCTGCCACAAACCGAACCGGAGGGTGTTCAGCTCATCCCTAATCAAGAGCAGTCAAATGATCTAATGCGGTCTGTTTGGCTTAACGTGTTACTAAACCAACAACTGTAAAATCAGTCTTCATGCAGTAAAACATGATTGTTATACTCACTGTGAAACCTAAGGGGTTAATCCATTGCATTGTGTATAAAGGCTGTTTGATCCTGTCTTTCTGATTCTCCTCTTCTTCCACTGTCTCAAAAAAATAATAATCTGCTATTTACAGAGCCAGAGGATGGGCTGCACATGCTCAGTTTGGTATGTATCTCTAGAGAGTTTTTTTTTTTTTTTTTGCATGTGATTAGCACAGGGCCGATCAACACTGTCCAGACATGTGCAGACAGAGGGTCAGGGTAGAATGAAAGCTCCTCCTACAAGGTTTACTATTAATTGATAGAAGTCCTAAGACTGCTATATACTGCTGATGAGAAAAGGTATTTATTAGTTTATATTTACAAAAATAAATTGCATTTCCATGTTCTGTGCACTGTGGGAGATCAGATATAGTGAATGCAGGTTCTGGGTTTAGTAACATTTTAAAGAAGGAGACAGGTAGTCTGTGTTCAATGTGTCTTTGTAAATACCAAAATCCAATTTTTCACTAAAGCATACTTTTTAAAGATCTTTAGAACCCTGGAAGGTATATATGTTTCCCTTACTAAGATTATGACAGATCCCATTTATCATTATATAAAGAAAGCAGGAGTTTTTGAAAAGTAACAATTGATCAAATATCGATCTGCAAATATCGATCTGCATAATTACTTACACTAAACAATTTTATTGATGTTTCATGAATGGCTTTGAAAATGTGAACTCATTGCATCACTACCATTTTATCTGTACTTTGGTAACCCTGCAATATGCTTGCTCAGGGGTTGACAACCCCTGAGACGTGTTCTAGGTAGCTGCATTTATGATGGCATGCAAGGGAAGCTCAACTCTCACACATTAGCAAAGCTGGCTATCAGTTGTGACTGGCTAGTGGCTACATAGGAAGGAGCATAGCTGGTTCTTTCCCATCTCCTTTTCAACCAACCTTTTGTTCCTGCCCACTTCACTCTGCTCGCCTGCATTTAACCTGCTTCTCTCCACATAGCTGAGATCGGATTATTTTAACAATACATCCTCCATATGCAGTGTGTGTCGCTGGTTGTTGCAGTTCTGACCTATGAAATCCCCAGATCAGAAGGGCAGCACAGCTGCAACAGCCAGATACACACTGTGCAGATCAAGGTTGTGCCTGTAAAAAAATACAATCTCAGCTGTGTGCAGTGTGGAGAGGAGGAGCTCTGCTGAGTACCCTGGCAGCAGTGACCCTATCCTCTGCCCTGCTGACCCCGTCTTCTGCCCTGCTGACCCTATTATCTGCCCTCTTGATCCCATGCCCTGCCCTACTGACCCCTGTCCTATGTCCTTCAGACCCCATGCTCTGCCCTACTGACCCCTGCTCTATGGCCTACTGACCTCTATCCCATGTCCTGCTGAGCCCATCATATACCATGTTGACCCCATTATCTGCCCTGATGACCTCTTCCTTTGCTTTGGTGACCTCGGTACTCTGCCTTGCTGACTGCTGTCCTATGCCCTGTTGACCCCTCTCCAATGCCCTGCTGACCCCATCATCTGCTCTGCTGAGCCCATCCTTTGCTCTGCAGACCCTATCTTCTGCATCCTGGCCCATCCTCTGCCCTGATGATCTGTGTACACTGTCCTGCTGACCCCCATCCTGTGCCCTGCTGACCCCTGTCATTGCCCTGCTGATTTTGTTCTATGCCCTTCTGACCCGTTTCTATGCCCTGCTAACCCTGTTCTATGCCCTGCTGACCCAGTGCTATGCCCTGCTGACCCAGTCCTCTGTCCTGCTAACCTCTGTCATCTACCCTGCTGAACAGATTCTTCACCCTACTGACCCTTATCCTCTGATTTGCTGACACCTTTGCCTTGCCCTGCTGACCCCTGTAGACTACCCTGCTGGCTTCCCATCCTCTTCCTTGCTGGTCTCTATTGCCTTATTAACTGCTAATGATACCTCTGCTTTGCTGAACTCCCATACTCTGCCCCCTGACATTTTTTACTGCACCTCATATCAGACAGGCTAGATAATTTTTAATTGGTAATTAACCAGCTTTTGGGAACTACAAATTTAGAATTGCAAGAATTGGGACTGAGGTATGAAGGTGCAGGAATTGGGGTGATCTTATGTCTGATGCAGGAATGGGTGCTGATCTGAGGTGTGATGATGCAGGAAATGTGGCTGATCTGAGGTGTGAAGGTGATAGATTTGGGGTGATCTGAGGTGTGAGGGGACACACCTTTCAGTTATTACTAGACAAATGAATTGTATTGCAAACTAGTCCCATTGATCAGAAAGAGCCCACGGTGCCTGCCAGAAGTTTGATCAGGTCAGAGCACCACATTTGCCTAGGCCCGTTCTTGGCAATGAGAATCACCTGGATGCTCTCCCTTTCGAACCTGAGAAGACAAGGAAGGAAATTCAGAAGAAGAAATGTGTAGATGAGGCTTTACTGACCCCATGAAGCCACCAGAACATTCAGTCCTTCCTTCAAAAGATCTCTGCATCTGGAGATAAATTAATCCAAATTGCTATTGGATGGAGGGGAAAGTCAGGGAGGCCAGTCCTGGGCTAAAACATCACAATAAGTATGCTCCGTTGCGTGACATTGGTGAAACCAGTCAGGGATCAGCACTGCCGGAGCTGAGTGACTCCCCTAGCTGCCAGGGGAATAATTCGTCCAGTGAGGGTGGGAGTAAAGCCAAGGGAAAGGAAAACAGATTCTGGTGGTATGGGACTAAATTCTTAGGCCGCGTACACACGGGCGGACTGTCTGCCCAACTTAGTCCGCCGAAACACATTTCAGCGGACAGTCCGCTCGTGTGTGGGCTTCAGCAGACTTTTTCAGCGGACAGTCTGGCGGACTAAGTCTTTCGGAATGTTGGAAAGACTGTCCGTCGGACTCGCATTTCAGCGGACAGTCCGCCCGTGTGTGTGCCAGTCCGCCGTACTTTTGAAATGAGCGGACTTTTCCCGCCCGGAGAAAAGTCCGCTCATTTCGAGTGGGTATCCAGGTAGGCGGGGCCCGCGACGGAGACGTCGCTGGCCCCGCCGCCTGGTATGGACTTAAAGGGGAACCCCAACGCCGAAAAAAATCGGCGTGGGGGTCCACCCAAGTCCACAACAGACCCTTGTCCGAGCACGCTACCCGGCCGGCCAGGAAAGGGGGGCGAGCAAGCGCCCCCCCTCCTGAGCCGTACCAGGCCGCGTGCCCTCAACATGGGGGGTGCCTTGGGGAAGGGGGGGCCGCGCGGCCCCCCCACCCCAAAGCACCTTGTCCCCATGTTGATGAGGACAAGGGCCTCTTCCCGACAACCCTGGCCGTTGGTTGTCGGGGTCTGCGGGCGGGGGGCTTATCGGAATGGGGCCCCCTTTAATAAGGGGGCCCCCGGATACCGGCTCCCCACCCTATGTGAGTGAGTATGGGGTACAATGTACCCCTAGCCATTCACCTGTAAAATAAAAGTACCAAAAAAAACCACAACACACGAGATAAAATATTTTATTGCACAGCTCCGGGGGTCTTCCGTCTTCGGGGGTCTTCTCGCCGGACTCCTCCGCTATCTTCTTGTAGCTCTTTTTCTAGCGGAGGAGTCCGGCTTTCTTCCCCGCCGCCGGCCTCTTCTCCCGACTTCGGGGGTCTTGTCCCCCTCTTCGGTTCTTCTGCCGGGCCACCGCGCCTTCTTATAGCTCTTTTACAGGCGGTGGCCCGGTCTTCTGTCGCCGCCGTCGCCTTCCGTTCTTCTTCTTCTTCTTCTCCAGGAGATGTTGCCTCGACGATCTCTCCGGCCGGAATGCCAGAGCCGCGCTGCGCGGCCACTTATATAGTGACAATGGGGCAGTGTCACATGGCTTTATGTCACATGGGTTGGTGTCACATGGTGACCCCGCCCCCTTACGATGTCATAGTCCCCATGTGACATCAACCCATGTGACGAGCCCATGTGACATATACCATGTGACACCGCCCCATTGTCACTATATAAGTGGCCGCGCAGCGCGGCTCTGGCATTCCGGCCGGAGAGATCGTCGAGGCAACATCTCCTGGAGAAGAAGAAGAAGAAGAAGAAGAAGAAGAAGAACGGAAGGCGACGGCGGCGACGGCGGCGACAGAAGACCGGGCCACCGCCTGTAAAAGAGCTATAAGAAGGCGCGGTGGCCCGGCAGAAGAACCGAAGAGGGGGACAAGACCCCCGAAGTCGGGAGAAGAGGCCGGCGGCGGGGAAGAAAGCCGGACTCCTCCGCTAGCAAAAGAGCTACAAGAAGATAGCGGAGGAGTCCGGCGAGAAGACCCCCGAAGACGGAAGACCCCCGGAGCTGTGCAATAAAATATTTTATCTCGTGTGTTGTGTTTTTTTTTGGTACTTTTATTTTACAGGTGAATGGCTAGGGGTACATTGTACCCCATACTCATTTACATAGGGTGGGGGGCCGGTATCCGGGGGCCCCCTTATTAAAGGGGGCTCCCGGATTCCGATAAGCCCCCCGCCCGCAGACCCCGACAACCAACGGCCAGGGTTGTCGGGAAGAGGCCCTTGTCCTCATCAACATGGGGACAAGGTGCTTTGGGGTGGGGGGGCCGCGCGGCCCCCCCTTCCCCAAGGCACCCCGCATGTTGAGGGCACACGGCCTGGTACGGCTCAGGAGGGGGGGCGCTCGCTCGCCCCCCTTTCCTGGCCGGCCGGGTAGCGTGCTCGGACAAGGGTCTGTTGTGGACTTGGGGGGACCCCCACGCCGATTTTTTTCGGCGTTGGGGTTCCCCTTTAAGTCCATACCAGGCGGCGGGGTCAGCGACGTCTCCTTCGCGGGCCCCGCCTACCTGGAGACGCGCTCGAAATGAGCGGACTTTCCTCCGCGTGTGTGGGCGAGTCCGTTCATTTCAAAAGTAGGGCGGATTGTATGGCGGACTTAGTCCGCCGTATTAGTCCGCTCAAAAAGTGCCGTGTGTGGGCAAGTCTGTTCATTCGAAAGTATGACGGACTGTCTGTCGGATTGTCTGACGGACTTAGTTGGCCAGACAGTCCGCCACGTGTGTACGCGGCCTTAGAAGGACAGAGAGGGCAATCTGTTACAAAGATCTGAAGCGCCAAACTGTATGTTGTCTACTGGGGTGCACATCACGGATCTGGTGGAAAGATTACTGGGAGAGGCTGGGGAAGACCCGGCTGTCATGGTGCATGTTGACACCAATGACAAAGTCAGAGGAAGATGGAGTGTTGTTAAAAAAATGATCTTAGGGACTTAGGAGCTAAATTAAGGAAAAGGACCTCCAAGGTAGTATTCTCAGAAATATAAAGTATGAATTAAGCTGTGGCGCTAAAACCTTTCCTAACAAATACCCTGGTGTCAAAAAGGTGTGTAGAGATCTAATCAGTGTAATTAATAGATGGCCCTATTTGTTGCCCCAGAAAATAATATAAATAAATACTGTGAATTAATGTGAAATGTGTAGTCTCCTGAGGACCACCATATAAGTGATGTCTGCCAAATACTATATATATATACTTCTTATAAATGCGTGTTGTATAAAAAATTAAAATACAAAAAAGTGCCTGTTGGCGTGCAACTCAAAAAGTGCACATGTGCTATAACCAAAGAATAGTGAAAATATTGCATAAAATTGTAAATAAATAAACCATATATGCTAAGTGAGAAAGATCATATGCGAACCACAAGCCACAATATTAGTGGTCTGTAAACTGTGCTCTATATTATGAGTCCCAAGAGTGACAGTCCAAAATAGTCATAAAAATAACAAGAACAACAAAAAACAAAAGGAATTCTTTCAATGCCCAAACGATTTTTTTCAAAATCGCATCACTCAGTTGCTGGAAAAAACGCATAAAGTCTTTTCAAATAAAAAGGATAGACCAAAGTGACTAGTGCAGAAAGGTTAGGAACAATCTTCTCCGGTGCGCCACTCAGTGTCAGGAAAATAATTGCGCTCACCAGACAGAGAACCCTAAAAGGGTTAGCCGAGCAGTCACAGTATAAGCCACTGTGCAGCTTTCCTTGGGCTCTGCTCCTGCTGTGCTGGGGGAATGTTCGCCCTTTTACTTCCGCAAATAGTCCGTTTAGCAAGTGCATGAGGGAGGAAACAGAAGTAAAACCATAGTGCAACACTGTTTTTTAACGATTTATTTACCTAAAATCCAAATTACTCACAATATCCAATAAAACAATTCGCCTTTGTAATAGCTGCGCCGGTGTTGCTGCCTGTATACCAGTATGAGGTGCACGTCCTAGGCCACGCCCTACGCGTTTCGTCAGAGCGACGTCATCTGGAGCGGCCATGTTGGTGCACCTTTTCGCTTATGTAGGGTGCAGCGCTCCACTGCGCTTGCGCGATGGATCCGCGCCATTTTAACTATGGGAATGCCCTAACTGTACCGCTACGGATCCTACTACGTGCTGTGTGTTCCCTCATAACAGCACAGATACGGAGAAAAGTCAGTTTTTTCATCTCCACTGCGGGCACAGGGCATAATAAACTGTTATATTATTATATTAAACTATGGAGCACTGCAACCCACATATTTAATCCAGGCACTTAGAACCAAAACAGGCAATGGAAAAAACTAATAAAATACAATATAAAATATAAAATACACACAAATATATAAATAAAAATGTGTCAATAAAACGGTATGTATGTAATCCACTAACAGACTACCCCATACATATGACACATTCAGAACTCCTAAAATACCTGATTTGTTCTATATTTAAAATTTTTTAAAAAAAATTAAGATTACAAAAACAAAAATCAATCTGTTGCAGACACTTCCCTAGGAAATGAATGTAATTATGGCATTCTAATGGACACGGAATCAGGAAAAAGGAAAGATGAATGAAACAAACTAAAAACATGTGTGTGTGTGTATATATACACACACATCTATACACTCACCTATATGTATAAGATTGCAAACAATAATAAAAAAATATTATATAAAAAATTATATAAAAAATTATATAAAAAATTATTATAAGAAATTTATAATGCAAACCCATTCAGTCAATCAGTTAACTGAAATCAATGGATATGGGATAAGGTAATATGTAACCACAGGTGAAAATAGGTTTACGAGGGAAGCATATTGTGAAAGAGTACCGGTATGTTTCCATTTTGGGGAATACTTACTCCCAAGGGTGGAGAAAATGAAAAAAGAATATATACATATAAATCCCTCATTGGGGGGTGATGCGTAATAATCAATCTATTGTAGGCTCAATGTTTTTTTGTATGTATGTGTATACTGCCCCCAATAGGGGACATGTGTATAATCCTTTGTTTGGGCCCCAAGTTATACTATTAGGGGCCAGAACTTTAGGTGGGTCTTTTTTATATAGTACTACAACTTATTATTCAATGGATTAGAAGGAACCTAATTTATTTATGGGTCGAATATTATGCTTAATATGATGTCTTTGATTTCATGGATGTAAACCCCTATTGTATTCAATCCTATCTCAAAAGGTGTATGGTCTAACTATAAGGAAGGGGAAATTAAGCACATTCAGAAATTGGTCAGAAAGCAATTCAGATCCAGCTCCACATTCATTCCCTGTGGTTGAAGGGTGTCTAAGTCATATATCCGTTTGGTCTCATTTCTAGATATTTTAATTGTTTTGTCCTCTCCTCTCCAGTGAGCCCTTATTTTATCAATTCCATAGAACACCATCTGCCCTGGGTCACGGTTGTGGAAGTCCCTAAAGTGTCTGGAGACACTGTGTTTGGGATACCCTTTTTTGATGTTCCTAATGTGTTCTCCGATTCTGGTTTGGAGTTCTCTCGTGGTTCGCCCTACATATTGCTTGAAACAGGGGCACTCTATAATATAGGTGACATGAGTGCTTTTACACGTGATGAGCTCATTTATTCTGTATTCTCTTTTATTTGAGGATGACTGAAAAGTGGTTCTCTTTTTTTCTGTTCTTTTACTGTTTCTGCAAGGGAGGCATTTGCCACATTTGAAAAAACCTTTTAAATTACCTGCTACTTTTATTTCTCTTGGGGGATCAATGGTATTTTTAACTAATTTATTTCTCAGTGTGGGTGCCCTTCTGTAAATAAACAGAGGTTTTTTTGGTAGAATATCTTTGAGTGTACAGTCCGCTTTCAGGATAGGCCAGTGTTTTTTGATAATGGATTCCACATCCCTGTGTTGCCTATTGTACCCTGTGAGGAAGGCAATTGGTAAATTGTTAACTTTTTCTCGTCTTTTATCTTCCAGTAGTTTGTTCCGTTCCATTTGTTTTATTTCGTTTTTCAACTTGCGTAAACCCTTTTCATTATATCCCTTATTTTTGAATCTTTCAATAATTATTTCCGCCTGTTGTTCATAATCAATGCTTCTGCTGCAATTTCTATATAATCGCATCAGCTGGCCCTTAGGTATATTCCCCAGCCACTTAGCATGATGGCAGCTGTTTGTGGGGATGTAGCCATTGCGGTCCGTGGGTTTGAAAAAGGTGCGTGTACCCAACCTATTGCCTTCCTTATATATTTGTAAGTCTAAGTAGTCCACACTGCAGTTGTTATAATTACCAGTGAATTTTATGTTGTAAATGTTGTTATTGATCTCATTAAAGAACTCCTGTAGTTGTTCCGTTGTGCCTCCCCATACAATGACGATGTCATCTATATATCGACGGTACATTTTAAGGTTCTTCCTGTGTACGCCATAAATTTGCTCTTCCTCCCATCTATTGAGAAACAGATTCGCTACACTTGGGGCATATTTAGCCCCCATGGCTACACCTTTGGTCTGATTATAGTATGTTCCTTTATACCAAAAGTAGTTGTGATTCATTGCCATTTTTAAACCTTCCATCAGATATTTAATCTGCTCTTGTTTTAGGTCAGACAACTGCTGCAATGCCCACTCAACGCTACTGAGCCCATCATCCTGTTCGATATTAGTGTATAATGATTCCACGTCGATGGTGACCAATAGGTCGCTCTCTTCGATCGTCAAGCCTCCTAATTCCCCTATCAGTTGTTTGCTGTCACGCAGATAAGATTTTCCTCTAGTTACCAATGGTTGTAAAAAACCATCAATGTAGGCCCCTAATCTGGAGAACAGGGAGTCAATCCCACTTATAATTGGTCGCCCTGGTGGGTTGTTCTGGTTCTTATGAATTTTGGGGACATAGTATATGATAGGAGTTTTAGGTGCCTTCTGCACCAAATATCTAGACTCCTTTCTGTTCAAGATACCGAGGGTTTTCCCCTTATCAACATACTTTTTGAGTTTCTTTTCATACTCAGCTTTGGGGTTTTTCTTCAATTTCTTGTAGGTATTAGGAATATTAAGTAGATTTTCCATTTCCTTCTCATAATCTTGCTTGTTTAGAATGACCAAACCCCCCCCCTTGTCGGCTGTTCTGATGACTATACCCTTCTGCTTCTCTATTCGTTTAATGGTTTCCCATATATTTTTTCCTTTGGTTCTTTTTATTTCTAAATTCTTCAGGTCATTCTCCACCATCTTCTTAAAGACTTTTATATTTTCATCCTGTGTTACCTTGGGGTTAAATGTAGAGTTGTTCCTCAACTGGGAATGTTTGTATATAGTATTGTCATTGTCCCTTGCGTTTGGCTTTGCTATGCCGAAATTTTTTTTGATATTGAGTTTTCGCACAAATTTTTGAAGATCAATGTAGGTCTCAAATTTGTCAAGGCCCCTATCAGGGGCAAATTTCAACCCCATATCCAAGACCCTGAGTTCCTCTTCTGTAAATTCAATCTGACTAAGATTATAAATACCTTCCGCTAATATTCTCGTCTTCTTTTTCTGGAGGCCTCCTCTCTTCCCCCTTGTGCGTTTTCTGTTTGCCAATCCGGTGGTCTGTACGGTTCTTCCCTTCTCTGTTGCCAAGGACGCTCGTAGTCTCCTTGGTTTCTCCTTGAATTGTCTTGTCTGGTCCACCTCGGATTCCAACCACCATTTCTGTAGGGACCCCGTTGTTGGTTCCTTCCTGGGTACCGGAAGGGTCTCCCTTCTCTCCGTGGATCGTATTGAGTATCCGGTATTCTGGGTGGCCTGCGTTCCTGTCCCCTGTGAAAAAAATCCCTATCGTATCTTCTATTTCTATAGGGAGTGTGTTGAGGATATTCCCTCAGAGGCGAATACCTGTTGGAATGCCTTGGGATATTTGGCGTATAGGGAGTGCGGTTGCCCCAGTATCTATTCTGGGTTTGTTCTTCAAAATTTCTATTTTCTAGTCTTCTGTAAGCTGGCGTGGCGGGGATATCCTGTCTAGTGATGTTGTTTTGTGTCTGTATGTCCCCTTGCCAATGTTGTTCATCTTCCTGTACTTCATTTTCTCCTGATTCTTCCATTAATGAAGTTTCATTTTCTACATCGCTATAATTATTGTCTGTCTGCCATTTGTAAACCTGCTGGTTCTTGTAATCCAATACGTCCCTCTTAAACTTCTTTTGTTTCTTCTGTTGCACTTCCTTGTCATACTTCTTTATAACTTCCTGTAAATCTTTTTCTTTGTTAATGTATTCCTCTGTTTCCTTAAATGGTATTAGTTGATCCCTAAGTTGTACAATTTCCATTTCTATGTTTTTCAATTTATGCTGTCGCCTAGCAACTATTTTTTGTAACAATTCTGTCTCACTTTGATTAAAAAATCTATACCATTCGTCCATCAGCTGTTTGTCATTGACTGCATCGTTAGGAGAAACATCCCAACGCAATCTTCTAGGAGTAATTTTCTCAGCTATATACATCTCTAGTATGGCCACATCCCACCATACTCTCAATTGTTTTTTCTAGACAGTGTTTTAGATGTTTGAATAAACTGTCTAGATCCTGCCTGATGACCACATGTTCTTGATTGAACACCTCCATTAAATTAACTTTTCTGCTATTAACATATTTGAAAATGTCCATTGCTGCAACTTAGAGTGGGAACAGTAAGTCCCACGGAAATGGAAATAAGTAAATAAGATTGCGCTATGGACAGATTATACAATACCTATTCACTACAAGAATAAAGGAAAATCAAGTGAAATAAAAAGTAGACTCGAGAGGTTGAAGCTGCCTGTGCTTAGAACCTACCACTTAAAATAAAATAAAAGGAGTAGGCCAGAGATATAAAGTATGAATAAAGCTGTGGCGCTAAAACCTTTCCTAACAAATACCCTGGTGTCAAAAAGGTGTGTAGAGATCTAATCAGTGTAATTAATAGATGGCCCTATTTGTTGCCCCAGAAAATAATATAAATAAATACTGTGAATTAATGTGAAATGTGTAGTCTCCTGAGGACCACCATATAAGTGGTGTCTGCCAAATACTATATATATACTTCTTATAAATGCGTGTTGTATAAAAAATTAAAATACAAAAAAGTGCCTGTTGGCGTGCAACTCAAAAAGTGCACATGTGCTATAACCAAAGAATAGTGAAAATATTGCATAAAATTGTAAATAAATAAACCATATATGCTAAGTGAGAAAGATCATATGCGAACCACAAGCCACAATATTAGTGGTCTGTAAACTGTGCTCTATATTATGAGTCCCAAGAGTGACAGTCCAAAATAGTCATAAAAATAACAAGAACAACAAAAAACAAAAGGAATTCTTTCAATGCCCAAACAAATTTTTTCAAAATCGCATCACTCAGTTGCTGGAAAAAACGCATAAAGTCTTTTCAAATAAAAAGGATAGACCAAAGTGACTAGTGCAGAAAGGTTAGGAACAATCTTCTCCGGTGCGCCACTCAGTGTCAGGAAAATAATTGCGCTCACCAGACAGAGAACCCTAAAAGGGTTAGCCGAGCAGTCACAGTATAAGCCACTGTGCAGCTTTCCTTGGGCTCTGCTCCTGCTGTGCTGGGGGAATGTTCGCCCTTTTACTTCCGCAAATAGTCCGTTTAGCAAGTGCATGAGGGAGGAAACAGAAGTACAACCATAGTGCAACACTGTTTTTTAACGATTTATTTACCTAAAATCCAAATTACTCACAATATCCAATAAAACAATTCGCCTTTGTAATAGCTGCGCCGGCGTTGCTGCCTGTATACCAGTATGAGGTGCATGTCCTAGGCCACGCCCTACGCGTGCTGTTATGAGGGAACACACAGCACGTAGTAGGATCCGTAGCAGTACAGTTAGGGCATTCCCATAGTTAAAATGGCGAGGATCCATCGCGCAAGCGCAGTGGAGCGCTGCACCCTACATAAGCGAAAAGGTGCACCAACATGGCCGCTCCAGCAGTCCTTCATCGGTATAGGGACTGAGAGTTTTGTCACAGGGTCATTTAAAAAATGACAGGCAGAGGAAGAGGCAGGCCTTTCCGCAGGGGTGGTAGGGGTAGGGCAGGAGCAACAGGCTTGAGCCAAAGTGGGAAGTTGCAGAAGGTGCGTTCAATTACTTTAAAGGACGCACCAGACTTGGTTGAGTGGCTCACTCAGCCTTACTCTTCTGCACCCTCCTCATCCTCTCGATCTGCACCCTCTTCTTCACTCTCTGCTATGTGCACCCCCAAAGACACTACCACCAACAACACCACCATCACCACATACCTTCCGCTTGAGTCACAGGAATTATTTTCCGATCCATATCAAGACATTTCTGATGTGCAGCCACTCTTGGTATTGGATCAGGAAGAGGAGGTAGCAACAAGCGCCACTCAGCAGTCTGACGACAGTACCCAGATCAGCCCAAGGAGGAGGTTGGTCCCTGGTGTTGCTGCCTACTCCGAGATCTCTACTTATAGCGGTGGGGAAGGTGACGTTGATGATGACGTGTCTAGTGATGTCACGTGGGTGCCCACAAGAGAGGAAGAGGAGGGGAGTTCAGAGGGAGATATGGACCAGCAGATAGGGAGGAGAAGCAGGAATAACTTACATTGCACAGGAGGGACAAAGCAGACTGCAAATGTATCAGGAGCGAGTCATCGACCATGTACGGTCACATCTGGCGCTCCCAGGACACCGGCACATGGCTCCGCAGTGTGGGCTTTTTTTAACGTGTCCGCTGCTGACAATAGCGTTGCCATCTGCAATCTTTGCAGTCAACGCATTAGTCGCGGTAAGCCCAACACTCACCTAGGGACGACCGCTTTAAGAAGGCACATGAGCAGCCTTCACCGAGCCGAGTGGGAGCAATGGAACACACAAAGCCACACTCCAGGCTCTCACTGTCCAGCCTCGTCTTCTACTTCTCCTTCTCCTCTCTCCTCACAATTGTCCTCCACTCCACCTTCCATCATGCCAAGCTCACGTTTTTCTGCAAAAAGGCAGGCTTCCGTGGGCCTAATGTTCGAGCATAAAAAAAATGATGACGCCGGATAACCCTCTTGCCCAACGGTTGACGGCTGGCTTGTCAGAACTCATAGCCCACCAACTACTGCCATATAAACTGGTGGACTCGGAGGCCTTTCGCAAATTTGTGGCCATTGGAACACCACAATGGAAGGTCCCAGGAAGGAAGTATTTCTCAGAGAAGGGCATCCCAGAGCTATATGGCCATGTTCAGCGGCAAGTGAATGTATCTCTGGCACACAGTGTCGGTGCCAAGATACATCTGACCACAGACACGTGGTCTAGCAAACACGGGCAGGGAAGGTATATCACTTTTACTGCCCACTGGGTGAACCTTCTGACAGCCGTCGAGCATGTAACCCGTGGCACCCATGTAGATTTGGTTTTACCGCCACGGATTGCATGCAGGCCTGACTCTTCTTCTCCTCCTCCTCCTACTCCATCCTCCTCCCTCTCCTCCTCAGCTGACTCCTCCTTTTCCGCTGCTAGCGTCTCTTCTGCTGCGCCGCCCAAGCTCCCCAGAACCTATTTGACATGCCAGGTGAGACGTTGCCATGCCATGCTGCGTCTGTTGTGCCTGGAAGCCAAGAGCCACACTGGCCCAGCACTCCTTTCAGCTTTGCGTTCACAGGCAGATCAGTGGCTAACACCGCTCAATTTGACAGTTGGTAAAGTGGTGTGTGACAACAGTGCCAATCTGCTTAGCGCATTGAAACAGGGCAAAATCACGCACGTGCCATGCATGGCACACGTCTTAAACTTGGTCGTGCATCGATTCCTTGTCAAATACCCTGGGGTCCAGAACATTTTGCGGCAAGCAAGAAAATCTCGGCCCATTTCAGAAGATCTTACACGGCCATGGCTCGCCTTGCTGACATTCAGCGGCGACACAATCTGCCGGTCAGACGTCTTATTTGCGATTGCCCGACGCAATGGAACTTAACCTTCTATATGCTTGATAGGCTGCTCCAGCAGAAATGTGCAGTTAACGTCTACCTGTATGAACTCTGCGGCAGCAGGTTCTGGGGAGCTGGGGTTTTTTCACCGCGCCAGTGGCTGCTCATGCGCGACGCATGCAGACTTCTGCGCCCATTTGAGGAGATCACCAAACTGGTCAGTCGCAGCCATGGCACCATCAGTGACATGGTACCTTATGCCTTCTTTATGGAGCGTGCATTGCATCATGTCATTGATCAAGCTGTGGAGGAGCAGGAGCGGGAAGATGAGGAAGTCGCAATGCTGGATGAATTCCCAGGGGGGGCTACTCTATCTGAGACAAGTCAACAACAGGAGTCTGAAGAGGAGTCAGAGGAGGATGGTGCCGGGGCGGATGAGGAGGAGCAAGAACAGCATGCTTTAAACCTTTCTGGGACCCGTGTTGTTGTGCGTGGATGGGGAGAGGAGAATGAAGAGGACGACATTATCCTGGATGATGAGCAGGAGCCAGGCCACCACACCGCTTCCACTTTAGTGCAAATGGGGGCCTTCATGCTCCAGTGTTTTAATAGGGACCCCGTATAAAAAGCATAAGGGTCAAGGACCAGTACTGGGTGGCAACGTACTTAGACCCCCGGTACAAACACAAAATGGCGGAAATTTTACCGCCGTCACAGAGGGCTGGCAGAATGGAGCACTTCCAGGCCTTGCTTCGAGAAATGCTGCATTCTGCCTTTGTGTGCGCTGGCAGAGGAGCAATTCCCACTCCCAGAGAAGGAGTTGCGGGTACCAATCCAACAGCGCCTGCAAGAAGAGGCCGGTTTGAAGATGTGTTGGTGACTTCGGATATGAGGTCATTCTTTCAGCCGACCCATCGACAGGTGTCATCCGGATCCAGCATCAGGGAACGCCTAGACCGTCAGGTGTCCGACTACATCGGGTTAACGGCCGATGTGGATGCTCTGAAGGGGGGATGAACCCCTGGACTACTGGGTGGGCAGGCTTGACCTCTGGCCAGAGCTTGCCCAATTTGCAATCGAACTGTTGGCTTGCCCCTCATCCAGTGTCCTGTCCGAAAGGACGTTCAGCGCAGCAGGGGGGATCGGGACCAATAAGCGTACTCGCCTAGCTCACAACAGTGTTAACTACCTCACATTTCTAAAAATGAATGAGGCATGGATCTCAGAGGAATTCAACACATGTGACCAGTAGACCATGTATATGTCTATAAACAATTTTTTTAATCGAGCACAGAGACCTTCTTTCTTCATTTGGCTCACCGTACTTAATCCCCTTACCCTCCTCTTTGAAGAGCTTGAACGGTGTCATATTTCTACTGGGGCTGCTTATTATGAGGGGCTGCCACCATCCCTGTGCTGTGCTGAAATCCTCCTGGGGCTGTACCTCTGCTGTGCATATTATGAGGGGCTCCTACCATCCCTGTGCTATGCTCATTATGAGGGGCTCCCACCATCCCTGTGCTGTACTAACTTCCTCCTGGGGCTGCTTATTATGAGGGGCTCCCACCATCCCTGTGCTGTGCTGACTTCCTCCTGGGGCTGCTTATTATGAGGGACTCCCACCATCCCTGTGCTATGCTCATTATGAGGGGCTCCCACCATCCCTGTGCTATGCTGACTTCCTCCTGGGGCTGCTTATTATGAGGGGCTCCCACCATCCCTGTGCTATGCTGACATCCTCCTGGGGCTGCTTATTATGAGGGGCTCACACCATCCCTGTGCTATGCTCATTATGAGGGGCTCCCACCATCCCTGTGCTATGCTCATTATGAGGGGCTCCCACCATCCCTGTGCTGTGCTGACTTCCTCCTGGGGCTGCTTATTATGAGGGACTCCCACCATCCCTGTGCTATGCTCATTATGAGGGGCTCCCACCATCCCTGTGCTATGCTGACTTCCTCCTGGGGCTGCTTATTATGAGGGGCTCCCACCATCCCTGTGCTATGCTGACATCCTCCTGGGGCTGCTTATTATGAGGGGCTCCCACCATCCCTGTGCTATGCTGACATCCTCCTGGGGCTGCTTATTATGAGGGGCTCACACCATCCCTGTGCTATGCTCATTATGAGGGGCTCCCACCATCCCTGTGCTATGCTCATTATGAGGGGCTCCCACCATCCCTGTGCTATGCTCATTATGAGGGGCTCCCACCATCCCTGTGCTGTGCTGACTTCCTCCTGGGGCTGCTTATTATGAGGGACTCCCACCATCCCTGTGCTATGCTCATTATGAGGGGCTCCCACCATCCCTGTGCTATGCTGACTTCCTCCTGGGGCTGCTTATTATGAGGGGCTCCCACCATCCCTGTGCTATGCTGACATCCTCCTGGGGCTGCTTATTATGAGGGGCTCACACCATCCCTGTGCTATGCTCATTATGAGGGGCTCCCACCATCCCTGTGCTATGCTCATTATGAGGGGCTCCCACCATCCCTGTGCTGTGCTGACTTCCTCCTGGGGCTGCTTATTATGAGGGACTCCCACCATCCCTGTGCTATGCTCATTATGAGGGGCTCCCACCATCCCTGTGCTATGCTGACTTCCTCCTGGGGCTGCTTATTATGAGGGGCTCCCACCATCCCTGTGCTATGCTGACATCCTCCTGGGGCTGCTTATTATGAGGGGCTCCCACCATCCCTGTGCTATGCTGACATCCTCCTGGGGCTGCTTATTATGAGGGGCTCACACCATCCCTGTGCTATGCTCATTATGAGGGGCTCCCACCATCCCTGTGCTATGCTCATTATGAGGGGCTCCCACCATCCCTGTGCTATGCTCATTATGAGGGGCTCCCACCATCCCTGTGCTATGCTGACTTCCTCCTGGGGCTGCTTACGGTGCAGGTGTCAGTGATGTATATCACGGTGCTGATGTCAGTACTCTCTATCACAGTGCTGCTGTCAGTGCTGTATATCACGGTGCTGGTGTTAGTGCTTTATGTCACGCTGCTGATGTCAGTGCTCTTTATCACGGTGCTGTTGTCAGATCACTCTATCACGGTGCAGGTGTCATTGCTGTATGTCACGCTGCTGATGTCAGTGCTCTCTATCACGGTGCTGCTGTCAGTGCTGTATTTCACGGTGCTGGTGTTAGTGCTTTATGTCACGCTGCTGATGTCAGTGCTCTCTATCACGGTGCTGCTGTCAGTGCTGTATATCACGGTACTGGTGTTAGTGCTTTATGTCACGCTGCTGATGTCAGTGCTCTCTATCACGGTGCTGCTGTCAGTGCTGTATATCATGGTGCTGGTGTTAGTGCTTTATGTCACGATGCTGATGTCAGTGCTCTCTATCATGGTTCTGTTGTCAGATGACTCTATCGCGGTGCAGGTGTCATTGCTGTATGTCACGCTGCTGATGTCAGTGCTCTCTATCACGGTGCTGGTGTCAGATGACTCTATCACGGTGCAGGTGTCATTGCTGTATGTCACGCTGCTGGTGATCATCTCCTGCACCCTCTTCTTTGCCTACCCTGGTCCCTGACCTTCCCTCTCCTCCATTGCCTTCATGCGCTCCACAGTCCTGAATTGTCACAACAATTTCCCATATAAAAAAAGAATGCTTGTAGTTGTCGATCCCAGATTCACCTCATACATGTGTTATGTCATTGGCCATGTGGTGGGACTATGTTTGCACAGCTATTAATTATTTTGTGGCTGCAAATTTGACCTGTAGGTTTGCGAAGTTCGCCTCCCATTGAAGTCAATGGGGCCCGCCGCGAACGTTCGCGGTCCGCGTTTGCGAAACGTTCCGTTCTAAGTTCGTCCATCACTAGTCATCACGTTATGTACAATCGGATTTTCCGACAACTTTGTCCGACCGTGTGTATGCAACATCACTTCCGGACCTCTTCCGGAATTAATCCGTCGGAATTACTCCGACAGATTTGGTTCTCCGACCGTGTGTACAAGGGCTAAGTGGAAAGTAATACTGGGAGTATGCTATAGGCCACCTAACCAGAGGGAGGAGGGGGAGGCGGACCTCCTATCACAATTTGGATTAGCGGCAAGAATGGGAACTATCATTATAATGGGGGGGTTTTAATTATCCAGACATAGACTGGGTGGAAGGAACCGCACATTCATCTAAGATTTGCCAGTTCCTAAAGGTCTTGCAGGACAATTTCATGGGTCAGATGGTAAATGCACCAACTAGAAACAAAGCGTTACTAGGCCTTCTGATTACCAACAATACAGACCTGATCACAGATGTGGAAATACAGGGCAATTTAGGAAACAGCGATTCATCAGCATTCCAACTTTACAAAGATTGCAACAAGAAATGTAAGGGTGCAATCAGGGCGAATAAAATAGAACACGAAAGGCATATAGCAGAGGAGAGTAAAAAAAATCCCCAAAAATTCTTTAAGTGCATAAATAGTAAGAAAGGGAGGTCAGATCATATTGGTTCCATAAAGAATGATGAAGGGAATCTGTTTACTAAGGATGGAGAGATGGCGAAGGTATTGAATGTATTCTTCTCCTCAGTCTTCACGAGGGCTTCAGTAAACAAAACTGCAATGTTTATTCTCATGACATGAAGCACCCTCATGGCTAACAGAGGACACAATTAGAATTAGCCTTGAAAAACCTAATATTAATAAGTCACTTGGACCAGATGGATTGGTCTTGTCCCCCTCTTCGGTTCTTCTTGCCGGGCCACCGCGCCTTCTTCTAGCTCTTTTACAGGCGGTGGCCCGGTCTTCTGTTGCCGCTGTCGCCGCCTTCTGTTCTTCTGTTCTTCTCTTCAGATGTTGCCTCGTCGCTCTCTCTGCTCACAATGACGGGGACACGGTGCGCGGCAACATATATAGGAACATCGCCGGATGATGTCCCCTCCCAGTATGATGTCACAGTCCCAGAGGATGCTGGGACTGTGACATCATACTGGGTGGGGACATCATCCGGCGATGTCCCTATATAAGTCGCCGTGCGCCGTGCCCCCGTCATTGTGAGCAAAGAGAGCGACGAGGCAACATCTGAAGAGAAGAACAGAAGAACAGAAGGCGGCGACAGCGGCAACAGAAGACCGGGCCACCGCCTGTAAAAGAGCTAGAAGAAGGCGCAGTGGCCCGGCAAGAAGAACCGAAGAGGGGGACAAGACCCCGAAGTCGGAAGAAGAGGGCAGCGGCGAAGAAGAAAGCCGGACTCCTCCGCTAGCAAAAGAGCTAGCAGAAGATAGCGGAGGAGTCCGGCGAGAAGACCCCCGAAGACAGAAGACCCCCGGAGCTGTGCAATAAACTATTTTAACCCTTGTGTGTTGTGTTTTTTTTTACTGGTGAATGGGTAGGGGTACATTGTACCCCATACTCATTCACATAGGGTGGGGGGCCGGTATCCGGGGGCCCCCTTATTAAAGGGGGCTCCCGGATTCCGATAAGCCCCCCGCCTGGAGACCCCGACAACCAATGGCCAGGGTTGTCGGGAAGAGGCCCTTGTCCTCATCAACATGGGGACAAGGTGCTTTGGGGTGGGCACCCCCCCATGTTGAGGGCACGTGGCCTGGTACGGCTCGCTCGTCCCCCCTTTCCTGGCCGGCCGGGTAGCGTGCTCGGACAAGGGTCTGATGTGGACCTGGGGGGGATCCCCATGCCGATTTTTTTCGGCGTTGGGGTTCCCCTTTGAGTCCATACCAGGTGACGGGGCCAGCGACGCTTTCTTCGCTGGCCCCGGCTACCTGGAGACGCGCTTAAAATTAGCAGACTTTTCTCCGGGCGGGAAAAGTCCGTTCATTTCAAAAGTACGGCGGACTGGCACACACACGGCCGGATTGTCCGTCGAAATGCGAGTCCGACGGAAAGATTGGAGTGCAAAACTACTTTCTAAGTCCGCTGTACTTTTGGGTAAAAAAAGTCCGCCGGAGGCTACACACTAGAGTCCGCCGGACTTTTCCACCAGATTGTTTGATCGTGTGTACGCGGCATTAGGAGTCACATGACACAGTACACTCACTACTTTACATTGTAGCAAAGTGTAATTTCTTCAGTGTTGTCACATGAAAAGATATAATAAAATATTTACGTGTGTGTATGTGTATATATATATATATATATATATATATATATATATATATATATATATATATATATATATATATATATATATATATATATATATATAAAATTTATACACCTATAATCTCTAGAGTGAAACCTATTAGAAACCTATTAGAAATGCTAAGAATTAAATGAAGGGCAGCACAAGGGTCATATGGGGATATTCAAAAAACGTCTTAAAACGTATTTAACCGCTTGCTGACCGCCTCACGCCAATATATGTCGACAGAAGGGCTTGTACAGGCAGAATCACGTACCTGTACGTGGCCCTTTAAGAGGCGGCCAGCGGGCGCGTGCACTTCCGCAGCATACAAGCATCTCCACGTTCTGCCTAGGGACAGCGTCACTGATCTCTGCTCCCTGTGATCGGAGTAGAGATCAGTGACATGTCACACACAGCCTCACCCCCCACAATTAGAAACATGCCCCCGGACACACTTAACCCCTACACTGCCATCTAGTGGTTAACCCCTTCACTGCCACTGTCATTTACACAGGAATCAGTGCATTTGTATAGCACTGATTACTGTATAAATTACAATGGTCCCAAAAATGTGTCAAAAATGTCCGATGTGTCTGCCATAATGTCGCAGTCACGATAAAAATCGCTGATCGCCACCATTTAAAAAAAAAATTATTAATAAAAATGCCATAAAACTATCCCCTATTTTATAAACGCTATAACTTGTGCGCAAACCAATCAATAATCGCTTATTGCGATTTTTTTTTTACCAAAAATATGTAGAAGAATACGTATCGCCTAAACTGAAAAAAAAATATTTTATTATATATTTTTGGGGGATATTTATTATAGCGAAAAGTAAAAAAATAATGTGTTTTTTTCAAAATTGGTGCTCTTTTTTTGTTTATATCACAAAAAATAAAAACCGCAGGGGTGATCAAATACCACCAAACGAAAGCTCTATTTGTGAGAAAAAAAGGATGTCAATTTTGTTTGGGAGCCACGCTGCATGACCGCGCAATTGTCAGTTAAAATGACGCAGTGCCGAATCGCAAAAAGTGCTCTGATCAGGAAGGGGAAATTCTTCCGGGGCTGAAGTGGTTAAAAATTTCCTTAAAGGGGGCGCATGTGCGGCGCGAACCTGGACGGTCGCACTTGAGTGGAGCTCCGTCACAGCGGGGACACTAACTCGCTCCCCGGGGCCGTTGAACACGCGATCGATCACACAAAGTACCTGCACCCCCGGGGGAAAGATCGGTGCATGCCGTCCGCCAAGTCCCGTCGCGGGAAACCAGCACAGAGGTCCCTTACAAATTATCTCCTCAGAGCCCGGGAGATGGCGGGGAACTTCCAAGATGGCGCTGACCCGGGACGCACGCCGGAGCTCAGAGGCAGCCCTGCAGCCTCCCCTGCACACTCGACCAGGGATGGTGAGTACCCTTTACAACTCACTAAAGCGGACTTGGATGACAGCCTCACAGCCATGTATACAAAGTTGGCGGAGAAGTTTCAAACCGAACTCCATAAGTCCACTAGCACTTTACAACAGGAGCTCGCTGCATTGGGGGGCAGGACTGATTTATTAGAAACTAAGCACGATGAGCTACAGCTTGCATACTCTGACCTCCGCAGAGATCATGAAACCCTCTCTGAGTCTGTCTCCCAGCTCCAGGGCCACTTGGAGGACCTTGACAATAGAAACAGACGTAACAACCTGAGGCTCAGGGGGGTCCCAGAGGCCATTACTGACCTAGCCCCTGCCGAGCTTAAAGTGGAGGGCCACCCTGAAAACAAAAAAAATATTAAAAATTACAAAAAAATATAAAAAAAAAATGAAAAAAATTTTTTTTTTACTTACCAGAAATGCCTGTTGCTAGGCACTTTCTCCTAATCTTCCTCTTCCTCCTCCGCGGAGATCTTCTGTCTTCTGTCTTCGTCGCGGCGTCTTCTGGGTAATGAGTCGCGCTGTGTTCTGGGAACTGTGTGTTCCAGAACACAGCGCGTCCCATTCAGAAAGCGCTGCGGGACTCGCGCATGCGCAGTAGCTGCGGGACTCGCGCATGCGCAGTAGCTGCGGGACTCGCGCATGCGCAGTAGGAAACGGGCAGTGAAGCCGTAAGACTCCACTGCCTGTTTCCCTTACAAGGAATGGCAGCACCGGGACCCGAGAGCCGAGGGACGGGTCGGCCTCGGCGGCCGACATCGTGGGCACCCTGGACAGGTGAGTGTGTTGATTAAGTCAGCAGCTGCAGTGTTTGCAGCTGCTGACTTTTTTTTTTTTTTTTTGTATAACCGGCCCTCCTCTTTAAGTTGTTTCAATCTCTGTTGCCTGCTTCTCCTATTACAGCATTTACATGTGACAGGTTGCATAGAGCTTTGCGGCCCAAGCCCCCGGAAGACAAACCACCAAGAGACATTATTTTGTGCCTCAAGGATTATTTGGTGAAAGAGGAGATCCTGAGGGCTTCTCGAGCCACCCCTAATATTACCCTAGAGGGGGTGAGGATCCAAATTTACCCTGACATATCCCCGGCTACCCTGGACAAGCGGCGTAAGTTTAAGGAAATCACAACTCCCCTGCAGGAAATCCGTATACGGTACAGATGGGGATTTCCATTTAAGCTACAGGTTATACAGAATGGCACCACGTACACGGTCACCACCATTCAGGAAGGAAAGGAGCTCCTGGTCAAGCTGGGACTCATGGCAAAGGATGACCTCCCCAGGATGCCTTCTACACCTCGCCCCTCAGCCATCTGGGCCACCCCTTCCCCGCAAAGAGACCGCAGGCGGCAAAGGCAAAATCTCAGAGCCCACCTCTTGTGATGGCTTGTTTTCACATTATCCTGATGGCCCGTAGACCTTGAACTTAACTCCAGACTGTGATTTGATTGGACTGGCGGACTAGTGTATCAGCCAGATGGGGATTTCTTGCCTTGAGCACAGGCCTTCATCACCCTTTCCCCCTCTGGCTTATTGAGCACATCTTGATGCACCCTTAGCTCTACCAAGTCCCCGCTGTGTTGAGACGCTGGGCCCGCGCTTGTTTGTCCCCCCGCTCTTACATCCCCTCGGGAGAGGAGAGAGTTGGGGTGTGCGGAGGCGAGTTGGTCTCTGCCCCTCCCGCTCTCTATCTCCTCATTGGTGGACGAGAGTGTTGGACCCTGGGGTCCTACTGTTCAGGAAGGTTTTTCACCTGACAGATAATGGTTTATCTTTATGTCGGGATGGTCTATCCCCTCCCGACCCCAATGGTTTATTTGTTCACAATGTTGCTTATGGTTGTTTTTATTTTCAGGTACGGGACTCTATTTTGTAATGGTGCTCAGTTAACTAATGATATGATCCTCTTGGGACGCTATTTTGTATGCTTTTACATGCCTACTTTTGCAGTGTGGCCTATTAGACAGTCCAATGTGTACGTGTATATTTTTCACCTCCCCTTGGGATCGGAGCTATATTTTTTTATAGGGTTATACTTGCCCCTCTATATACCCAATGGGGATTAGGATAGTCTCACATAATGTTAAGGGGTTTAACTCCCCTCAGAAGCGGAGGAAAGCATTCAGAGCCTATAAACAGTTAAATGCGGATGTGTTGCTTCTGCAGGAGACGCATTTCTCTATGGGTAATCACCCCTCATTTTTTGATAAGGCATACTCCCGTGGTTATTACACCACTTTTGAATCCCGATCCCGGGGGGGGTGGCTATTTTTTTTAGAAATGGGGTACTATTTAACATGGATAGAGTGTATAAGGATCCGGCGAGCAGGTTTATCATTCTTCAGGGTTCCTTGCAGGGTAAACAGGTCACTTTGGCGAATGTATATGCACCCAATGACTCACAACTTGCTTTTTTTAAGGCGTTCTTCCGGGTCCTAGATGGTTATATTTCTCCTCACATGTTAGTGGTGGGAGATTTCAACTCAGTAGCTCACTCAGTGCTAGACCGTAGTAGAGACAGAGGCTCCGCCAACGCCTTTTCTAAATCTCTGAAAGCAATGTTTATTTCCCATAATTTGACAGACTCCTGGAGGGCCCATAACATAGGGGCACGGGAGTATACCTTTTATTCCCACCCTCATGACAGCTACTCCAGGCTGGATTATTTGTTTTGCTCACCGATCCTTTTGGCAAACTCCACAGCCGCAACCATTCACCTCTGCCCCTGGTCTGACCATCAGATGGTATCCTTGGACCTGACCCCATTAAGCCCTTGGTGGCAGGTTGGAGGCTAAACGAGGCACTCCTTTCAGACCCAATTTTGGTAGCACAAATTTCCTCCCACATTTCAGATTATTTTACCAATAATGATACGAATGATGTGTCCCCCTCAATTCTGTGGGCATGCGCATAAGGTGGTATTTAGGGGACACCTGATTCAAATAGCGGCAGAGAGAAATAGGCAGAGATTGGCGGATACACGCAGACTCACGATCGAACTAGACAGACTTTATCATTTACACTCTCAAAACCACGACTCTAACCTATTACAACAAATCAACTCGTACAGACTAGAACTTGACAAAATCCTGTCTGACAGAACAGAGAAGACTTTACGCTGGTCTAAGGCCAAGTTTCTGTTACACAGCAACTCGGCCTCGGCCATGTTTGCTAAGAAGCTAAACCAATCTATCCAATCCCCACACACATATAGGTTACGAAACGCTAATGGCACGGTGGTTTCCCACCCTTCAGAGATTCTTAAATTTTTTTCCAAATTTTACACGGACCTCCTCTCCCCCCTGGCCTCCCCTCCGGATCCGGCGCTTGGGACTTGGCTAGAGGACGTACCACTCCCTAGTTTATCCCCGGAACAAATCCAGGATTTAAATGCCCCTTGCTCTGATCAGGAAATATATAAAGTTATTAAATCCCTTAAACCTTCCAAAACTCCTGGGCCGGATTGGATTCTCGGCTCAGTACTATAAAAAATTTCAGGACTCTTTGACACCACACCTCAGGGCCATGTTCGACCATGTCCTCGGGGGTAATACTTTCCCAGAGGACATGCTGCTAGCGAATATTTTCCCGTAGAGTCTTGCTGTTGAGCCTTGATATTCATAAGGCGTTCGACAGTGTGTTATGGTCCTATCTCAAATTGGCTTTGGAGAAATTTGGCTTTTCGGGAGCCTTCGTCCATGGTTTCAGGGCACTTTACCACCACCCATGCACTCGAACCAAGCTGCCAGGCTGTAACTCAGACTATTTCACTCTGGGTCGTGGAACCAGGCAGGGGTGCCCATTGTCGCCCTTGCTATTTGCCCTGGCCATTGAACCTCTGGCCAGAGCGATTAATCTTAACCCCAACATTAGGGGCTATGTTAAGGGGGACCAAGAATTTAAACTGAGCATGTATGCGGACGATGTGCTCCTGTTTCTGACGGACCCTATTGTCTCTATACCTAACCTTATCTCCATCCTGCATGATTTCCGGGGTCTGTCTGGTCTGGGTGTCAACCTCTCGAAGTGTTCGGCCCTTCCGATTAATTTCCCCCAACAGGCTGCAGCACAGATTTAAGCGAATT
The DNA here is from genome assembly GCF_037356315.1 of Lithobates pipiens. Lineage (NCBI taxonomy): Eukaryota > Metazoa > Chordata > Amphibia > Anura > Ranidae > Lithobates > Lithobates pipiens. Next base: position 144,673,599 of record NW_027507686.1, on the reverse strand, counting down.
TCGGCTTTCCTATGGATTGCCAGACCTTCTCTTATCTGGGGATTAAACTAGCCACTACTAGCCATAAAATATACCTAGCTAATTACGCTGCTATGTTTTCCCGCGTTAGACAACTGTTACACTCCTGGGACTCTTACCATATTTCATTTTTAGGCAGGGTACAGGCAGTCAAGATGTCGATCCTCCCTAAACTTTTATTTTTATTTAGATCCCTACCCAATTATATATCCCGCCTGACCCTGGAATCCCTGCAGAGGGATATTAATAAGTTCGTCTGGCATAACAAAAAGCCCCGTTTAGGCAAGTATATGGTCTACAGGGCTAGAAACCTGGGGGGTCTGGGTCTCCCGAATATCTGGTTATACTATCTCTCAGCCAGATTCCTTCAACTTGCTCAATGGCACTATTCCCCGAGGACTATACCCTGGCTGTGCTTCGAGCGCTCCTCGGTGGCCCCCTATTACCTCCCCGGCCTACTTTGGAATAAAACCTTACATATAAAAGAGATCTCGGTCCTGAACTCAGTTGTGAGTCAGTCACTTCGCCTATGGTCTCTGTACTTCGTGACCAAAATAGTTTTGAATTATGGGCCCGGGAGGATCTGACCACCTATGGTTCCCTGCATGTCAGGGGGACTTTTCGGTCTTTCGGATCTCTCCGGGCCTCCCACGCCCTCCCTAATTCAGAATTTTTTCGTTACTTGCAAATTAGGCACTTTTATAATACCTACTTCCCAAGGGCCACTTGGGGGACAGAAACCTTTTTTGAGAGACTCTGTGGCCCGGAATCTAGGGATAGGGGTGGTATCTCCATTATATACTCATCCCTTGCAGGCGTGGGCCTCTTGGAGAAATCTGCGGCCATACTTAAGTGGGAGCTGGAGACGGGGGAGGAGGTCTCCCCAGAGGAGTGGACTCGCAGAATTTCTAATATGCACAAGTGCACCAGGTCCAAGGCGGTGAAGGAAACGGTGGTGAAGCTACATACTAGGTGGTATTACACCCCCGCGAAAATACATACATTCTTCCCCACCGTTTCTGGATCTTGTTTTCGGGGTTGCCCCGACTCGGGTACTCACCTTCATATATTTTGGAGTTGTCCGGCTCTCAGGACCCTCTGGCAAAGAGTGCAGGATAGAGTATCGGGGATTATTGGCACCCCTATCACGCTCACCTTCCAAATGTGCCTTTTCTTCTCTGATATCCCAGGTTCTACCCCCCCGACCAAAAACTTTCCTATACCCTCTTTAGTGCAGTACACTGGTCGATTGCCTTATTCTGGCGCTCTCCTACGGTCGCATGGGATCAGGTACTTAAGAGAATGGCTGCCATACAGCTAATGGAGAGGATTTTTCATACAATTATGGACACCATGCAGGTGTACGATCTTAAGTGGAAGTCCTGGACTCCCTGAGGCCGTAGACCTGTAGGCTGAGACAGACTCGGAGTCTGCTCACCCCAAATAGGGGTACCGACTCGGATCAATGTTTTTTTTAGCCCCGTACCTTTTGGAGCAATTATTATAATTTTACAGTTTAGTTTGTGTTTTTTGCTGTTTTTCTTGTCTTTCTTATGTTTTCAATGGCATATCCATACTCAGATACCTGTATAGCGGCACAGTTGCTACTCCAGTACGTGGCAGAGTGGGGGATGCTCTTACCCTGACTGTTTTCTTGCTTTCCATACCCCCACGAACGATGACTAAATGGTGGGTTGCAGGTACTTTTCAGACAATCTTTTGTTATGCACTAGGACGCTTGTAACTCCATTAATGCACTCATTGTACTGTTGTCGCTCTGTTTACTGTGATGTGATGCTCATGTTCTTGATCAATCAGTCGCTTACTGTATATGCCTATTCTTTTTTTTCTGTCTCAATAAAAGTTTGTATTAAAAAAAAAAAAAATTTCCTTAAAAAGTTCCTTAAAAAATGAGTCAAAAAATTATTAACAGACTGGTTAATAAAGAAGATGTTATTATTAGACATGTGCAGAGCGAAATATTTAGTTTCGGAATTTTGTTTTCGTCCGAAAAATTTATTTATTTAGTTACTCCCGAAATTCGTTTTTATTTATTTTGTTTATCGTTCAAAAATTGCATTCGTCCGAAAAGTCACATGAATTACGGTCAAATCTGTCTTTGAAGGCTTATGGTGTCTGTCGAATGTATAAAGAAGATTCGACGGAGCTAGTATATAGCATACTTCGTGTAAACTTTAGAACCCTATTAAAGTCTATGGGACTCCAACGTTCAAAATCTAAAGTGCTAATTTTAAAGGCTAATATGCAAGTTACTGTCCTAAAAAGTGTTTGGGGACCCGGGTCCTGCCCCAGGGGACATGGATAAATGCAAAAAAAGTTGAGTGTTCTCTGTATTACGGGAGCCGACAATGGAAAGTGATTTTAAAAGACTTTTTTTCCTTGCAAAATGACACTTTGTGCAGGGACAGTTCTAAACACGGGAAACATGCGCCTCTTCACAGGCATACTATAGACACCCCCTAGGTACGAAATTTAAAGGAATATTACACTTTTATTGTTTCACTTTAATCATTATTAAAATCACTGCTCCTGAAAAAACTGCCGTTTTTAAAACTTTTTTTTGCATTGATCCATGTCCCCTGGGGCAGGACCCAGGTCCCCAAACACTTTTTGCATTTGTATAGCACTGATTACTGTATAAATGACAATGGTCCCAAAAATGTGTCAAAAATGTCAGATGTGTCTGCCATAATGTCGCAGTCACGATAAAAATCGCTGATTGCCACCATTTAAAAAAAAAATTATTAATAAAAATGCCATAAAACTATCCCCTATTTTGTAAACGCTATAACTTGTGCGCAAAACAATCAATAATCGCATATTGCGATTTTTTTACCAAAAATATGTAGAAGAATACATATCACCTAAACTGAAAAAATAAATATTTTATTATATATTTTTGGGAGATATTTATTATAGCGAAAAGTAAAAAATAATGTGTTTTTTTTCAAAATTGGCGCTCTTTTTTTGTTTATAACGCAAAAAATAAAAACCGCAGGGGTGATCAAATACCACCAAAAGAAAGCTCTATTTGTGAGAAAAAAGGATGTCAATTTTGTTTGGGAGCCTCCCAATGTTGAGGGCATGTGGCCTGGTACGGTTCAGGAGGGGGAGGGCGCTCTCTCGTCCCCCCCTCTTTTCCTGCGGCCTGCCAGGTTGCGTGCTCGGATAAAGGGTCTGGTATGGATTTTTTTTTATTTGACGCGGGGTTCCCCTTAATATCCATACCAGACCTGAAGGGCCTGGTAATTGAATTTGGGGGAACCCCACGCTTTTTTTATTTATTTTTTATTTTTTTATCAATGACTTTCAATGAGTGTTCTCTGTATTATGGGAGCCGACAATTCATTATAGCCGCCAGTGATTTTAAAGGATGTTTTTTCCTGCAGAAATTACACTTTGTGCAGGGACAGTTCTAAGCACGGGAAACATGCGCCCATTCACAGGCATACTATAAACACCCCCCAGGTATGAAATTTAAAGGAATATTACACTTTTATTGTTTCACTTTAATCATTATTAAAATCACTGCTCCCGAAAAAACGGCCATTTTTAAAACTTTTTTTTGCATTGATACATGTCTCCTGGGACACTTTTTAGGACAGTAACTTGCATATTAGCCCTTAAAATTAGCACTTTTAAGGGGCGTGGCCGGAAGTCGAGGTCGTCGGACGTGTCTGGGGAGAGCTCCGCCGAGGCCTAGCTCAATCTTACCCCATCCTCGTCCTCCGCATCCCTGTTCTGCCCGCCGACCTCTCCATCCCACCGGCGGGACATCGGAGCTCCGGACGGAGCCGTTATTTTTTTTGTATCCACCCCAGTTTTCGCCCTGCGGCGGCGGGCGGCGAGACAGGCCGGACGCCGCCATCTTGCGGCCTACACCGCTACCCGGAGCCTCCGGACCGAACTTCCTGGGTCCCCTCTCAGCCGGGACTGCAGCAGTTGTCCACCGCGGACCCCTCGGGACAGCCTCTCCTGCGCCAGACCACCGCTGCTCACCGCTCGGATGCCTGAAGGGACTCCCAGACCTCAGCTGGACAGGTGAGCTCCGGCGGCCATCTTGCTACACCCGAGGCCTCCAGCAGCGTGCCTGCCCTCTCCTGTGGCCGGACTATTGCCCCTGCCAGCATAGACATTGCCCCTGCCTCAGTCTAATTTGCCAACCCTCCTGAGTGTCTGCCTGCATTCTCCGGTCACATCCTCCTGTACTGCACCTATCCCTGGCCTGCTCAGCGGCCATCTTGGTCCACCCATCGCCTTTGCCAGCTGCCTGTGGCCTGCATCTGCTTGCTACTCACCCTGGTTTTTTGCCTTACCTTGTGCCTTCTCCCCTTGTTTAACCCAGTGGGACAGTGGTGTCTGGATCTCCCCCACCTGGCTGTTTGGAACTGCTGCGGCCTGCACTCCTGCTCCATCCCCCCTCCCCCCCACGGTTGGTTTGGGCCTTCTGAACGGCAGCATACTATCTTGGGGTCTCATCTTGGGTCCCACTTGTTTGACAGCCATGTGATCATCCCACGTAGGCCTTAGCCGCCTTCCAATGCTCCCGTGCTGCTCACAGTCGCAACTTTTATATGGGAAACACCGCATGTAACTGAATATACGCCTAGTCCCAACGCCTCATGGTGAAATACGGGCCGAAACACCTTCCTCAGTCTACGTCCCCAGATTTGCGGCCCTCACAGACACAGACTCTGGATCGATTTTTAAGCAGGCCGGCCTCCCCAGCCCCTTCTCCAGGTTCTTTCACATACGCACAAGTGGCATCCCAAGCACCGGCGCACGACAGTCCACATTCCTTGTCACACAGCCACTCAGACGCAATGTCCGCCCCGGTCACAGTTGATGTACTTGACGACAAACTGCGAGCTCTCCTACAAGACTTGACGAGTAATGTTTCTAAGGAAATGGGTAAGCTGGCCCATGAACTGCGGGGAGAGCTTGCCCAGATTGGAGATCGGACTGATGTCCTGGAAACCAAATTTGATGACCTGATACAATATGTCCACGTTTTGGAAGAAGACAATGCCGGTCTGAAACAATCGGTCTCTCAGCTCCAATCCCAACAGGAAGATTTGGAGAATAGGGAACGTCGCCAAAACCTTCGGATCAGAGGCGTCCCGGAGGCTATTAGTGAGGGGGAGATCAAACCATACCTACTCAGCCTCTTTAACGTTGTTGCCCCTAAAGTCCCGGACATAGACTGGAGAATGGATAGGGCCCACAGATCCCTGGCCCCAAAACCGCCTGCCGGAGCCAATCCTAGAGACATTATCGTACGCTTTCATTACTACGATAGCAAGGAGGCTTTGACCATGGCCACCCTGAACAAATCCCGTTTGGAATTTAAAGGAGCCAAGATACAAATTTTTAGTGACTTATCCCCTATTACTCTTGCCAAACGTCGCAGCTTTCGCCCCGTGACTGCCCATCTACAAAACCATCAGTTTCCATATCGTTGGGGGTTTCCTTTCCGTCTTTCTGCTACTAAAGATGGGATTCAATACTCTATGAGAGATCTTCAGGAGAGTGAAGCTTTCATACGTAACCTGGGCCTACCACCGCTTCCAGACGAAGACCCCATGCCGCTTCCGACGACGCCCAGACCCTCCTCCATTCCTGCTCGGATCTGGACCCCTGCACGCCAGAAGTCGCAGAAATCCTTTTCTACCCCTCAACGTAACCTGCATCCTAGACTCCCTCCCTGATGGAAGCTTCCATGTGTTATGTTTGGCTGATCTTGGCCTCGGCCCCTATCTCACCATGTTTCCTCTTTAACAAGGGATATTTGCAACTTTAGTTACAGGTTCTATTTTCCACTGCCCCTGTTCTTTTTTGGTTGTTGGGACTACAGTGTTTTGCTCTTATTTCCTGTAATTTTTGCTGGAAGGTGGCGGGGTCTCTCCAGATGAGCTGGAACCCCTGATGTGCCTTCTTTGGTTCCATGGCTACGGCTGTGGACTCCTGGGTGGTTTTTACCCCCCAGGCCTTTTTTCTGTTAGTAATGTTTTTTTTTTCTATTTTCTAGGCCTGTTTTTTGGCCTTTTTTTCATCTTTTGTTCAATTTGGATACACTCTACTACAATTTACAATCACATTGTTGTTATTATATGTCTTCATTTGCCTTTTACTTCTAGGATACGCCACGAGTCCCGATTTCTTCATGGTTGGTTTGGTTATGTCCGTTTTTTATATGTATATTACGGGTGTCTTAAGCTTTCTCTGATTTCTATATGATGGCTTTGAGGGTACTTACTTACAATGTTAAGGGCCTGAACTCAATCCATAAGCGCTGGTTGGCTTTGAAGGAGTTCAAGTCCTCCAACGCGGATGTGGTCCTAGTCCAGGAGACCCACTTTCGCCCGGGGGGATCTCTTAAATTTGCGGCCAAACATTTTCCGGTCTCTTTTATGGCCTCCGACCCCTCTGGTAAAGCAGGGGTGGCAATACTGATTAAAAAGACATGCCCGCTACGGGTTAAGTCCTCATTTATTGATCCTCAGGGCAGATACATTCTCCTGGACTGTGACTACTTATCTCGTTCTCTTACTATAAGCAATGTTTATGCTCCCAACTCAGGCCAGATTCACTTCCTCACTGAGGTCTTGGACAGCCTGGGCACCTATGCCCAGCCATTCATGATCCTTGGCGGGGACTTTAATATGGCCATGTCTGCTAGGAAAGATAGGCAGACCCTGTTTTCAGACAATCCCTCTTTAAAAACGGAACATCAATCTGCTGCGTTTCGCAAGCTCATTAGGTCTCATAACTTTTTGGACACCTGGAGGATTAAACACCCTACACATCGGCAATTCTCCTTTTACTCTCCCCCACACAAGATGTACTCTAGATTGGACTACATCTTTGTTTCGGCGCCTCTCCTAACGTCAGTAGTGGCCTCGGAGTTAAATCCCATAACGTGGTCTGATCACGCATCGGTACAGCTCGACCTCGTCCTCACCCTCTCTACACCTAAGACCTGCCACTGGAGATTTAACGAGTTCCTCCTCCGCGATCCGGTTACCGAAACTTATCTATCCCACGGGTTAGCCAAATTTTTTCAGCTTAATGAAGGGTCGGTGCGGGACGTGTCCACCCTTTGGGAGGCCCACAAGGCTGTTTTTAGAGGATTATGTATCTCGGCTGGCTCTCGCCTTAAGCGGGACTCGGCAGCGCAGAGACTGGACCTCCTCTCGCAATTGCAAAGAGCTGAAGCTCTGCTTGTGTCCTCCCCATCGGTGCCGCGTCTTCGCACAGTGACCTCTCTCCGCGAACGGTTAAAGTCCTTAGATATGCACAAGTGTTCTAAGGCTCTGCTTTGGACTAAACAGAGGTTCTATGAATTTGCCAATAAGCCTCATAGGATGTTGGTGAACAAGCTTAAGCCCCGTCCATTTCACTCCTATCCTGACCTCCTGCTACAGCCGGACGGCACTCCGACTTACTGCCCCTTGACGATGTCTAAAGTGTTTGGCACTTTTTACAAAAAATTATATAACTGCCTAGCTTCTGACCCCAATCATGAGTTCTCCCAAGATAGCTTTGATGATTTCTGCGCTTCCTTGAAATTACCAGTGTTGTCTTCCCCACAAGTAGACACCTTAAATGCCCCCGTTACATCGGAGGAGCTGGCTGCGGTTGTAAAAGACCTTCCGTCCCATAAATCCCCGGGTCCTGATGGGCTTCCTTATGTTTATTATAAAACTTTTCTCCCGACACTGAGCCCCCATCTGCTTAATCTTTTTACCTCCCTGCAAAGGGGCAATATTCCGCATTCTCAGTTTCTCCACGCACATATCACAGTTATCCCGAAACCGGGTAAATCCCCTACACTGCCAAATAATTACAGACCCATAGCCTTACTCAACTCCGACTATAAAATCTTCGCCAAAATTTTAGCTAATAGGCTTTCCTTATTGATTCCTGCTCTGGTTCATAATGACCAGGTGGGATTTGTACTGGGCAGACGGGCTGGGGATAATACCAGGCGTACCATTGACCTCATAGATCTACTCGATAAAATGTCTCGCCCGGCTGTTGTTTTGAGTTTAGACGCACAAAAAGCCTTCAACAGGCTGGGATGGCCCTACATGTTTGCAACGCTTAAGCGCTTTGGCCTTTCTGGTTCTTTCCTATTAGCCCTGCAAGCCCTATACTCGTCTCCCACGTCCCAAGTCCAATTGGCATCTTACAGATCCCCGCTATTCACACATAGTAATGGTACCAGACAGGGATGCCCCCTATCCCCTTTGCTGTTTATATTATGCTTAGAACCCTTGGCTGCAGCTATACGGGCGGATTCAGACATAAGGGGAGACTCCCTCAGACTGAAAGAATACAAGCTGTCTCTTTTTGCGGACGACATTCTCCTCACACTGACGAAACCCCTAACCTCCCTTCCCAAACTTCACACTCTTTTAGATTCCTTCGGTAGGCTCTCGGGTTATAAGGTAAATACGTCTAAAACCGAAGCGCTCCCTATTCATATTCCCCCCGCACTTCAAGCTTCCTTGGAATCCACGTACCCCTACCGTTGGTGCCCCGTTTCTCTCAAATATCTTGGCATTAACCTGACCGCCAAGTACGGCTCCCTTTATGAAGCTAACTATACATCCTTAATAGCGGAAACGCATAGTCTACTCAGAAGTTGGTCGTCCTGCCCCCTATCTCTCCTGGGTAGGATTAATGTATTGAAAATGGCCATACTCCCTAAGTTTTTATATCTTTTTGAAACGTTACCAGTTACTATCTCCATGCCTCAGCTTAGGAATATTCAGCGAGCCTTTGCTAAATTTATGTGGGGGAATAAGAGGCATCAGATTGCCCAAACGGTGGTTTTTGCTCCACGATCTCATGGAGGACTGGGAGCCCCCGATATCGTGAAGTATTACTATGCGTCGCACCTTGTGGCGGCTGTCTCCTGGTCGTCATATTTTGCTACCAGTAGATGGTCAGAGCTAGAAATGAGTGTGGTCACCCCGGTCCATCCATGCTCCATGCTATGGTCTGATCTGACCTCCTCTATGGCTCAGCTTAGGCGTATATGCCTGGGACCGATGCTTTTTACTCTCTCCATATGGAAACAGTGTCACAAACGGTTCTCTCTCTCCTCTCCATGCTCACCCCTGCTGAATGTAATTTTTAATCCGGATATGCCTGACAGCCTCTCGGTGAAGAATATGTTTCCTTGGTATAGGTCTGGCGTCTTTCAACTCCGCCATCTGGTGCACCCAGTATCTCGCAAATTCCTATCCTTTCCTGAGCTTCAGGACAAATATGACATTCCTGATCGACTCTCTTTCTCTTACATTCAATTCAAACATTACTTCCACTCTAGATCTCCTGACCTGACTCTGGCCAACCCTAACACTTTTGAAACTTTGTGCTCACAAGGTCCGTGCCAGAAAGGACTTATATCCTCTATTTATAGTGCCCTCCACAATTCAATCTCACCCACCACAGACACACATCTCTATATGAGAAGATGGGCTACAATTTTACCATCCCCCTTAACCATTTCCCAATGGCAGGACATCTGGACCTCTACTTCTAGAGTCTCCAGATGTGTGGAGCAGAGAGAGACGGCCTACAAGATACTAATGTTCTGGTACAAAACCCCTGAAATGTTACATAAATATGATCATTCCGTATCTAAGTTGTGTTGGAGATGCCAACGAGATGAGGGCACCCATTATCATATTTTCTGGAGCTGCCCTTTGATTGTGCCTTTTTGGTCCATGGTCCAATCCCTACTACAATCTATATTGAAGGTAGATATTCCATTAGACCCTAAACACTACTTGTTAGGCCTGCCTATCGCGGCGTTATCTAAACACGCCAAGAAATTGACAGCCTATATTCTTCTAGCTGCTAAGAGAACGATTCCCACTCTTTGGTTGTCCACCTCCCCTCCGTCCCAATCGCAGCTAATCTCTGCTATTGCATATATACGCAGAATGGAGCATATGACTGCGCTGGTACAAGATACTCTACCCAAGTTTTCTAAAATATGGGACAAGTGGGACATTTCCACGGTTAACCCTGAGACTATACCTTAACTCTTTTGACCATTTACTCTAGGGAATGGTTTTCTCAGGTTCGGCCTTGGGATTTATACTCCACAACCCTTCCCACACTGACATATATATTCTTTGGTTTTTCTATGTATCTTTACTGGTGGACTCGTGGTGTGTCCTTTTTCTTTTTGCTTTTTGATGTGCTGTATTGAAATGTTCACAGTCTATTTCCCACCTGAGGCGGTTTTCTTTGATGATGTTACATTATCAATCTTGACTATTTGTATCAATGTGTACGAATTCACCTGTTGTACGAAAATCTTTTTTCTTCAATAAAAATACATTTAAAAAAAAAAATTAGCACTTTAGAATCTTTTCTCTCTGTCAAATCTTTTCTCTCTATGTCGAATATTTTCTCTATATATTCTTGGACTAATAAAGGTAAGTTTAGGCACATTCGACCACAGGTTCTATAGACACAGATTGTTATTGTCAGAGTCACGTCGAATCTCCTATTCTATATCGAACTGTTGTAACAACATAAATGAAAATAAAGCATTTATTTATGTCGGATCTTTCGTTTTTCGGATTCTGCTCTTTCGTTATCGTTTGTCAAAACAAAAATGAAAATACCTGAATTTTGGACAAAAATGCATTCGGACGAAAACTAACGCACATGTCTAGTTATTATATTGATATTAAAGTGTTACTCTGTTACTATAATAGAGTATTAATTTCAATACCTTCATTGAGGCCTCCTGGCGATAAGGAATCCAAGGAATAAATTCAATAATTTTCTCTCTTGCATAGTCTTTTATAACGTTCAGCAGTAGGAAATGTTTTAGGAATGGCCTCTATAACCCAAACATGTAATCCTAAGGATGACTGTTTGTGAAATTCTTTGAAATGTCTCGGAACACTATATTTATCTATGCCCTTTTCTACAATATTCCAATGTTCCCCAAACCGTTTTCAAAGAGTACGAATGGTACGACCCGTGTAAAGCAGGCCACATGGGCAGGTCAAACAGTATACTACATATTCAGAAGAACATGTAAATAAATCTGGTATTGTATACTGTTTACCTTTGTAGAAAAATTCTTTCTGCCGATGTGTCACATGAGTACATGTGAGACATAGGGTTTTTTTACACTGGTACCTGCTACATCCCTTTAATATTGAAAAAGGTTAAGGGGACACTAGGGGCTTTGATGTTTTTGCTGGTCTGTACGTGACGAGAGGTCGGTCACTGACTATAGATTTAAGGTGGGGAACCTCCCTCAATATAGGCCAGTGTCTTACAAAGATCATTTCCATCTTCCTAAATTTGTTATGGAATTGCGTGACAAATCGGACAGATTGAGAACTGTCAACAGGTTTGGCATCTCTACCACTCCTAATATCTTTGTGAAGATAGTGTTGAAAAACATCTTCAACAATATCATCCGGGTAACCCTTTTCTTTAAACTTTGTCTTAAGTAAATGACCATGGGTGTTATAATCTTGTATACAAGTACAGTTGTGTTTAAGTCTACAAAACTGACTTCTAGGGATATTGTTTACCCAACGGGGATGATGACAACTCTTAAAATGTACATAGGAGTTGCAGGAGGTGGGCTTTATGTTATTCTGTGCACAGATGATGTTGTTTTGATGGAATAATTCTAAGTCCAAAAAGGCAAGCTTATTACTATCAGATATGGAGGTAAATTACAGTCCCATAGTATCAGTATTTCAGTGTTGTACAAAAGCGAGAATGGATGATTTGGGACCACATCATCAATGTAACATCCGTAGTAAACTAAGTGAGATACATAGGGATTATTTTGCTGAATGTAGTGGTGTTCCCTGTAACCCATAGTGAGGTTTGCGTAGCTGGGGACAAAATTTTCCCCCATAGCTGTGCCCTGGGTCTGCATATAGAAGTTACCATTAGACTCAAAATAGCTGTGTATTAGACAGTATTCTAGGATTTCCAACAAAAAGTGTGTTTTTTGTGGATTGAGTAGTGGATCCTTATTAAGTTAGTACTGTATGGCTTGTAATCCAACAGTGTGTGGAATTGAGGTATACAGGGAAACCACTTCTAATGAGAGCCAGCGATATGATGGCTCCCAAGAATAATGCTGTAACATCCAATAGATGGATACTGTCCTTAATATATGAAGGGAGATTTTGTACTATAGGTTGCAAGAAATGATCTATGTATATTGAAAAGTAACTAGTAACGCTTGCCATGGTTTTGACCATTGGCCTGCTAGGAGGGTTTACGGAGTCTTTATGAATCTTGGGAAGGTGATAAAAAAATCCCCTTTTATAAAAATCGTGTTTAAGAAATGCAACTTCAAATTTTGTAACAATACCCTCCTCCACTGTTCTTTTAACCAAATCATGTTCTTTCAGTGAAAACTTGGGCAATGGATCAGTTGCAGTTTTTTGTATGTGGACCTATCTGATAGAAGCCTGACTGATTTGGACTAATAGTCTATGCGATTTTTAACAATTCCTCCCCCTTTGTCTGCTAACCTAATAATCAACTGTCGATTATAAGTGAGCTCTTTTAATGCCTTTGGCAGCTGTCAAATTAGGAGTAAGTGTATATATAGTGGACTGTTGACATAAACAAAGAATATCAGCATAAACGACCTGGTAAAAACTTTGGATATAGGAACCTTTAGCAAATGTAGGGTTAAATATAGATTTGGGTCTGAATTTAGTATCCTGAATCGGTGGAGAAGTGGATAGATGTTGAGTAAGTAATTCAGCATAGTCATCTGGATCCTCAGTATATAGATCCTCTAGATCAGGGATATGCAATTAGCGGACCTCCAGCTGTTGCAAAACTACAAGTCCCATCATGCTCTCCCTCTGGGTGTCATTCTTGTGGCTGTCAGAGTCTTGCTATGTCTCATGGGACTTGTAGTTGTGCAACAGCTGGAGGTCCGCTAATTGCATTTTCCTGCTCTAGATCATCCAGAACTCTCCATTCTGATGGCTCGGAGTCGGATGAATCCACCATAACAATACTAGACCCAGAGGAGATGGTATCACTGTCGGAATAATTATTGTATTTCTTGGTAGCTTGGATATTGTAATAACGTTTGACAGTGATATTTCTGATAAATATATTCAAATCAATAAAAAGGTTGAATGGAGTAGGAGAGGCCGTTGGAACAAAAGTAAAGCCATGTGCCAGCAATGACTGTTCAGGTATAGACAGGACATGATTGGATAGGTTGAAAATCTTTATAGTCTGTGTACTCTCTCTCCTTTTTGTGTCTATGTCTTCCCCCTCTCCTGCCTCTTTGATGAGTTTTCTTTTGGGGCAGGCGCATGGGTGTCACCTCCCTATCCCTGTTGCCACCTCCCTATCCATGCAGCTGGCTCCTTTCCGGATGCCGGATGCATGAACTCCTATGGTGGGGTCAGGCGGGGATGTATTTTTTTGAAGCACCTGATTAGAGACAGAGGCTCTAATAGGCTTCAAAAAAGGGTGGGCTTGGGATGCAGAGAGTGTGCCCTGATCCCACCCAATTGTGTGACCATAGCGAATTAATATTTCCACACCGCTGTTTGTGGAAATATTAATTCGCTATGGTCACACAATTGTAACAGCTGCTAAACTGGGGGGTAACAAGGGAGGGGGAGGAGGCAAATCTGCATTAGCAACAATAAATCTGGAAACAACGCTAAGTAGTTCTCAGGTATCGATGGCAGACAACCAGGAGGAGGAACCTACATTAAGAGCCATTCTGAATGCAATTAAGGATTGTAAAGACTCGATATCCAGTTTTGATGAACAGTTAAGATATATAAAGGAGGAACTATTGTCTATGAGGCAGGAATTGAATAGGACTATCCTAAGAACCACTGAGCTTGAGGAACGAGTGGGTGCGATGGAGGATGAGCTGAGGCCTGTAAGGCTGGAAATTGATTCACTTAAAAAAATAGTTACTACACAAGCGGATAAACTTGATGAGATGGAGAATAGGAATCGAAGAAACAACATAAGGGTATTAGGCCTCCCTGAACACTGTGAGGGAACTAATTTGATAGGTTTTCTTGAAGGGTGGTTCCGAGATTCTTTTGGGGTGGCAACATTTACCCCAACGTTTGCAATAGAACGGGCACATCGTACCCCGGTAAAAATTCGCCATATGGGGGAGCGCCCTAGGCCTATAATGCTTAAGATCCTTAACTATCAGGATAAAGTGTCCCTATTGCGAGAGGCCAGAATAAGGGGAGATATTAGATTTAAGGGAGCTAGGGTCTCTTTGTATCCTGACTTTTCCCCTGACCTCCAGAAAAGAAGAGCCGAATTCATACCAGTTAAACGAGAAATGGTTAAATACAAGTTAGATTATGCGCTCCTCTATCCTGCACGCTTAAGGGTGACTGCATTGGGAAAAACGTTTTTTTTTAATACGCCAGGAGAAGCATCCCAATGGTTAGATGAAACTAAAAAGGATTTATAAACGCACACTGCAGGGCAGCTAGGTGGATTTCAAGGGATTTAGGGGTACACATTTTGGGGGGGTAGGTAGGAACAGGGGGTATGCTGGTTACAGTTTGCTGTATTTGATATAGTGCACAATGTAGGTGGGGGCAGGGGTTGAGTAATAAGGGTGTGTGGAGTGTAATTAAGTATTTATAGTGGGGGACAAAGGGTCCCCATGAGCGGGGGTAGATTTTGGGTGAAAGCACCCAGTAGGATTGGTATGGGTGAGTGGTGGGAGTGTTGTGAGAAGGCCACAAATATACCCCTAGGGGGTAGCCCTATGGGGCGAGGTGGGGGGGGTGGGAGAGGGGGTTTGGTAAAAGGGGAGGAGGGAGAAATGGGATGGGAAGGTGGGGAAAGGGAAGAGCAATAAAAATAATACAAGGATACACAAATTTTGAGATGCACTATTTAGAGGGGGACGTGAGAAAATATTATGTAGTATATAGGATACACGTATGTAAAGCTGGGGGGAAAAAGGGAAAGAAAGAATTTTTTTGGTATTACTATATTTGTATATTTCTTCACTTTTTTCTTTCTTTTTTTTCTTTTTGTTTTTCTTGGTTAAAACCACCCAATGTGTGGGGAAGAAAAGGGGAAGGTCTTCTTTTTTCCCTTTTTTTTTTCGGCATTAATATATTCATACACTTTCTTCACCGTTTTTTCTGCTATTTTCAAAACTGCCCAATTTTTAGGTTATTAAGCAGTGATGCAGGGGAAAAGAATTAGGATAGTATCGTGGAATGTGCGGGGCCTGGGAGATCCGACCAAAAGAAAAGTGGTTTTGTCAGCTTTAGAGGGTAAAGGACCCGGATTATTATGCCTCCAGGAGACCCACTTAACGGGCGATACGATTCGGTGCCTACAAGGTCGGAAATTCCAGACCCAGTTCCATTCCATATTCTCAACCTATGCAAGAGGGGTTAGCATCCTTGTTGACAGGGCGGTTCGTTTCTCTTGCTATAATAGCTGTATAGATGTAGAGGGTAGGTATATTTTTTTATATTGTCAAATTGAAAGTAATCCCTACGTAATAGCCAACATATACGTCCCTCCTCCATCTAAATTGGAGATTTTATATAAGCTATTAGCCTTTGTAATAGATAAACCTGATATCCCGGTGATAGCAGTAGGGGACTTTAATGAAGTCTTGGATAAATCCTTGGATAGGTTCCCAACTGGAAAAACGCCAACGGTGAAAGATGAAACGAGGTTAGCTCGTTTCCTACTTGAAGCTGGCCTATGCGATGCATGGCGCACTCGGTACCCGGGGGAGCGACAATACTCCTGTTACTCCGCAACTTTCTCTACATTATCAAGACTTGATATGGCTCTGGTTAATAACAGTGCGATGTTACGAGTGGATGAGGTAGAATATGGCCCGAGAGGAGTCTCGGACCACTCCCCCCTAATATTGACACTTTGTGTAGGTAAGAAACAATATTCTGGCCAATGGAAAATGGACCCCGTATGGTTGGAATTAATGAAGGATACAGATCGGGTGACAACCATGTTAAAGGAGTTCATTGATGTTAATATGGGTACAGCATCAGTGGGGGTCATCTGGGACTCTCTAAAGGCCTTTTTAAGAGGTCTTTTTATTCAGCAAATCGCTAGAAGCAGGGCCGAGATGAAAAAACAGGAAGAGGAAGCTACCAAGGCGGTATTAGAGACAGAAAGACAGTATATTATGAATCCGAATCCTACTACACAGAAGGCTTGGCTGGATAAACAGCAAGAATTTAAGACAATTATTAGGTATAAGGTGGACAATAGACGTATACTGCAGAAGCAAGCAAATTTCGGGGAGGGAGAAAGAGTGGGGCGAATGCTGTCACTCTTGGTTAAAGTAAATACGGCACCCTCAGCGGTAATATCAATTAGAACCCTAGAGGGAGAGATTACCTCTGAACCATCCATTATCAATAACATATTTTATCATTACTATAGCTCACTATATAAATCCCAAGGGGGAAGTGAAGGGGGAGCTATGGCGGCCTTTTTGGGGAATCTGAATATGCCAACAATAATAGCAGAAGACTTAGCAGTTTTGGAGGCCCCAATTACTATGGAGGAACTCCAAAGAGCGGTGGCAGAGATGCCTAACTCAAAGGCACCAGGACCCGATGGTTTACCAACCGAGGTCTATAAGAGATACGGGGAGGTCCTGCTCCCACAATTATTGGAGACATTGAAGCAGTCCTTGCAGTGTGGAGCCTTGCCTTCCTCGATGTTGGAAGCCACGATAGTGGTGATTCCTAAAGAGGATAAAGACCCAATGGACCCTGCCTCGTATCGTCCGATCTCGCTTTTGGGGTCGGATGTTAAAATATTAGCAAAGGTGCTCGCAACACGCCTAAAAAGAATTGTCCACAAGCTCATTCATCCTGATCAATCGGGTTTTATCCCGAATAGATCTACTAGTATCAATATCCGTAGACTGTTTTTGAATGCCCAGATTCCAGTAGATAATGGAGGCTCCAGAGCAGTTTTGACTCTGGATGCAGCCAAAGCATTCGACAGCCTTGAATGGGAATATCTATTCAAAGTGCTTATCAGATTTGGGTTCGGACCAAATTTCCTTAAATGGATAAAACTGCTTTATACAGACCCAAGAGCGAAAATTAAAATTAATAATGAGCTTTCTGAGACTTTTCTATTGGAACGAGGTACGAGGCAGGGGTGCCCTCTCTCCCCCTTATTGTTTGTTTTGGCAGTGGAGCCATTAGCCATTGCTATTAGGGCTAGCCCTGATATACAGGGATTTAGGAGAGGACAGGTAGAGGAAAAAATTGCATTATTTGCTGATGACATTCTGCTTTTCCTGGGGGATGCTCAGGCCTCGGTGAAAGCGGCAATGAAGATGATTAGAGAATTTGGTCTCATATCAGGACTGACCATTAATTGGGATAAATCCGCTTTGTTGCCGCTGGAACCGGGGTTCATTTGCGCTCCCAGGATATCCTGAATTTGAAACAGGTCGAGAAGTTTAAATACTTAGGGGTGTGGATTACTAGGAATGTAAATTCTTACCTGGAAGATAATTTATCTCCTCTCCTAGTAAAATTAAAACAAAAGGCCGATATCTGGAGTCGCCTCCCCCTCTCGATGGCGGGCCGCTGCAATCTGGTCAAGATGGTATGGCTCCCTCAAATTTTGTACTTCCTTCATAACTCACCAGTATGGATTGGGGAAGGATGGTTTAAGAAAATAGAATCCTTATTCAGACTTCTTATATGGAAAAAGGGCCCCCCGAGGATTAGCTTACGGACCTTGCAGCTGCCGTTGGAAGAAGGGGGGTTGGCGATCCCATATCCTAGACTTTACTACTTAGCGGCCCAGCTACAGCACTTAGCTGGAGCAAGGGCAATAAGTGAAGTTAATCCCTGCCACAGGCTATTAATGCTAGGCTGTCCGCACAATATGCTTGTGGAGGCGTTAGAGGCAAATTAATTTAATATGCACTGCCCAACAACTACTCAGGCCGTTAAACTCTGGAAAACAGTTAAGGCCTTATTAGGATATCAGAAGATATCCGTGTTGGCTCCCTTATGGGACAATAGAAACCTAGATGAGCTATTTAAAGTTGAAAGATGTAGGGAATGGGAAACTCAAGGGATACATAGGCTAGCGCAAATTGTCCAGGGTTCAGCTATTAGATCATTTTCTGACCTAAGATCTGAATTCTCTCTATCAAACCGCTCATTCTACAAATATCTCCAGATCAGACACGCAATTCAGGCCCAATTTAGATCGCAGGAGATACAGTTGATCCAGGTCCCGGTGATATCTCAAATCATCTCTCGAGATACGCTCAAAGGCTTGATTACGTTTATATACGCTAGGCTGGGGGACAAATTGTTAGATCGAAGCGGTATGATTAAAAGTAAAATGAAATGGGAGAGCGATGTGGGTCCAGTGTCCATACCCGATTGGGATTGGATAATGGAACAGGGAACCAAGGTTTCTATTTCTCCGGCACAGAAAGCTTCTCAACTCTTCTTTTTTCACCGGGTATATTATACACCCAGGAGAATGTTTAAAATGGGATGGAGGGATAATGATCAGTGCCCCAGATGCGGACAGGTTGGAGATTTCATTCATATGTTCTGGAGGTGCCCGAAACTTTTTAGATACTGGACACGAGTTATAGATCATGTGAATGAAATTTTCGGGTTGACATTAGAGGCAACAGTGAGGACTTGCTTGTTGGCTATACCGGAGGGATACAATATCTCTAAAAATATATTTGCACCAGTTACTAGATGCCTTTTTCAGGCAAGGAGGTTGATTGCCCAGAACTGGCAAGCATACTCTAGCCCACTACCAGAAATATGGTTGGCCAATATAAGAAAAACTATTGGTAATGAAAGGGTTTTCTTTTTTAAACAGGGTAATGGTAAGGAGTTCAAAAAGATATGGGGCTCTGGATTGGGAAGACTAGGGATCCCCCTATAAGTAACCGGGATAGAACAGGCGCTTCTTAGCTT
Source organism: Lithobates pipiens (assembly GCF_037356315.1). NCBI lineage: Eukaryota > Metazoa > Chordata > Amphibia > Anura > Ranidae > Lithobates > Lithobates pipiens. The sequence goes on along the minus strand of NW_027507686.1, from coordinate 144,654,556 downwards.
GTACATTTCTACTACCTATTTTTATTATGTATTTTATTGTTTAAGTGTGTCTTCTTATGAGCTGGGGATGGGGGGGGGGGTGGAGGAGGGGAGTAGGGAGAGGGAAATTTGTATTAGATATGAGGTACCAGGACAATAGATATCGTCACGGGGTGTAGTCCACAAACACTAGGGGATCTTCTATTACCTCTGTATTTAAATTAAACGACACAAAATTTTTATGTGATTACATTAAGTTAAATATTTGTACAACCAAATATGCCACGATGATGTGGAATTGAGAATGAGACACGAGTGAGCGACAAGCTAAACCTAGTCTCTGGTATAGAAATACTGATGTGGCAAAAAAAAAAATATATTTCCACACCGCATTGCCTCCCTGCCAATCTGGAGGCAGGCCAGTGAGACCCGTTTCCTGATTTCCCAAAGCACCAGGCGTCCCTTTTGAATGCTCAGCACTTTGGTGGAAGTAGGACAGAGCGGAGGAAACTGAGTGGAGAGGAGACGCCCAAGGAGAGGACAACCGGTAAGTGCCAGACCTCCTGCATGGGAATCCATCCATAGGGGTGGGGGGTGCTTTGAGCGGGAAGTCCCGCAATCCCTCCAGGGGGGCAAATGTGAACGGGGTGTCCCGCGATCCATCCACAGGGGGGTGGGGGTGTCAGTGGGATGTCCAATGGTCTATCCATGGGGGGGGCATGTGAGCAATCCATCCACGGAGGGATGTGTGAGCGGAGTGTCCCACGATCCATCTGCAGGGGGGGTTCTGCGATCCATCCATGGGGGGGTGTGAGCAGAGTGTCCTGTGATCCATCCAGGGGGTGAGCAGAGTGGGCACACTGGCAGAATTTATTGGGCAAACTGGCAATTAGGAATGAGACGAACACCCCCCAGTTCGGTTGGCACCAGAACCTTTGAACGGACTGAAAATTCGTATGAATTTTAGAACCCCATCAAAGTCTATGGGACTCGAACATTCAAAATCAAAAGTGCTCATTTTAAAGTCTATTATGCAAGTTATTGTCCTAAAAAGGGTTTGGGGACCCTGCTCCTGCCCCAGGGGACATGGACCAATGCAAATTTTTTTTTTTTTAAAGTGAAATATTCCTTTAAATATCATGCATGGGGGTGTCTATAGTATGCATGTGAAGTGGCACGTGTTTCCTGTGTTTAGAACAGTCCTTGCACAAAATGACATTTAACAGAAAAAAACTCATTTAAAACTGCTTCGTGGTCTGGTTTCACCCATATGGATGAAAACCAGTGAGAAAAATGGTATGGGTAGCCCCCTTGGGTCTTGTACGGATAGGAACCCCGTACCCAAATTAAAAAAAGCCCAGGCCTTATATACTACGAACAGCAGTATACAGGCAGTGCAAACAAGACAGTGACTGTGTAGGTTTGTTGTGTTAAGTAGAATCTGTTTTTAATGTTGAAGTGGTACATTTTTAAAGTGTAGCTCCAGTCAAAAAATCGATTTGTAAGCTTTTTGGAAAACATAGGGAAGGGTTATCACCCCTGTATAATTTTTGTTGGCCGTCCGTCTTTTTTCATCTGACTTCCTGTTGTCTCCTTCCGTTTGCAAGTAGGAGACGTTTGTAAGTTGGATGTTTGAAAGTAGGGGCCTGCCCTATATGCTCTGCAGAAATTTGGCCCTAAGGTGTTTGTGTTGCCACAAGGTAACACTGTAATCCCTCAAAGTGACTCGTGGTGGGCGCTGGAGTGCCCTGCTGTAAACTATTATATCAAGAATTGTAATTACATGCCATTGAAAAATTGGGCCTTTGGTGGTTGTGGAGGTGGTGGTGCTGGTACCACAACACTGTAAGTCCTCACAGTTACTCTTGGTGGGCGTAGGAACGGGCCCTGCTCTGAAATATTATATCAAGAATTGTAATTACATGCACCTGTTAAACAGGGGCTGAAAAATTGGGCCTTAGGCACTGGTGCCACAACACTGCAACACCTCACAGAAACTCTAGTTGGAGAGCAGGAATGAGCCCTGCTGCTAAGCATTGCATCAAAAATTGTAATTACACACCCCTGTTAAACAAGGGCAGAAAAAGTGGGCCTTAGGCACTGGTGCTGGTGCCATGGCACTGCAACCTCTCCCAGACACTTTAGTTGGAGTGCAGGAATGAGCCCTGCTGCAAAGCATTGCATCAAAAATTGTAATTACATGCCCCTGTTAAACAGGGGCTGAAAAATTAGGCCTTAGGCACTGGTGCAGGTGCCACGACACTGCAACCTCTCCCAGATACTCTAGTTGGAGTGCAGGAATGAGCCCTGCTGCAAAGCATTGCATCAAAAATTGTAATTACATGCCCCTGTTAAACAGGGGCAGAAAATGTAGGCCTTAGGCACTGGTGCTGGTGCCACAACACTGCAACCTCTCCCAGATACTCTAGTTGGAGTGCAGGAATGAGCCCTGCTGCAAAGCATTGCATCAAAAATTGTAATTACATGCCCCTGTTAAACAGGGGCAGAAAAATTAGGCCTTAGGCACTGGTGCTGGTGCCACGACACTGCAACCTCTCCCAGATACTCTAGTTGGAGTTCAGGAATGAGCCCTGCTGCAAAGCATTGCATCAAAAATTTTAATTACATTCCTTGTTAAACAGGGGCTGAAAAATTGGGCCTTAGGCACTGGTGGTGGCGCCCAGAACCAAAAATGTTCTTCCATGCTATCAGCAGGATCATTGAGGAGGAAGAGGATAGTCAGTCAACATAACAGGATAGTCACTCAGCATCAGCATAGGCAGTCTTGAAGGGATGTGACATTTAAAAAAAAATTATTCGGTTAGATCAGCTTCAGGTGCTTGGTAGCTGGTGGTGATCCAAGACTGATTCATCTTTATGAAGGTCAGTCGATCAACTGATTCGGTGGACAGGTGCACCCTGTGATCGGTAACAAAGCCACCAGCAGCACTGAAGGTGCGTTCTGAAAGAACGCTGGATGCAGGACAGGCCAGTAGCTCAATTGCATACTGTGCAAGCTCTGGCCAGTGATCCATCCTCAAGACCCAGTAAGCCAGAGGATTTTCGGTGGGAAAGGTGTCCAAGTCTGACCTTGCCCCTAGGTATTCCTGCACCATGTAAATCAGACGCTGGCAATGGTTGCTGGAACCGATCATACCTTGGGGCTGCGGACTAAAAAATTGTCTGAATGCATCGGTCAGACGGCCACCTTCTCCACCGCTCCTTTTGTGACTGACTGAAGCCTAAGCAACACGTTGTCCAGGACCAGGAGTTTGTAACCTCCCAGTCTCTGAGAACACATTGAACAGACCTTTCTGAAAGGCCTCCCGGAGATGTCTCATCCTCTGCTCCCTCTGCGATGACAAGATAAGGTCTGAAACCTTACCCTTGTACCGTGGATCAAGGAGGGTTGTCAGCCAGTAATGATCCCTCTCCTTGAGCCGAAGAATACAAGGATCCCTCCGCAGGCTTTGCAGGATCAGGGAGGCCATGCAGAGTAGGTTAGCTGAGGCATTCAGTCCGGAGTCCTCTGGGTCACTAAAAGATTGCTGCTGCTGATGCTGAGTGCCAGGCTCCACCTGTATGCTGACACAATCCTCCTCCTCCTCGTCCTCTTACTGTGTGATCGCCGGGACAGCAGGAACACTGCCTGGATAAAGGGGGCCTTGAGAGACAAGGAAGTCCTCCTCTTCCTGCCACTGTTCTGCCTCAAGTCCCCTGTCCATTATTCCACACAGTGTATGCTCCAACAGGTGGACAAGAGGTACAGTGTCACTGATGCATGCACTTTCACTGCTCACCATCCTCGTGGCCTCCTCAAATGGTGACAGAACAATGAATGCATCCCTGATCATGCCCCACTGGTGTGGTGAAAAAAACTGAGCTCCCCTGACCCTGTCCTGGTGCCGTAGTCGCACAGGTACTCATTGATGGCCCTCTGCTGGTGTGCAGCCGCTGCAGCATGGCCAGCGTTGAGTTCGAAGCTGGTGGGCATGTCACATATAAGGTGGTTCTTGGGCAGGTTCAACTCCTTTTGGAGCTCAGCCAGCCGAGCACTGGCATTATATGATCGGTGGAAATGCACACAGACTTTCCTGGCCTGCCTCAGGACATCCTGTAAGCCTGAGTACCTGCCCAAAAACTGCTGCACCACCAGGTTAAGGACGTGAGCCACACAGGGCACATGGGTCAGTTGTCCCTTTCAGAGGGCGGAGAGGAGGTTGGTGCCTTTGTCGCAAACCACCATTCCTGACTTAAGCTGGCATGGTGTCAACCACCTCTCAGCCTGCCCCTGCAGAGCTGACAAAATATCTGCCCCAGTGTGGCCCCTGTCCCCCAAACACACCAGCACAAGCACGGCATGGCATCTTTTTGCCTGCGTTCTTGCGTAGCCCCTTGAACGCCTACGGAGCACCGATGGTTCCGAGGACAAAGCACGGGAAGAGGCCATGGAGGAAGAAGAAGAGGAGGGGGTGGAGGAGAGAGGTGTGTCACAACCAGTAGTAGCATTTTACATCCCTGTCTATGCCTGCTGGACCATGATTCAGCGGTAATATGCACCTTACCGCTGACCGCCCTGTCCAGTGAGGCCAAGACATTGCCTTCCACATGCCAGTAGAGAGCCGCACTCTCCTTCCATGAGAAAAAGTGGAGTTTGGGAACCTGCCACTAAGGAACAGCACATTGCACAAACTCACGTAAGGGGGCAGAGTCTACAAACTGAAAAGGCAGCAGTTGAAGTTCTAGAAATTTTGCCAAGCTAGCATTCAACCGCTGGGCATGTGGATGGCTGGGAGTGAACTTCTTTCGACGGTCCAGCAGCTGGGGCAGGGAAATTTGCCTGGTATAATCGGACGTTGGTGTACTGCTAACATAGTGCCTGCAAGTACTTGGCTGTGACACACCTAATTCTACACCATCATTCCTCTCAGTGCAGGTTTCACAGAGGACTGAAGGTATAGTGGGGTTGGAGATCCCAGCTGATGAAGAGAAAGGAGAGGTCCGCTTTGTTCTTTGGTGTGGGTCTTTAAGGTACGCTTGCCAATGAACTGCATGGCAGGTCAACATATGTCTGGTCAACAAATAAAGAATAAAGAAAGTAGGTCTGTTAATATAGCGTGTAGTGAATATAGTCTGGGATTGTCCTCTAAGCTCTGTCACAGTACATATACCAAAAACATGGGTCCCCAAAGACAGGTGGCCCAGAGAAAAGTGAGGCTCGTTGAGGAACAAAACACCAGAAATACAAAGAATATGAAAATTTTATTATGACAATTATAGAAAAATAAGTTTTGCTTAGTTACAAGCAATGTACTTATAATATCCCTAAAACACGCTTAAAAGTCTATATGGAGGGGCCACCTTTAAATAACCTATTATATTAACTGCTGTTTGTTCGAAAATCAATGTTCGAACCCAACAGACACTGACATGGGAGGAACAAAAAACACACAAAACAGTGCATACCACAAACATAAAACACACACGTCCGGACGCCAGTGGGATCCGGGACTGGTCCCAAATAGCCGCCAAGCAGTGGTAACACCAGTGACTGATTGGCAGTATGAGGCCAGAGCCGGGTCCCCCCTGGTTGCTCGAGCCAGATAAAAAAGTAACTAGATGATAGCCAGGAAAACCATCACCAAAGTAAAAAGGCCAAGGTCATGTAATCAATGATAATGATAATCCCACCCACTGAATCAAAACACGTTGAGGCTTAGTCTCTTATCCATACTTTGATTTTTCCTCCAATGAGGGAGTAGTCCACTATTGCCACAGCGCAGCTGTTGATAATAGGATAATCCAGAATGGTGCACTGATAACATGTAAACTGAAATAGTGCTAAACGTCTGTACCGAAATTTCATATATAACTCATTCTTCCCTTATTCATTTTGTACAATAAAGGAGCACTATTGACAGTCATGAACGGTTTGTTCAGCTTTCCGTGTATATGAGTAAATCTTTCACAGCAGTACTATTGGTAGTTTGGCTATATCGGGATATCGGTACTTACAGGGCTACTGTTCAGTTTGTATTGCTTCGGTTTGCCTAATTGAATCATCCGTAGTGTATACAGCAATGCAAAGGTACCTCTGCTTATTGTCATTCAGCACAAACTGGTTCCAGTATTAACCGAGAATGTAGTCCCCAGCAGCTTCCTGTATCCTGCCATATGCTCCTCTGCTTTCAACAATAGGCTTATAGCCTCATGCGGGATCCTAGTCGCTGCACCCCAGCGTGGCGCCCAGGCGGAAATGACGTACTGCGATGGCGCAGTGCATTGTGGGCCGTGAGCTCCACACGAACATTGCGCGAATGGCTCACAAAGTTCTGGATTCGGCAAACGGACGAACAGCCGGTGTTCGAGTCGAACATGCGTTCAACTCGAACACCGAGCTCATCCCTGCTGGCAATATATGATGGGCACACTGGCAGCATTTTATGGGCACACTGGCAGCATATGATGGGCACACTGGGAGCATATTATGGGCACTAGCAGCATTTGATGACACAGTGGCAGCATTTAATGGGCACAGTGGCAGCGTTTGATGGCACAGTGGCAGCGTTTGATGGGCACAGTGGCAGCATTTGAGGGCACAGTGGCAGCGTTTGATGGCACAGTGGCTGTAATTGATGATTTAAAAAAAAAATTGCACCCCCTCAAAAATTTGGAGCACCAGCCACCACTGTTTGATGATATTAAGCTAAGCAGGGCAATAGTTTTTTCGCAGGATGTAGAAACCTTGGAAGAATATCTGCACAAATTGATGGGGTGGGCAACTACATGGCAAATGAGATTTAATGTAGAAAAATGTAAAATAATGCATTTGGGTGGCAAACATAGGAATGTAATCTACTCACTAGCGGGAGAACCTCTGGGGGAATTTAGGATGGAAAAGGATCTGGGGGTCCTAGTAGATGACAGGCTCAGCAATAGCATGCTGCTGCAAGCAAAGCAAACAGATTATTGGCATGCATTAAAAAGGGGATTAACTCCAGAGATAAAACAATAATTCTCCTTCTTTACAATACTCAGATCCAGCTGCACCTGGAGTATGCTGTCCAGTTCTGGGCACCAGTCCTCAGGAAGGATGTGCTGGAGCTGGAGAGAGCCAAGAGAAGGGCAACAAAACTAATAAAGGGACCAGAGAACCTTAGTTATAAGGAAAGATTACGAGCACTGGACTTGTTCTCTCTGGAGAGGAGATGCTTGAGAGGGGATATGGATTCAATGTACAAATACCATACTGGGATAAAACTTTTCTGTGAAAGGGAATTTAATAAAACACGCAGCCATTTACTAAGATTAGAAGAAAAGAGGTTTAACCTTAAACTGCATAGAGGGTTCTTTACAGTAACAGCGGTTAGGATGTAAAATTCTCTTCCACAGGCAGTGGTTTCAGCAGGGAGCATTGATCATTTCAAAAAAAATATTAGATAAGCACCTCAACCACCACAACATACAGGGATATACAATGTAATACTGACATAAAATCACACACATAGGTTGGACTTGCTAGGCTTGTGTCTTTTTTCAACCTTGCCTACTATGTAACTATGTAACCCAGTTGCCTGAAGGTCCAGGGCTGATCTGCAGTGTGTATTGCAGGAATTGGGGCTGATCTGAGGTGAGAAAGTGCAATATTTGGGGTGATCTGTGGTGTGAAGTGCAGGAATCGGGGTGATCTAAGTTCTGGAGGTGCAGGAGTTGGGTGTGATCTAAGGTGTGAAGGTGCAGGAATTAGGGTGACCTGAGGATGAAGGTGCAGGAATAAGGGTGATCTGGGGTGTGATGGTGCAGAAATTGGGGCTGATCTGAGGTATGATTGTGCAGGAACTGGGGCTCATCTGAGGTGAAATTGGTCTGATCTGAGGCCCAAAGGTACATAATTTGGGGTGATCTCAGTTATGGAGGTGCAGGAATTAGGATGACTTAATGTCTGATGGTACAGGAATTGGGACTTTTTTGAGGTGGGAAGGTGCAGGAACTGGAGTGATCTGAGATTTGAAGGTCCTGGAATTGGTTTTATTTGAGATCTCAAGGTGCAGAAATTAGGTCTGATCTGAGGTGTGATGGTGCAGGAATAAGGACTGATCTGAGGTGTGAAGGTTCAGGAATTGAGCTGATCTGTTATTCTTAAGCCGCATACACACGGGCGGACTGTCTGGCCAACTTAGTCCGTCAGACAATCCGACGGACAGTCCGTCATACTTTCGAATGAACGGACTTGACCACACACACCACGTTTTGAGCGGACTAATACGGCGTACTAAGTCCGCCATACTATCCGCCCTACTTTTGAAATGAACGGACTCGCCCACACACGCGGAGGAAAGTCCGCTCATTTCGAGCGCGTCTCCAGGTAGGCGGGGCCCGCGAAGGAGACGTCGCTGACCCCGCCGCCTGGTATGGACTTAAAGGGGAACCCCAACACCGAAAAAAATCGGCGTGGGGGTCCCCCCCAAGTCCACAACAGACCCTTGTCCGGGCACGCTACCTGGCCGGCCAGGAAAGGGGGGTGAGCTAGCGCCCCCCCCTCCTGAGCCGTACCAGGCCGCGTGCCCTCAACATGGGAGGGTGCCTTGGGGAAGGGGGGGCGTCCGGCTTTCTTCCTCGCCGCCGGCCTCTTCTCCCGACTTCGGGGGTCTTGTCCCCCTCTTCGGTTCTTCTGCCGGGCCACCGCACCTTCTTATAGCTCTTTTACAGGCGGTGGCCCGGTCTTCTGTCGCCGCCGCCGCCTTCCATTCTTCTTCTTCTTCTTCTTCTTCTTCTCCAGGAGATGTTGCCTCGACGATCTCTCCGGCTGGAATGCCAGGGACGCACTGCGCGGCCACTTATATAGGGACAAGGGGCGGTGTCACATGGCTTTATGTCACATGGGTTGGTGTCACATGGTGACCCCGCCCCCTTACGATGTCATAGTCCCCATGTGACATCAACCCATGTGACCAACCCATGTGACATAAAGCCATGTGACACCGCCCCTTGTCCCTATATAAGTGGCCGCGCAGTGCGTCCCTGGCATTCCGGCCGGAGAGATCGTCGAGGCAACATCTCCTGGAGAAGAAGAAGAAGAACGGAAGGCGGCGGCGACAGAAGACCGGGCCACCGCCTGTAAAAGAGCTATAAGAAGGCGTGGTGGCCCAGCAGAAGAACCGAAGAGGGGGACAAGACCCCCGAAGTCGGGAGAGGAGGCCGGCGGTGAGGAAGAAAGCCGGACTCCTCCGCTAGCAAAAGAGCTACAAGAAGATAGCGGAGGAGTCCGGCGAGAAGACCCCCGAAGACGGAAGACCCCCGGAGCTGTGCAATAAAGTATTTTATCTCGTGTGTTGTGTTTTTTTTTGTACTTTTATTTTACAGGTGAATGGGTAGGGGTACATTGTACCCCATACTCATTCACATAGGGTGGGGGGCCGGTATCCGGGGGCCCCCTTATTAAAGGGGGCTCCCGGATTCCAATAAGCCCCCCGCCCGCAGACCCCGACAACCAATGGCCAGGGTTGTCGGGAAGAGGCCCTTGTCCTCATCAACATGGGGACAAGGTGCTTTGGGGTGGGGGGGCCATGCGGCCCCCCCTTCCCCAAGGCACCCCCCCATGTTGAGGGCACGCGGCCTGGTACGGCTCAGGAGGGGGGGCGCTCGCTCGCCCCCCTTTCCTGGCCGGCCGGGTAGCGTGCTCGGACAAGGGTCTGTTGTGGACTTGGGGGGGACCCCCACGCCGTTTTTTTTCGGCGTTGGGGTTCCCCTTTAAGTCCATACCAGGCGGCGGGGCCAGCGACGTCTCCTTCGCGGGCCCCGCCTACCTGGATACCCGCTCGAAATGAGTGGACTTTTCTCCGGGCGGGAAAAGTCCGCTCATTTCAAAAGTACGGCGGACTGGCATACACACGGGCGGATTGTCCGCCGAAATGCAAGTCCGACGGACAGTATTACGGAAATTCCGAAATACTTAGTCCGCCAGACTGCACGCTGAAAAAGTCCGCTGAAGCCCACACACGAGCGGACTGTCCGCTGAAATGTGTTTTGGCGGACTAAGTTGGCCAGACAGTCCGCCCGTGTGTACGCGGCTTAAGATGAATGTATTGTACTATTGTATTGTACTATAAACCAGTCCAGTTGATCAGGAATAGCCCACGGCGCCTGCCAGCAGTTTGATCAGGTCAGAGAACCACATCTGCCTGTGCCAGATCTTAGCTATGAAAATCACCAGGATGCTCGCTCTTTTGAACTTGAGAAGACAAGTTAAGCCGCGTACACACTGTATGGCCAACTTAGTCCGTCAGACAATCCGACGGACAATCCGTCCTACTTTCGAATGAACGAACTTGACCACACACGGATGCAAAACAGTCCGTCAAAAGTTTGCGCGATGACGTGTACAGCACGTACGACGGGACTAGAAATAGGAAGTCCAATACACAGCAATGCAACCTTTCGCCGTGTAAATCCTTTCTGAGCATGCGCCATACTTAGTCCGTCGAACTAGCCTACTCACGAGCGGATTGTCCGCTGAAACCAAAGTACGACGGACAATATTACGGAAATTCCGAAATACTTAGTCCGCCAGACTGCACGCTGAAAAAGTCTGCTGAAGCCCACACACGAGCGGACTGTCCGCTGAAATGTGTTTCGACGGACTAAGTTGGCCAGACAGTCCGCCTGTGTGTACGCGGCTTAAGAAGATGCAGACTAAGAAAAGCATTGAACAGGCTTTACTGATCCCATGAAGCCACCAAAGCATCCATTGCTTCCTTTAAAAAATATCTGCATCTGGAGAAAAACTAATCCAAGTTTTATGGCCAGAAGGTCCATTATCTGCATCCTTCATTAGTGGCACAGGTCCTGAAAGGCTTCCAGATGCGGGGAGCCATTGTCTATGCCTGGAATATGAACAGCAGACAAGAAATGGGACGTTTTGCCCAGGCTACAATTCCCACTACCTCTAGTGCTGCAGAAATGTCTCTGATTACTCCTGAAGGTCGATTTATGCTGCCACTGTGGCATTGTCCAATTGAATCCTAATTAGATAGACCTTCTAAGTGGCACGTCCAGTATTGCAGGGACAACCAATATCCTTGAACTGGATTTTTCCTGCTAATAATCCTGCAATTTATATGAAACTTGACAACACTGGGCTTATTCATAAATACTTTTTAAGCCTGCCAGCAACATATTGAACACAACATTCATTGTTTTCAGAGTGTTAACTGACATTATAGTGAAAGACAAGTAATTTTCACACAAAGTTATGCAGATATATTTCTGAAAGATGTGTCAACTTTTTGCAGCAAAACTGGTCATGGGAAAACAACCTGCCAGTTACAAAGTGCTGAACTAATATGTCACAAAGTCCCCAGACAGGTTTGGTAGCTTTAGCAGCTCAGTCCCAAAGATGAAGAAGCAATAATAGCATAGCATTTTTTTTTATCTCCGCTTTTTGTTTGCGCTTGTTTATTTTACAAAGATAGCTATCCATGGACACTTTGATCCCAAAGGCTTTTGAACATCAGGAAAAAAATATATATATTATTGTTAGATAAAACGACTGTGTGCTTCAGGTAGAACAATTACATTCACTGGTGCAGGAAATGTTGTAAAATAAATGGGCGCTACATCACACAAATGTATAGATCACCAAAGAGATGCACTTCACAAGAATGTGGATTTTTCCTATTGATTTTCTCACAACTGATTGACTTCTAAAGTTTAGTGATGTTTTATCAATTGAGGTTAATCACAAATGCATCACAACTTATAATGAGGCCGTGCTCTTAGAATAATAATAATACTGATGTGCAATTGAACTTATAAAGTATGATATGGCTATTCCTACTAACGTTGAATAAAATGTGTGTTCAATAAAAGATTAACCGCTTCCCGACCGCTGCACGATGATATACGTCGGCAGAATGGCACGGGTGGGCAAAAGGGCGTACAGTTACGCCCCCTTAAGAAGCGGCCCTGCGGGCATGCACGCGCCGCATTCTCCGTGACCATGGGTCCTGCGGACTGGATGTCCGTCGGGTGCCCGCAATCATGTCACGGAGCATTTCCCCCGTTCAGCCTAGTGCCATGACAGAGATCACTGCTCCCTGTCATCGGGAGCAGTGATCGCTGTCATGTGTGTTGAAGCCTATCCCCCCCAAAGTTAGAATCACTCCCTAGGACACACTTAACCCCTTTATCGCCCACTAGTGGTTAACCCCTTCACTACCAGTGTCATTTACACAGTAATTAGTGCATTTTTATAGCACTGATCGCTGTATAAATGACAGTTGGCCCAAAATAGTGTCAAGTGTCCGATGTGTCTACCATACTGTCACAGTCATGATAAAAATTGCCGCCATTACTAATAAAAAAAAAAAAGAATAATTAAAATGCCATAAAACTATCCCCTATTTTGTAGATGCTGTAAATTTTGTGCAAACCAATCAATATACGCTTATTGTGATTTTTTTTCTTAACAAAAATATGTAGAAGAATACACTGAGGAAACTAAACTGAGGATTTTTATATATATATATATATATATATATATATATATATATATTTGGGGGATATTTATTATAGCAAAAAGTAAAAAATATTGTGTTTTTTTCAAATTATATTATTTTATTTTTTTGTGGTTGAACTAGATGGACTTGTGTCTTTTTTCAACCTGACTAACTATGTAAAATTGTCTCTCTTTTTTTGTTTATAGCGCAAAAAAGTGCAGAGGCGTTCAAATATCACCAAAAGAAAGCTCTATTTGTGGGGACATCAATTTTGTTTGGGTACAATGTCACACGACCGCACAATTGTCAGTGCCGAATTGCAAAAAGTTCTCTGGTCAGGAAGGGGGCAAATCCTTCCGGGGCTGAAGTGGTTAAGCCAGCTCTTTGGCTCTAGCACCTATATAGTATGTATGTGCCTACTGTACCTAATGCTAAATCTGGCCCTGTAATTAGGACTATACTGGTAGGGATTAGGGATGAGTTGAACAGCATCTCGGTTTGGTTCACAGCAGAACATGTGGACATGCAAAAAATTTGTTTGAACATGTGAACAGCATTAAAGTCTATGGGACACAAATATGAAAAAAACAAAAGTGCTAAATTTAACAGCTTATATGCAAGTTATTGCCATAAAAAATATTTGGGGACCAGGGTCGTGCCTCAGGGAACATGAATCGATGCAAAAAAAAAAGTTTTAAAAACTGATGTTTTTTCAGGAACAGTGATTTTAATAATGCTTAAGGTGAAACGATAAAAATGAAATATTCCTTTAAATATCGTGCCTGGGGGTGTCCTTAGTATACCTGTAAAGTAGCACATCTTTACCATGTTTCTAACAGTGCCACAGCAAAATTTACATTTCTAAAGGAAAAAAAATGTCATTTAAAATGACTTGTGGCTGTAATGTATTGTCGGATCCCGGAAATATAGATAAAAATATCAAAAATACCAAAACAAAATGGCATGGATGTCACCTCCAAAATCCATACCATGCCCTTCAGGTCTTGTATGGATATTAAGGGGAACCCCGTACCCACATTTAAAAGAAAAATGGTGTGGGGGTCCCCCGGCACTATATGTTCTGAACAGCAATATATATACTATAAGGCTGCAGAGAATTGGGCCTTAGGTGTTGGTGCTACCAGAACACTGTAAGCCCTCACAGTTACTCTTGGTGGGTGCAGGAACGCGCCCTGCTGTGAAATATTATATGAAAAATTGTAATCACATGCCCCTGTTAAACAGGGGCAGAAAAATATGGCCTTTGGTGATGGTGGTGGTGTCACAACACTGTAACTCCTCACAGATACTCTTGTTGAGTGAAGGAACGGGTCCTGCTGTGAAATAATAGATCAAAAATTTTAAATGCATGCCCCTGTTAAACCAGGGCAGAAAAATTGGGCCTTGGGTGGTGGTGGTGGTGCCACAACACTGTAACCTCTCACAGATACTCTTGTTGAGCGAAGGAACAGGTCCTGCTGTAAAATAATAGATCAAAAATTTTAAATGCATGTAATATGAAGAATGTATATATAATATATATTATAATATATATAATATAAGAATGAAAAAAACGCTGCGTGCACTAAAAAGGGGTTACTCCTACCCAAAAATTGTTAACTGTATGTGGTAGTGCCGCGCAGTAGATAGAGAATAGAGAGAGAGAGAAAGAGAAATAGATTAGAGAGCAGATGAGGGAAATGTAATGAGGCGTAATCAGTCAGTAAGATGGAGGGAGAATTAGATAGGAATGTAGAGATGGACATATATTATAAATACACTGTATCAATGGTCACCTCTTATGTCTAACATATACGTAAGATTTCAGTATAAAATATGTGTGCTGTGAAACGAAATAGTGCTAGTAACAGTAATTCAAACTTAGTGAGATCTAGGTACTTATATATAATAAGACCTTCTCTCCTTTTATGTAAAGCTCAATTATTACAAAAAAAGTGCCAAAACTTGTTTGTGCAAAAATTGCAAGAAAAGCGTCTATATAAAATGGCTAATAACAAAAAAGTACCAAGTGTCAAACCTTCAGTGTGCCAATATGATAAAACCACACAAAGATATATAGCAGCAAAAAAATATAGATTAATTCTCTGTGCAATCTATATAATTTGTTGTGCAAAACACTGCAAGCAGCAAGAAAAAAATAAAAATAAAAAATAGATAAAAAATAAAAATAAAGTGCTGGTGCTTTAAGTAATCAAAAAATCAAACAAGCAGTCCATAAAGCTGAGTGTGCAAGCGGCCTTGTGTAGTGTGTTGTGGCGTTCATAGAGAGGATAGGCAGGGTCAGTGTATACATTTCTTGTGATTTAACCTAGCGCAGTTACAGTGGGTGAATTGTGCCCCTTGCACAGTATACACCTGAAGCTACCACCAATTGCTGGTGTTGTTCTTTTCCCATACCACAGGCAGCTGCAGCAGTTACAGTCAATGTATTGTGCCTCCTGCACAGCATACACCTGAAGCTACCCCCAATTGCTGGTGTTGTTCTGCTCCTATACCACAGGCAGCTGCAGCAGTTACAGTCGGTGTATTGTGCCCCCTGCACATTATACACCTGAAGCTACCCCCAATTGCCTCAAAAGATCCTGTAAGCCTGAGTACCTGCTCAAGAACCACTGCACCACAAATTCAGGACGTGTGCCAAGCATGGACCATGGGTCAAGTGTCCCTGTCAGAGGGTGGAGAGAAGGTTGGTGCCATTGTCGCATGCAACCATTCCTGGCTGAAGCTGGCATGGTGTCAACCACCTCTGTTCCTGCCCCTGCAGAGCTGACAGAATCTCTGCCCCAGTGTGGCTCCTGTCCCCTAGTCCAACCAACTCAAGCACTGCATAGCATCATTTAGCCTGACTGCTTGCATAGCCCCTTGAACGCTTACGGATTATGGAGCACCGCTGATTCAGAGAACAAATCTGCAGAAGAGGCCATAGAGGAAGAAGAAGAGGAGGGGGTGGAGGAGAGAGCTGTGGCAGAATCACCACTAGCATTTTGGAGGCGTAGTAGTGAAACAAGCTCCAACAACAATGAACCCTGTCCTGCATCCTTCCCAGCTGCCAGCAGAGTTACGCAGTGCGCCGTGAAGGAACGGTAATGTCCCTGTCCATGCCTGCTGGACCATGAGTCAGTGGTAATATGCACCTTACTGCTGACTGCCCTGTCCAACAAGGCCAAAACACTGCCTTCCACATGCCGGTAGAGAGCCGGAATGGCCTTCCGTGAAAAGAAATGGCGTTTTGGAACCTGCCACTGAGCTACAGCAAATTCAACAAATTCATAAAAGGGGGCAGTCTACCAGCTGAAAAGGCAGCAGTTGCAGTGCTAGCAATTTGGCAATCTAGCATTTAGACACTGAGCATGTGGATGACGAATTTCTTTTTACGGTTCAGCAACTGGGGTAGGGAAATTTGCCTGCTGAAATCAGATGGTGGTGTACTGATAGAAGATTGGCTTCAAGTTAATTGGGACACCTATTGCTATATCTTCATTCCTCTCATTGCATGTTTTTGAGAGCACTGGAGGTATAGTAGGGTTGGAGATCCCAGATGAGGAGCAAGGAGAAGTCCGCCTTTTATAGTGTGGGGCGTGGACTTAGGACAATTATGGCTCTCTTAGCAGAGCACGCTGTGATTGACCAAAGCATGCAGGTCAGGTGCGATCTCGTAGTGCATTATGTGGCGTTCCGCAGTGCTCGAATTTGCTGTGAACACCCCATAACATTCACTCTTTGGCGAATGGGCGAACACCCGATGTTTGAGTCAAACTTATGTTCGAGTCAAACTTTTGATCAACCCGAACATCAAGCTCATGCCTATTAGAGATTCACATTAATTGGTCACTATTGGGTATACCTATCTAAGTGTGGATAGGGCTGCTTTTATCAGAGTAGACTTGTCGCGGTCCATGCTGTCACAAGGGATGCTGTTCATCCTTTGTGATAGCAATAAAGTAGAAAAAAAATAACATTACCATGCTCCTTATACCTATATAAGTCGCCATACACCGTGTCCATGGCATTACAGTGGGAGGGAGCGTTGTGTCAACATCGGAAGAACAGAAGAAGGAAGAAGAAGGCGGCGATGGCAACGACGAAGGAGAAAGCCAGGCTCCTCCTCTAGCAAAACAGTGGCAAAACAGCAGAAGATAGCGGAGGAGCCCGGCGAGACGAACCGGAAAGCACGGAGAAGTCAGAAAAAGACTCCCGAAGTCAGAAGAAGACCCCCGTAGTCGGAAGAAGACCCCTGGATTTGTCTAATAAACTTCTTTAAAAACCTGTGTAGTGTGTTTTTTTATTGACACTTTTTTCCCCAGGTGAATAGGTAGGGGTACGATGAGGAGGGGGTGGAGGAGAGAGCTGTGGCAGAATCACCACTAGCATTTTGGAGGCGTAGTAGTGAAACAAGCTCCAACAACAATGAACCCTGTCCTGCATCCTTCCCAGCTGCCAGCAGAGTTACGCAGTGCGCCGTGAAGGAAAGGTAATGTCCCTGTCCATGCCTGCTGGACCATGAGTCCAGTGGTAATATGCACCTTACTGCTGACTGCCCTGTCCAACAAGGCCAAAACACTGCCTTCCACATGCCGGTAGAGAGCCGGAATGGCCTTCCGTGAAAAGAAATGGCGTTTTGGAACCTGCCACTGAGCTACAGCAAATTCAACAAATTCATAAAAGGGGGCAGTCTACCAGCTGAAAAGGCAGCAGTTGCAGTGCTAGCAATTTGGCAATCTAGCATTTAGACACTGAGCATGTGGATGACGAATTTCTTTTTACGGTTCAGCAACTGGGGTAGGGAAATTTGCCTGCTGAAATCAGATGGTGGTGTACTGATAGAAGATTGGCTTCAAGTTAATTGGGACACCTATTGCTATATCTTCATTCCTCTCATTGCATGTTTTTGAGAGCACTGGAGGTATAGTAGGGTTGGAGATCCCAGATGAGGAGCAAGGAGAAGTCCGCCTTTTTCTTTTATGTGGGTCTTTCAAGTGATGTTGCCAACGGACTGCATGGCAGGTCATTATATGTCTGGTCAAACATGTGGTACCCAAGTGGCTGCTATTCTGGTCATGCTTGATCTGCTTCCAACATAGGTTACAAACAGCAATGGTGCGATCTGCTGCACATGTGTGAAAAGGCCCACACCAAGGAACTTTTCAAAGTCAGTGGGGAGTCAGCAGCATCTTGCACCTGCAGAGCTCTGCGGTGTGATGCAATAGGGTGGCTGCCCGTAAGCTGGCAGCTAGAGGACATCATGCCTTGTTGGAGCCATGTCTCCTCCTCCTCTCTTCTCTCAGGCACCCAAGTACAGTCAGTGACCTCATCATCCCCTCCCTCCTTGTCACTGGAGAAAACTTGGCAGTATGCTTCAGCTGGGGGAACATGACTGCCAGTTTCTTGTTCTTTTTGGGCACCCCCTCTCTCTAGGCTCATGTTACTCCCTTCCTCAACCTGGGAACCAACATCGAAGCCTTCAAATCGCTGCGCAGCAGCGTGTACCCGACACTGTGGTTGAATAATTCTGGGGACTCTTCTGTGCATGATGTTGGGGCTAAGGAAGGAGTGACTGTGGACAAGGAGCTGGTGGAATAGGCCACTTAGGCAGCTGCATTGGAAGGCAAACTACTCTGAGCCTGGATGACAGAGAATGAAGAGGATGAGGACGGCTTTGTTATCCACTCCACCAACTTTTCTGCATGTTGTGGCTCAATAACTCGGCCAGCAGCAGAAAAAAAGGACAATCGTGCCCCATGGCCACCTGCAGAGGATGCAATATGTCCACAACCAGCACTGTTGACTATAGACACAGAAGCTGCTTACCCTCTTTTAGTGGCCTGTGAGCGTCTGTCTCTCCTTCCAGACATTATGTATTTTTTGTTTTTCAACACCACACTACACTGTATTAGATAATGTGTACATAACCAGAAAAGTAGTATTAACTGTATACACTGTATTTGATACTGTGTACACCCACCTGCACTATATTAGAAACCGTACAACGGCTCCAATGTATTGTACACTGTGTACACCACCAAAAGTGTAGTAGAAACTGTACACACTATATTGGATACTGTGTACACCGCCTGAAGTATATTAGAAACAGTAAACCACAGAATGCACTGTAGATATAGGCTACACTGGATGCAATATATATATATATATATATATATATATATATATATATATAATTTATATGAGAATGTGTGTGTGTGTGTGTGTGTATATATATATATATATATATATATATATATATATATATATATATATATATAATAATACACTGCCTGCACTGACTGAATATAGAGTAAACACTGAATATATAGTCTATGCTAAATGCAGAGTGTATATATTGGTGGTAAATGTGTAGCGCTAAATGATCCAAACAGTGATGCACATAAGAATCACTAACTATTGAAACCCAATTGGGTTGACAAATAAAAATTGCTCAAACACACTGATCTTGAGAAACAGCCACATATATAGCAGTTATACAGTGAAATAAATGTGTCCGCTATAAACAAGTGAATCGCAGACGGGATGTCACACAGAGATAAGGACCATCAGACTGTAAATTTCTTCAGAGGAGATGATACGGTTTATGCGCGCTTACAGGAACTGTTGGACCCAACTGTCATATGACAACGAGTCAACCAGGCATGGACAATCCCATAAGGCAGGAGGGCAATGGCTGGACCTCTGGTAACCCGGAAGCTTTGGGGTGCGCCCCGCTCTTCTTCATAGGATATCAACCATAAATAGAAACAACTGCTACAGCCGGTAACTTAAAGATGTCGCAGTCTTGGAGATGGTGCAAACCGCCAGAGACATCAAATGGGAAATCCACGGATGGCAAATGGAAGGTAATGCAGGCAAACCCTTATATGGGTGATAGGACCAGTGAACCAGTGGCGGAACCCAAAAACACTTTCATCCGCAGAGCATAAAAAAGGAAAGAAAAATAAGGGCTCCGATGGTGCAGGTCAAAACAGGGTTTTAATTGATAAAAACCAGCATACAAAAATATAAAAAAGTGATCACATGGAACTAAAAGCAATATTCTATTCCCCATATTGCTTTTAGCTATCTCTCTGTCCATGCCAACAACACAACACACAGCCTCCGTGTAAGCAGCCTTATATAGTGTGGGGCGTGGACTTAGGACAATTATGGCTCTCTTAGCAGAGCACGCTGTGATTGACCAAAGCATGCAGGTCAGGTGCGATCTCGTAGTGCATTATGTGGCGTTCCGCAGTGCTCGAATTTGCTGTGAACACCCCATAACATTCACTCTTTGGCGAATGGGCGAACACCCGATGTTTAAGTCAAACTTATGTTCGAGTCAAACTTTTGATCAACCCGAACATCAAGCTCATGCCTATTAGAGATTCACATTAATTGGTCACTATTGGGTATACCTATCTAAGTGTGGATAGGGCTGCTTTTATCAGAGTAGACTTGTCGCGGTCCATGCTGTCACAAGGGATGCTGTTCATCCTTTGTGATAGCAATAAAGTAGAAAAAAAATAACATTACCATGCTCCTTATACCTATATAAGTCGCCATGCACCGTGTCCATGGCATTACAGTGGGAGGGAGCGTTGTGTCAACATCGGAAGAACAGAAGAAGGAAGAAGAAGGCGGCGATGGCAACGACGAAGGAGAAAGCCAGGCTCCTCCTCTAGCAAAACAGTGGCAAAACAGCAGAAGATAGCGGAGGAGCCCGGCGAGACGAACCGGAAAGCATGGAGAAGTCAGAAAAAGACTCCCGAAGTCAGAAGAAGACCCCCGTAGTCGGAAGAAGACCCCTGGATTTGTCTAATAAACTTCTTTAAAAACCTGTGTAGTGTGTTTTTTTATTGACACTTTTTTCCCCAGGTGAATAGGTAGGGGTACGATGTACCCCATACTCATTCACATACGGTGGGAGCCAGGATCTGGGGGCTCCCAGATTCCGATAAGCTCCGCACCCGCAGACCCCGATAACCAACGGTCAGGGTTGTCGGGAAGAGGCCCTTGTCCTCATCAACATGGGGACAAGGTGCTTTGGGGTTGGGGGCCACAGTGGTAGAAAAATTGGGCCTTTGGTGTTGGTGTTGGTGGTGGTGCTGGTGCCACAACACTGTAAGTCCTCACAGTTACTCTTGGTGGGTGCTGGAACGGGCCCTGCTGTGAAATATTATATCAAGAATTGTAATTACATGCACCTGTTGAACAGGGGCAGAAAAATTGGGCCTTTGGTGGTGGTGGTGTTGGTGGTGTTGCCACAACACTGTAAGCCCTCACAGTTACTCTTGGTGGGCCCAGGAATGGGCCCTGCTGTGAAATATTAGATCAAGAATTGTAATTACATGTCCCTGTTGAACAGGGGCTGAAAAATTTGGCCTTAGGCACTGGTGATGGTGCCACAACACTGCAACCCCTCACAGATACTCTAGTTGGAGCGCAGGAATGAGCCTTGCTGCAAAGTATTGCATCAAAAATTGTAATTACACGCCCCTGTTAAACAGGGGCTGAAAAATTGGGCCTTAGCCACTGGTGGCAGTGCTCAGAACCAAAAATGTTCTTATAAGCTATCAGCATGATCATTGAGGAGGAAGATGATAGTCACTCAGCATCAGCATAGGCAGTCTTGAAGGGATCTGACATTTCAAAAAAAATGATTTGGTTACATCAGCATCAGGTGCTTGGTAGCTGGTGGTGATCCAAGACTAGTGATGGCCGAACGGTTCGCCCGGCGGTCGTTTCGCGGCGAATTTCCGACTTTCGCCGTCCGCGGGTTCGAACGCCTTTTTCCGTCGTTCGCCCCGGCGGACTTACGTGTTTAATGTATACAAGAACTTTAACCTTTCGTGACACGTTTATCATGTGTTACAGGACAACCAATTGAGACATGACAGCTCATGGACACTTGGACATTCCCCCTAACCTATAAATACACCCGATCCGGTGGCCATTTTACATTCTTTCTTCTGTCACTGTAGGGAAAGGATCCTGTGTGGAGTAGGGACAGAGAAAACGCTAGCTATTTGGTACACAAAAGTTCTTTTCAGGACTGGTATAGGTGTTAGGTCAGCAGCCTGAGTTTCTTTTGTCAGTTTAGATAAAGGGACAGAGCGCTGTATGCTGCTATTTTAGGGACAGCTCAGCCAGATTAGTCTTTCTTCATCATCATCATCATCATCATCATTAGCTGTTACTATCAGGTCCACAAAAGAGCTGTTCCAGCTAATCGTTCCAGCCTACTCTTTTTTGCCAATTTGTATAGGGACAGGCAGGAAGCAGTGTGTCAGGCAGTGAGGATAATTTTAAAGACTTGCTGTTACTATTAGTTCCACAAAGGTTCTTTTCAGGACTGGTATCAGTGGTACGGTAATAGGCTTGTACACGTATAATATTCTTTCTTCCAAATATAGAAAGAATATTATACTTGACTGCTGCCCTTCTGCTGCAGTCTGCTAATCATTCACAACTCACTTGTTCCACAAAGCTCTTTATCAGGACTGGTAACTTGGTCTGTCTAGGGTGCTACGGTACATAGGCTTGGGTGCGGTACAGTCTGCTGTTCTGTAAGGACCGCTATCGGTCCACAATACATAGGGTTGCCGTGCACTACTGCTGACCGCTGCCCTATACTGCAGCAGTCCTTCAGCGGTATAGGGACTGACGCACAGTCTGCTAAACACTAATACACAACCTGCTTGGTCCACAAAAGTTCTTATAAGGACTGGTAACTTGGTATAGGGTGCTACGGTACATAGGCCTGAGTGCAGTACAGTCTGCTGTTCTGTAAGGACCGCTATCGGTCCACAATACATAGGGTTGCCGTGCACTACTGCTGACCGCTGCCCTATACTGCAGCAGTCCTTCATTGGTATAGGGACTGACGTACAGTCTGCTAATCACTAACACACAACCTGCTTGGTCCACAAAAGTTCTTATAAGGACTGGTAACTTGGTATAGGGTGCTACGGTACATAGGCCTGAGTGCAGTACAGTCTGCTGTTCTGTAAGGACCGCTATCGGTCCACAATAGATAGGGTTGACGTGCACCACTGCTGACCGCTCACCTATACTGCAGCAGTCCTTCAGCGGTATAGGGACTGACGTACAGTCTGCTAATCACTAACACACAACCTGCTTGTTCCACAAAAGTTCTTATAAGGACTGGTAACTTGGTATAGGGTGCTACGGTACATAGGCCTGAGTGCGTTACAGTCTGCTGTTCTGTAAGGACCGCTATCGGTCCACAATACATAGGGTTGCCGTGCACTACTGCTGACCGCTGCCCTATACTGCAGCAGTCCTTCATTGGTATAGGGACTGACGTACAGTCTGCTAATCACTAACACACAACCTGCTTGGTCCACAAAAGTTCTTATAAGGACTGGTAACTTGGTATAGGGTGCTACGGTACATAGGCCTGAGTGCGTTACAGTCTGCTGTTCTGTAAGGACCGCTATCGGTCCACAATACATAGGGTTGCCGTGCACTACTGCTGACCGCTGCCCTATACTGCAGCAGTCCTTCAGCGGTATAGGGACTGACGTACAGTCTGCTAAACACTAATACACAACCTGCTTGGTCCACAAAAGTTCTTATAAGGACTGGTAACTTGGTATAGGGTGCTACGGTACATAGGCTTGAGTGCGGTACAGTCTGCTGTTCTGTAAGGACCGCTATCGGTCCACAATAGATAGGGTTGACGTGCACCACTGCTGACCGCTCACCTATACTGCAGCAGTCCTTCAGCGGTATAGGGACTGACGTACAGTCTGCTAATCACTAACACACAACCTGCTTGTTCCACAAAAGTTCTTATAAGGACTGGTAACTTGGTATAGGGTGCTACGGTACATAGGCCTGAGTGCGTTACAGTCTGCTGTTCTGTAAGGACCGCTATCGGTCCACAATACATAGGGTTGCCGTGCACTACTGCTGACCGCTGCCCTATACTGCAGCAGTCCTTCATTGGTATAGGGACTGACGTACAGTCTGCTAATCACTAACACACAACCTGCTTGGTCCACAAAAGTTCTTATAAGGACTGGTAACTTGGTATAGGGTGCTACGGTACATAGGCCTGAGTGCGTTACAGTCTGCTGTTCTGTAAGGACCGCTATCGGTCCACAATACATAGGGTTGCCGTGCACTACTGCTGACCGCTGCCCTATACTGCAGCAGTCCTTCAGCGGTATAGGGACTGACGTACAGTCTGCTAAACACTAATACACAACCTGCTTGGTCCACAAAAGTTCTTATAAGGACTGGTAACTTGGTATAGGGTGCTACGGTACATAGGCTTGAGTGCGGTACAGTCTGCTGTTCTGTAAGGACCGCTATCGGTCCACAATAGATAGGGTTGACGTGCACCACTGCTGACCGCTCACCTATACTGCAGCAGTCCTTCAGCGGTATAGGGACTGACGTACAGTCTGCTAATCACTAACACACAACCTGCTTGTTCCACAAAAGTTCTTATAAGGACTGGTAACTTGGTATAGGGTGCTACGGTACATAGGCTTGAGTGCGGTACAGTCTGCTGTTCTGTAAGGACCGCTATCGGTCCACAATAGATAGGGTTGACGTGCACCACTGCTGACCGCTGCCCTATACTGCAGCAGTCCTTCAGCGGTATAGGGACTGACGTACAGTCTGCTAATCACTAACACACAACCTGCTTGTTCCACAAAAGTTCTTATAAGGACTGGTAACTTGGTATAGGGTGCTACGGTACATAGGCTTGAGTGCGGTACAGTCTGCTGTTCTGTAAGGACCGCTATCGGTCCACAATAGATAGGGTTGACGTGCACCACTGCTGACCGCTGCCCTATACTGCAGCAGTCCTTCAGCGGTATAGGGACTGACGTACAGTCTGCTAAACACTAATACACAACCTGCTTGGTCCACAAAAGTTCTTATAAGGACTGGTAACTTGGTATAGGGTGCTACGGTACATAGGCTTGAGTGCGGTACAGTCTGCTGTTCTGTAAGGACCGCTATCGGTCCACAATAGATAGGGTTGACGTGCACCACTGCTGACCGCTGCCCTATACTGCAGCAGTCCTTCAGCGGTATAGGGACTGACGTACAGTCTGCTAAACACTAATACACAACCTGCTTGGTCCACAAAAGTTCTTATAAGGACTGGTAACTTGGTATAGGGTGCTACGGTACATAGGCTTGAGTGCGGTACAGTCTGCTGTTCTGTAAGGACCGCTATCGGTCCACAATAGATAGGGTTGACGTGCACCACTGCTGACCGCTGCCCTATACTGCAGCAGTCCTTCAGCGGTATAGGGACTGACGTACAGTCTGCTAAACACTAATACACAACCTGCTTGGTCCACAAAAGTTCTTATAAGGACTGGTAACTTGGTATAGGGTGCTACGGTACATAGGCTTGAGTGCGGTACAGTCTGCTGTTCTGTAAGGACCGCTATAGGTCCACAATAGATAGGGTTGACGTGCACCACTGCTGACCGCTCACCTATACTGCAGCAGTCCTTCAGCGGTATAGGGACTAAGAGTTTTGTCACAGGGTCATTTAAAAAATGACATGCAGAGGAAGAGGCAGGCCCTTCCGCAGGGGTGGTAGGGGTAGGGCAGGAGCAACAGGCTTGAGCCAAAGTGGGAAGTTGCAGAAGGTGCGTTCAATTACTTTAAAGGATGCACCAGACTTGGTTGAGTGGCTCGCTCAGCCTTACTCTTCTGCACCCTCCTCATCCTCTCGATCTGCACCCTCTTCTTCACTCTCTGCTATGTGCACCCCCAAAGACACTACCACCAACAACACGACCACCACCACCACCACCACATACCTTCCGCTTGAGTCACTGGAATTATTTTCCGATCCATATCAAGAGGACATTTCTGATGCGCAGCCACTCTTGGTATTGGATCAGGAAGAGGAGGTAGCAACAAGCGCTACTCAGCAGTCTGACGCCAGTACCCAGATCAGCCCAAGGAGGAGGTTGGTCCCCGGTGTTGCTGCCTACTCTACTTATAGCGGTGGGGAAGGTGACGTTGATGATGACGTGTCTAGTGATGTCACGTGGGTGCCCACAAGAGAGGAAGAGGAGGGGAGTTCAGAGGGAGATATGGACCAGCAGATAGGGAGGAGAAGCAGCAATGACTTACATTGCACAGCAGGGACAAAGCAGACTGCAAATGTATCAGGAGCGAGTCATCGACCATGTACGGTCACATCTGGCGCTCCCAGGACACCGGCACATGGCTCCGCAGTGTGGGCTTTTTTTAACGTGTCCGCTGCTGACAATAGCGTTGCCATCTGCAATCTTTGCAGTCAACGCGTTAGTCGCGGTAAGCCCAATACTCACCTAGGGACGACCGCCTTAAGAAGGCACATGAGCAGCCATCACCGAGCCCAGTGGGAGCAACGGAACACACAAAGCCACACTGCAGGCTCTCACCGTCCAGCCTCGTCTTCTACTTCTCCTTCTCCTCTCTCCTCACAATTGTCCTCCACTCCACCTTCCATCACGCCAAGCTCACATTTTTCTGCAAAAAGGCAGGCTTCCGTGGGCCTAATGTTTGAGCGTAAAAAAATGATGACGCCGGATAACCCTCTTGCCCAACGGTTGGCGGCTGGCTTGTCAGAACTCATAGCCCGCCAACTACTGCCATATAAACTGGTGGACTCGGAGGCCTTTCGCAAATTTGTGGCCATTGGAACACCACAATGGAAGGTCCCAGGAAGGAAGTATTTCTCAGAGAAGGGCATCCCAGAGCTATATGGCCATGTTCAGCGGCAAGTGAATGTATCTCTGGCACACAGTGTCGGTGCCAAGATACATCTGACCACAGACACGTGGTCTAGCAAACACGGGCAGGGAAGGTATATCAGTTTTACTGCCCACTGGGTGAACCTTCTGACGGCCGTCAAGCATGTAACCCGTGGCACCCGTGTAGATTTGGTTTTACCGCCACGGATTGCATGCAGGCCTGACTCTTCTTCTCCTCCTCCTACTCCATCCTCCTCCCTCTCCTCCTCAGCTGCCTCCTCCTTTTCCGCTGCTAGCGTCTCTTCCACTGCACCGCCCAAGCTCCCCAGAACCTATTCCACATGCCAGGTGAGACGTTGCCATGCCGTGCTGCGTCTGTTGTGCCTGGAAGCAAAGAGCCACACTGGCCCGGCACTCCTTTCAGCTTTGCGTTCACAGGCAGATGAGTGGCTAACACCGCTCAATTTGACAGTTGGTAAAGTGGTGTGTGACAACGGTGCCAATCTGCTTAGCGCATTGAAACAGGGCAAAATCACGCACGTGCCGTGCATGGCACACGTCTTAAACTTGGTCGTGCAGCGATTCCTTGTCAAATACCCTGGGGTCCAGGACATCTTGCGGCAGGCAAGGAAAATCTCGGCCCATTTCAGAAGATCTTACACGGCCATGGCTCGCCTTGCTGACATTCAGCGGCGACACCATCTGCCGGTCAGACGTCTTATTTGCGATTGCCCGACGCGATGGAACTCAACCTTCTATATGCTTGATAGGCTGCTCCAGCAGAAACGTGCAGTTAACGTCTACCTGTATGAACTCTGCGAAAGAAACGGTTCTGGGGAGCTGGGTTTTTTTTCACCGCGCCAGTGGCTGCTCATGCGCGACACATGCAGACTTCTGCGGCCATTTGAGGAGATCACCAAACTGGTCAGTCGCAGCCATGGCGCCATCAGTGACATGGTACCTTATGCCTTCTTTCTGGAGCGTGCATTGCGTCGTGTCATTGATCAGGCTGTGGAGGAGCAGGAGCGGGAAGATGAGGAAGTCGCAATGCTGGATGAATTCCCAGGGGGGGCTACTCTATCTGAGACAAGTCAACAACAGGAGTCTGATGAGGAGTCAGAGGAGGATGGTGCCGGGGCGGATGAGCAGGAGCAAGAAGAGCATGCTTTAAACCTTTCTGGGATCCCTGTTGTGCGAGGATGGGGAGAGGAGAATGAAGAGGACGACATTATCCTGGATGATGAGCAGGAGCCAGGCCACCACACCGCTTCCACTTTAGTGCAAATGGGGGCCTTCATGCTCCAGTGTTTTAATAGGGACCCCCGTATAAAAAGCATGAGGGTCAAGGACCAGTACTGGGTGGCAACGTACTTAGACCCCCGGTACAAACACAAAATGGCGGAAATGTTACCGCCGTCGCAGAGGGCTGTCAGAATGCAGCACTTCCAGGCCTTGCTTCGAGAAATGCTGCATTCTGCTTTTGCGTGCGCTGGCAGAGGAGCAATTCCCACTCCCAGAGAAGGATTTGCGGGTACCAATCCAACAGCGCCTGCAAGAAGAGGCCGGTTTGAAGATGTGTTGGTGACTTCGGATATGAGGTCATTCTTTCAGCCGACCCATCGACAGGTGTCATCCGGATCCAGCATCAGGGAACGCCTAGACCGTCAGGTGTCCGACTACATTGGGTTAACGGCCGATGTGGACGCTCTGAGGAGTGATGAACCCCTAGACTACTGGGTGGGCAGGCTTGACCTCTGGCCAGAGCTTGCCCAATTTGCAATCGAACTGTTGGCTTGCCCCTCATCCAGTGTCCTGTCCGAAAGGACGTTCAGCGCAGCAGGGGGGATTGTGACCGATAAGCGTACTCGCCTAGCTCACCACAGTGTTAACTACCTCACATTTCTAAAAATGAATGAGGCATGGATCTCGGAGGAATTCAACACATGTGATCAGTAGACCATGTATATGTCTATAAACAATTTTTGGAATCAAGCACACAGACCTTCTTAATTCATTTGGCTCACTTCCCTGACCCAAAAAAGCACACCGTACTATATGCCCCTACCCTCCTCTTTGAAGAGGTTGAGCGGTGTCATATTTCTACTGGGGCTGCTTATTATGAGGGGTTCCCACCATCCCTGTGCTGTGCTGACTTCATCCTGGGTGTTCTTATTATGAGGGGCTCCCACCATCCCTGTGCTGTGCTGACTTCCTCCTGGGGGTTCTTATTATGAGGGGATCACACCATCCCTGTGCTGTGCTGACTTCCTCCTGGGGCTGCTTACGGTGCTGCTGTCAGCGCTGTATGTCACGGAGCTGCTGTCAGCGCTGTATGTCACGGAGCTGCTGTCAGCGCTGTATGTCACGGAGCTGCTGTCAGCGCTGTATGTCACGGAGCTGCTGTCAGCGCTGTATGTCACGGAGCTGCTGTCAGCGCTGTATGTCACGGAGCTGCTGTCAGCGCTGTATGTCACGGAGCTGCTGTCAGCGCTGTATGTCACGGAGCTGCTGTCAGCGCTGTATGTCACGGTGCTGCTGTCAGCGCTGTATGTCACGGAGCTGCTGTCAGCGCTGTATGTCACGGAGCTGCTGTCAGTGCTGTATGTCACGGAGCTGCTGTCAGCGCTGTATGTCACGGAGCTGCTGTCAGCGCTGTATGTCACGGAGCTGCTGTCAGCGCTGTATGTCACGGTGCTGCTGTCAGCGCTGTATGTCACGGAGCTGCTGTCAGCGCTGTATGTCACGGAGCTGCTGTCAGCGCTGTATGTCACGGAGCTGCTGTCAGCGCTGTATGTCACGGAGCTGCTGTCAGCGCTGTATGTCACGGAGCTGCTGTCAGCGCTGTATGTCACGGTGCTGATGTCAGTGCTCTGTATTACGGTGCTGCTGTCAGTGCTCTGTATCTCCTGCACCCTCTTGTTTGCCTACCCTGGTCCCTGACCTTCCCTCTCCTCCATTGCCTTCATTAGCTCCATAGTCCTGAATTGTCAGAACAATTTCCCAAATAAAAAAAAAATGCTTGTAGTTATCGATCCCAAATTCACCTCATACATGTATTATGCTATTGTCCAGGTGGTGGGACTACGTGCTACCCCCTAATAATTACCCCGTGGCCGCAAATTCGACCTAAAGGTTTGCGAAATTCGCCTCCCATTGAAGTCAATGGAGCCCGCGGCGAACGGTCGTTTTCGCGAACGTTTGTGTCCGTTCGCGTTTCGCGTTCGCGAAACGTCCCGTCGGAAGTTCGTCCATCACTATCCAAGACTGATTCATTTTTATTGTAAAAACAAATGGATCTACGCTGTGGGAAAAAACTTACAAATGAAACGTGTGTGTATACAAATGATGAACAAACCGCACATATAGATAAATTAATGTATCACCCCCCGATACACCATATATAGTCCCAAAAAGTCTGTATAATTAATTTATATTGCACAAATATAGAAAAAAGTCCACTCATTGAAATAAACCAAATACGTGATTATTATTAGACACGCAGTGACGGCTCTTCATATAATGTGCAGTAATGTGTATCGACCACCTTATTGGATGTAGGCTTACCAGCCAATATTCAGAGCACATGCCCCAGTCAAGGGTGATGTAGTTATCCAATTGGTATGGCTCCCCTGTTGTGAAAATGACGGATCCCACATCCCCCTACCAGGGATGATCCACTATCGTGCAGTCTAAACATGCTGACGTCACCGTGTGTTGCCTTGCTCCATACTGCACCGGCGAATTGCTGTTTTTATTTGCTAAACAGCTTTATTTTATTGTAATTCAGCACATTTGTGTGCATTGACTGATTTTTATCAGTCTTATTTATGACATTAAACCTTCAGATTTTACCTATGTTGGCCCCTTTGTTGTTTTTTACAGTCCTGGATGCCTGATTGCTCTATTTCTCCACCATCCATCCGCCGGATCGAGCGCAGTGCGGCTGACTTGGCAGCACTGCGGGAGTGACTGCACGATAATGGATCATCCCCGATAGGAGGACATGGGATCCATCATTTTCACAAAATGGGAACCATACCAATTGGATAACTACATCACCCTTGACTGGGGGATATGCTCTGAATATATGGTAAGCTTACATCCAAAAAGATGGTGGATACACATAACAGCATATTATATGAAGAGCCATCACTGGGTGTCTAATAATGCTCAAGTATTTGGTTTATTTCAATGAGTGGACCTTAATTTGTAAGGTTATTCCCACAGCGCAGCTCCATTTGTTTTTACTGTTTGTCTGGTGTTGTATATCACTTTGAGTTGCAGCATTAGTTAACACTAGTAGCGTGGTCCTTTTTACTATGATTCATTTTTATAAAGGTCAGTCGATCAACCGAGTCAGTGGACAGGCACACCCTGTGATCGGTTCTAAAGCCTCCAGCAGCAGCGGTGACCAGTTTGAGCTCCCAGGTAATGGGTCACCTGTCACAGGTTAGGGAGGAGGAGGCCGGGCTTCTCTCTCTTTGTATTTTGAACATATTCATTTGGTGTGAGTGAAAGCGTGAGCATCCTAAGGATCTACAGCATATGGAGCGTTTGTCCCTGAATTAAAAGGCATCTGGTGTAGGCAAGGGGTTGTGATTGGCTTGTTACCATAACGCTCCTTACGCTCTACCATCTGGTAAGCGCATCTTTTTGTTGGTGGCTGGGCACATTAGCGATAAGACAGTGTGTAATCATTGTGGTGGGCTGCCAGCTAGTAATGATCCCTCATAAGGATGAGCCAAACAACCCCCAGTTCGTTTTGCACCAGAACCTGCGAACAGACCTAAACTTCGTGTGAACTTTAGAACCCTATTAAAGTATATGGGACTCGACCGTTCAAAATCTAAAATGCTAATTTTAAAGGCTAATATGCAAGTTACTGTCCTAAAAAGTGTTTGGGGACCTGGGTCCTGCCCCAGGGGACATGGATCAATGCAAAAAAAAGTTTTAAAAACTGCAGTTTTTTCGGGAGCACTGATTTAATAATGATTAGTGAAACAATAAAAGTGTAATATTCCTTTACATTTTGTACCAGGGGGTGTCTATAGTATGCCTGTGAAGGGACACATGTTTCCCGTGCTTGATCATCCGTCGCTGGATAGCAAGAGTGGATTACCACCGTTGGAATCTTTTTTTTTTATTTTATTTTTTTTTAATAAAGGAATTTTTCAAAAGTGTGTTTGTCTTATTTAACTATTTTTTACACTTTCTTTGTGAAATGGTAGGTGTACCCCCTTACAATTTCAAACAGGGGGGGCCGGCATCTGGGGGTCCTCTTGTTAAAGGGGGCTTCCAGATTCTGATAAGCCCCCCGCCCGCAGACCCCCACAACCACCAGCCAGGGTTGTGGGGATGAGGCCCTTGTCCCCATCAACATGGGGACATGGTGCTTTGAGGGGTCACAGACCCCCAAAGCATCCTCCCAATGTTGAGGGCATGTGGCCTGGTACGGTTCAGGAGGAGGGGCGCTCTCTCGTCCCCCCTCTTTTCCTGCGGCCTGCCAGGTTGCGTGCTCGGATAAAGGGTCTGGTATGGATTTTTAGGGGGACCCCACATCAATTTTTTTTTTAAATTTGACCCCTTAATATCCATACCAGACCTGAAGGACCTGGTAATTGAATTGGGGGGAACCGAACACTTTTTTTTTATCAATGACTTGTCATTTATCAATGAGTGTTCCCTGTATTACGGGAGCCGACAATTCTATAGCCGTGAGTGATTTTAAATGATTTTTTTTTCTGCAGAAATGACACTTTGTGCAGGGACAGTTCTAAGCAAGGGAAACATGTGCCCCTTCACAGGCATACTATAGACACCCCCAGGTATGAAATTTAAAGGAATATTACACTTTTATTGTCTCACTTTAATCATTATTAAATCACTGCTACCGAAAAAACTGCAGTTTTTTAAAACTTTTTTTTGCATTGATCCATGTCCCCTGGGGCAGGACCCAGGTCCCCAAACACTTTTTTAGGACAGTAACTTGCATATTAGCCTTTAAAATTAGCACTTTAGATTTCTACCATAGACTTGTACAGGGTGTTCCGTGGCTTTTCGAATTTGCCGCGAACACCCCAAATTGTTCACTGTTCGCTGAACAGGCGAACAGGCAAAGTTCGAGTCGAACATGAGTTTGACTCGAACTCGAAGCTCATCCCTAATCCCTCACCATGATCCCACGAATATGAGGATTCTTCCGCAGGCTTTGCAGGATCAGGGAGGCCATGCAACATAGGTTAGCTGAGGCATTCGGTCCAAAGTCCTCTGGGTCACTAAGGATGACATGATCCGCAGCCACCTCCTCCCAGCCACGTACAAGTCCATGGGTTTCTTGGGACTGTAAATGATCCCTTAAAGACTGCTGCTGATGCTGAGTGCTATGCTCCACCTTCATGCTGACACAATCCTCCTCCTCATCCTCTTCCTGTGTGATCGGTGGGCCAGCAGGAACACTGTCTGGATAAAGGGGGCATTGACAGGTAAGGAAGTCCTCCTCTTCCTGCCTCTGTTCTGCCTCAAGTGCCCTGTCTATTATTCCACGCAGCGTGTGCTCCAACAGGTGGACAAGAGGGACAATGTCACTGATGCATGCACTGTCATGCGCACCATCCCTGATCATGGCCCACTGGCATGTGGAAAAAAAAACAAGCTCCCCTGACCCTGTCCTGGTGTCATAGTCACACAGGTACTCATTGATGGCCCTCCGCTGCATGTTCAGCTGCTGCAGCATGACCAGTTGTCCCTGTTGAAGGGCGGAGAGGAGGTTGGTGCCATTGTCGCAAACCACCATTCTTGGCTTAAGCTGGCATGACGTCAACCACCTTTCAGCCTGCCCCTACCGAGCTGACAGAATCTCTGCCCCAGTGTGGCTCCAGTCCCCCAAGCACACCAGCTCAAGCACCGCATGGCATCTTTTTGCCTGTGTGCTTGCGTAGCCCCGTGAATGCCTAGGAGCACTGCTGGTTCCGAGTACAAAGCACAGGAAGAGGCCATGGTGGAAGAAGAAGAGGAGGAGGTGGAGTAGAGAGGTGTGTCAGAATCACCAGTAGTAGCATTTTGGAGGCTTGGTGGCGCAACAACCTCCAACACTACTGCACCTTGTCCTGCATCCTTCCCAGCTACCAGCAGAGTCACCCAATGCGCCTTGAAAGATAGGTAACGTCCCTGTACATGCCTGCTGGACCATGAGTCAGAGGTAATATGCACCTTACCGCTGAACGCCCTGTCCAGCGAGGCCAAGACATTGCTTTCCACATGCCAGTAGAGAGCCAGAATCCGCTTTGGTGAGAAAAAGTGGCGTTTGGGAACCTGCCACTGAGGAACCGCACATTCCACAAACTCACGGAACGGGGCAGAGTCTACCAACTGAAAAAAGCAGCATGTGAAGTGCTAGCAATTAAGCCAAGCTAGCATTCAACTGCTGGGAATGTGGATGACTGGGAGTGAACTTCTTTCGGTGGAGCAGCAGCTGGGGCAGGGAAATTTGCCTGGTACAATCTGACGTCGGTGTACCGATAGCAGGTTGCCCGCAAGTACTTGGCTGTGACACACCTAATTCTACACCTTCATTCCTCTCAGTGCAGGTTTCAGAGAGTACTGAAGGTATAGTGCGGTTGGAGATCCCAGCTGATGAGGAGCAAGCAGATGTCCGCTTTGTTCTTTTGGTGTGGGTCTTTTAGGTACACTTGCCAACGAACTGCATGGCAAGTCGACATATGTCTGGTCAAGCATGTGGTGTCCAAGCGGGTGATGTTTTGGCCATGTGAGATACGCTTGAAACATATGTTGCAAATACCAGAGGTGCAATCTGATGCACTCGTCTCAAAAAAGGCCCACATCAAAGAACTTTTGGAATAACACGCAGAGACAGCAGCGCCCTGCACATGCGGAGCTCTGCAGTGTGATGCAGTCAGTGTGCTGCCCTTAAGCTGGCTCCTGGAGGGCATCCTGCCTCGTTGGAGATTTGCCTCCTCCTCTTCCTCCTATTCCTCTCTCCTATCAGGCACCCACGTGGAGTCAGTGACCTCATCATCCCCTCCCTCCTCATCACTGGAGCAAACCTGGAAGTATGCTGCAGCTGCGGAAACATGACTGCCAGATTGCTGTCCTTCTTGGGCACCCCCTCTCTCTGGGCTCACGTAACTGCCTTGTTCTAGTTGGGTACCATCATCAGAGCCTTCAAAACGCTGGGCATCCTCCAAGAGCATGTACCCAACACTGTGGTCAAACAGTTCGGGGGACTCCTCAGGAGGACATGGTGGGGCTAAGGAAGGAGTGACTGATGCCATTGAGCTGAGGGAAGAGACCACATTGTCACCTGCTTTGCCAGACAAAGTACCCTATGAGCCTGGGTGAGAGAGGATGAGGAGGAGGGCTTGGTCATCCGCTTTACCAAGTCTTCTGCATGTTGCGGCTCAACATAGCCAGCTGCCAAAAAAAGGACAAGCATGTCCCACAGCCACGTGCTGATGAGGATGCGTGCCCACGACCAGCACTGTTGCCTCTAGACACAGAGCCTGCTTGCCCTATTTTATTGGCTTGTGACTGTCTGCCTCTTCTTGTTGGCCTTCCAGACATACTGATGGCCTGCAAGGAGATGTAGCTGCACAAAGCTGGGATGTATATATATATATATATATATATATATATATATATATATATATATATATATATATACTGATTATACTGCAGCTAGGAGAATCAACTGCCTGCCTATAGTATTATTAGTATGAGAACACCAGCAATTGTGTTCAGTTATCTTTAGTTGCACACTGTGCAGATGACACAGTACACTAACTGAAAATACTGCAGCTCCCTGCCTGTGGTATTAGTATGAGAACACCAGCAATTGTGTTCAGGTAAGCTTTAGGTGCACACTGTGCAAAAGGACACGAAAACAAAATATTGCAGCCCCCTGCCTGTATTTGTATGAGAACACCAGCAATTGTATTCAGGTAAGCTTTAGGTGCACACTGTGCAAAGGACACTAAATCAAAATACTGTAGCTGCCTGCCTGTATTTGTATGAGAACACCAGCAATTGTATTCAGGTTAGCTTTAGGTGCACACTGTGCAAAGGACACTAAATAAAAATACTGCAGCTCCCTGCCTGTATTTGTATGAGAACACCAGCAATTGTATTCAGCTAAGATTTAGATGAACACTGTGCAAAGGACGCTAAATCAAAATACTGCGGCTCTTTGCCTGTATTTGTATGAGAACACCAGCAATTGTATTCAGGTAAGCTTGCTTTACGTGCACACTGAGCAAAGGACACTAAAACAAAATATTGCAGCTCCCTGCCTGTATTTGTATGAGAACACCAGCCAATTGTATTCAGGTAAGCTTTAGATGCACACTGTGCAAAGGACACGAAAACAAAATACCGCAGCTCCCTGCCTGTATTTGTAGAAGAACACCACCAATTGTATTCAGGTAAGCTTTAGGTGCATACTTTGCAAAGGACACTAAATCAAAATTCTGCAGCTGCCTGCCTGTATTTGTATGAGAACACCAGCAATTGTATTCAAGTAAGCTTTAGGTGCACACTGTGCAAAGGACATAGTACACTAAGTGAAAATACTGCAGCTCCCTGCCTGTCAGTATATTATGAAGAGAATAACAGAAATTGATCTAGCTAAACTGAATACAGTGTATAAATACATGTACAACACTTAGGATGCATATATATCCTTTACACACTGTAACTGAAGCTAACTGACTCGCCTGCCTATTCTAACTCAAATGAAATTACACTGTCTCTCTCTCTATGTCTGTCTTTAATCACCGCCGTAACACACTACAAGCGGCCTTATGTAGTATGGGGCGTGTACTAACCCCCCTGAGACATAATTGGCCAAAGCCACCCTGGCTTTGGCCAATTATGGCTCTCTGTTTTTTCTGCTCTGTGATTAGCCAAAGCATGCGGGTCATAGTGCATGCTTGACCAATCATCAGCCAGCAATGCACTGCGATGCCGCAGTGAATTATGGGCCATGCTGCGCCAGCCGAATTTGGCGCAAATGGCCCATAATGGCCGAACAGACGAGGTTCGAGTCGAACATGGGTTTGACTCTAACTCAAAGCTCATCCCTACCCCTAAGGAAAGGAGGTAACAGTGTACCTCAAATTTTTCCTTCCCCCTGAGTTGAGACGGAGCTTACATAATAGCAAATAAGATGGAGGTAAGTGTCAAAACCAGCAGGGTTTATGTTACAACAGAGCCTGGTTTTCATTACCATTATTGTAACCACAACTGGTTCTTCCATTTGGGAACTAGTTTAGAACATATTAAAAGTACAAATTACTTTGTTGTTCATTTAGAATTGTGTTTCTGGTGTAAATACTTTTTTAATTTTGTGCAACAAAAATTAACAAACACATATCTAAAAAGGTTACATACAAATAGTAAAAAAATAAAATAAGGAAAGGATGAAGGAATTCATAAAATCTTATTAAGGTTAACTTCATTTTTATTTTCAAACTTCAGGGTTAATAGAAACAAATTAGGGTTAACTACAAATTGAATTAAATATATATATATATATATATATATATATATATATATATATATATATATATATATATATATAGTACAGACCAAAAGTTTGGACACACCTTCTCATTCAAAGAGTTTTCTTTATTTTCATGACTATGAAAATGTAGATTCACACTGAAGGCATCAAAACTATGAATTAACACATGTCCAATTATATACTGAACAAAAAAGTGTGAAACACCTGAAAATATGTCTTATATTCTAAGTTCTTCAAAGTAGCCACCCTTTGCTTTGATTACTGCTCCGCACACTCTTGGCATTCTGTTGATGAGCTTCAAGAGGTAGTCACCCCGAAATGGTTTTCACTTCACAGGTATGCCCTGTCAGGTTTAATAAGTGGGATTTCAAGCCTTATAAATGGGGTTGGGACCATCAGTTGTGTTGTGCAGGAGGTGGATACAGTACACAGCTGATAGTCCTACTGAATAGACTGTTAGAATTTGTATTATGGCAAGAAAAAAGCAGCTAAGTAAAGAAAAACGAGTGGCCATCATTACTTTAAGAAATTAAGGTCAGTCAGTCTGAACAATTGGGAAAACTTTGAAAGTGTCCCCAAGTGCAGTGGCAAAAACCATCAAGCACTACAAAGAAACTGGCTGACACGAGGACCGCCCCAGGAAAGGAAGACCAAGAGTCACCTCTGTTGCGGACGATAAGTTCATCCGAGTCACCAGCCTCAGAAATCGCAGGTTAACAGCAGCTCAGATTAGAGAACAGGTCAATGCCACACAGACTTCTAGCAGCAGACACATCTCTAGAACAACTGTTAAGAGGAGATTGTGTGAATCAGGCCTTCATAGTAAAATAACTGCTAGAAAACCACTGCTGAGGACAGGCAACAAGCAGAAGAGACTTGTTTGGGCTAAAGAACACAAGGAATGGACATTAGACCAGTGGAAATCTGTGCTTTGGTCTGATGAGTACAAGTTTGAGATCTTTGGTTCCAACCACCGTGTCTTTGTGCGACGCAGAAGAGGTGAACGGATGGACTCTACATGCCCGGTTCCCACCGTGAAGCATGGAGGAGGTGTGATGTGTTAGGGTGCTTTGCTGGTGACACTGTTGGGGATTTATTCAAAATTGAAGGCATACTGAACCAGCATGGCTACCACAGCATCTTGCAGCGGCATGCTATTCCATTCGGTTTGCGTTTAGTTGGACCATCATTTATTTTTCAACAGGACAATGAGCCCAAACACACCTCCAGGCTGTGTAAGGGCTATTTGACAAAGAAGGAGAGTGATGAGGTGCTCCGCCAGATGACCTGGCCTCCACAGTCACCGGACCTGAACCCAATCGAGCTGGTTTGGGGTGTGCTGGACAGCAGAGTGAAGGCAAAAGGGCCAACAAGTGCTAAGCATCTCTGGGAACTCCTTCAAGACTGTTGGAAAGCCATTTCATATGAATACCTCTTGAAGCTCATCAACAGAATGCCAAGAGTGTGCGGAGCAGTAATCAAAGCAAAAGGTGACTACTTTGAAGAACCTAGAATATAAGACATATTTTAAGTTGTTTCATACTTTTTTGTTCAGTATATAATTGGACATGTGTTAATTCATAGTTTTGATGCCTTCAGTGTGAATCTACAATTTTCATAGTCATGAAAATAAAGAAAACTCTTTGAATGAGAAGGTGTGTCCAAACTTTTGGTCTGTACTGTATATATATATATATATATATATATATATATATATATATATATATATATATATATATTATAATATAATATTAAATTCATGATTTTATCCTTCTATAAAGGCTCAGGTTTAAGAAATACAAGTCTACCTTTTTGTCTTCTATTCCCTCTTGCACCCCAATTGGTTGTATCATAAACCATAACCAGAAAAGGTTTGTGTGGCTGTGAACAGACATAGACCACTTACTATGTATGCCTACCCTGTATAAGTACATACAGTATAGAACTTACATCTACAAGAGTAGGACAAACTGCCACTCTATTCCGCTAGTAGTTTAGTTCTGGGTGTAAAACCCAGCAGTATTGCTGGAGTGAGAACCCAGTTAGATTGCATTGGAATGTAAAGATTTGTCAAAATTCCTTTCTGACAGTCTGTAACTTGATGCGTGGATTGCAATGTGCTACTAATGGAAGCCTTGTGGAAATGGGCCATTGCCTACATTGGCTATGCAGATATTCTGCCCTGGATATCTTGGACCTCTTTTAAGGCTTCTGATTCTATTGAGAAGTGTCGTTGCCAGAAATTAAAAGTTGTATCAAAGAGTACTTTTAGAGAATGTTAAAGATGAGTGTAGAAAATAGTAACCACCTTGTTCATATAATTACCCATTAAGAATTACTCCTAACCATAGTATTTGTGCTTGAGAAAGAGAGAGCCAAACTATATAGCACTGCCTTTAACAGAAAATCTTGTAAAAAAAAGCAGTTATTTAGTTTTATTGTGTTCTTGGAGAAATCAAAGAAGAGAAATGCATTATTAATAATGAACTGGTATACATATTTAACGCAGCCTCAGGCTTACCAAATGGCATCAGAAAATGAAAACAATTTCTTGAATGTACGATTAGACTAGCATTTCTTAGTCAGGGTTCCACAGACACCCTGGGTTCCTCTGGAGGTTGGTAGGTGTTCACCCCAAAGCACCTTGTTCCCATGTTGATGAGGACAAGGGACTCTTCCCGACAACCATGGCCATTGGTTGTTGGGGTATGCGAGAGGGGGGCTTATCAGAATTCGGGAGCCCCCTTTAATAAGGGGGCCCCAGATACCGGCCTCCCACCCTATGTGAATGAGTATGGGGTACAAACAGCACAAGTTTTTTAAATAATTTATTAGACAGCTCCAGTGGTCTTTTTCTGTCTTGGGGGGGTCTTCTCGCCGGACTCCTCCACTATCTTCTGCTCTTTTGCTAGCTCTTTTACTAGCGGAGGAGCCCGGGTTTCTTCATCGTCACCGCCGCTGCCGTCTGGGGGTCTTCTTCCAACTTCGGGGTCTTGTCCCGCTCTTCGGTTCTCCTTGCCGGGCCATTTATCTTCTTATAGCTCTTTTACTAGCATT
Organism: Lithobates pipiens; assembly: GCF_037356315.1. Taxonomy (NCBI): domain Eukaryota; kingdom Metazoa; phylum Chordata; class Amphibia; order Anura; family Ranidae; genus Lithobates; species Lithobates pipiens. The sequence continues at coordinate 144,614,735 of NW_027507686.1, read as the reverse complement.
GGCTGGATCTTCTTTCGCTGCCGCCGCCTTCTTCTCTTCTTCTCTTTTTGTCTTCTTCTTCTTCTTCCTTGCAATGTTGACACAACGCTCTCTCTGGCCACAATGGCAGGGACGCATTGAGCGGCGACTTATATAGGGACAAGGGGCGGGGTCACCGGGTGATGTCACATGGTGACCCTGCCCCTTATGATGTCACAGTCCCGGAGGATGCTGGGACTGTCCCCACCCCCTTTCCTGACTGGCCAGGCTGCATGCTCAGATAAGGATCTGCTATGGACTTTTGGGGGGACCCCATGCCATTTTTTGGCGTAGGGCTTCCCCTTTAAATCCATACCAGGTGACAGGGCTAGCGAGGTGTCAATCTCGCCGATGGAGGCGGTGACATTCACTTCCTTCACTAGTCCCATCTACCTGGAGCCACATTCAAAATGAAGAAACATTTCTCCGTGTGGGCAAGTCCGTTCATTTCAAAATTCCGGCGGACTAGCACACAGATGGGCGGATTGACAATTTTAAGTCAAAACTTCTTTATAAGTCCCCTGGACTTTTGGAAAGAAAAATTCCGCTGGGGCCCACACACGGGGGATTGTCCGGCGAACTCTGGTCTGCCGGATAGTCCAGTCGTGTGTACGTGGCATTAATGTGCTGGGGCCCCATCACTAACCTCTAGTATATGAGGGCCCTCCTCCACTGACCATCAGTGTGAAACTGCCCTACAATTTCCACTGTCTACATTTCTTTTTTGCTCATTATTATTATCTGTTACATTATTATCTGTTTCATTTCCCTTTTGCTAAAATGTCATAATTTCATTGTATAGAGCAGCTCTGGATGTCAAATACACTAAGTACACTAAAATCCTTATTCTTTTATTTATTTGTTTCTTTTGTCTACAACTTACTGCTCGTGTTAATGCTCATGACCTGTAGAAATGAAACATATTATTCTCTGAGACCTAAAAGTTATTTCAAGTGTTCCCCCATGTTAAAAAGCTTGACAAAGTCTGAATTAGACTGTAAATGGTTACATAGAAATATACAATAAAAAATGCATTATTGCTTAAGGACTTGTGCCAAGATAGAACAACTGTTTCAATAGAAGATAATGTGATGAAATAAGCTGACTAAACACTAATGCCATGTACACATGACCGGACTAAGTCTGATCGTAAGTCCATTCATTTTGAACGTGCTGACGTAAACGGGACTAAACAAGGAAGTTCAATAGCCAGTAGCCAATAGCTTCCCTCGCATTGTATTTGGTCCATCGGACCAGCACACAGACGAACAGTTTTCCCAATTTTAGTAATTCGAAATTGAGTCCGTCGGATAGATTTGAAACATGTTCTATTTCTAGGTCCGTCAGATTTTTTTCCCGAAAAACTATCGGAGTAGCCCACACATGATCGGATTGTCCGACGGACTAATCCCTTCGGACCTAGTCTGCCGGAAAGTCCAGTCGTGTGTACGCGCCATTAGATTCACATCATGGCTGTGGCCAGAAGAGTATCCTTATTCTTACCAGTAAGGTGTATCATAAGAATACTTACATAATGCTTCCCCTTTTTAATGTAAAATATTTTTCCAAAAACAGTTTAGGCCAGGCATTTTCAACCAGGGGGGGCCAGGCACCCTGGGGTGCCTTGAGGTTTCTTCAGGGGTGCCTTGGCAAAATGCCTATAAATTTATCAAAAGCTGGATACAAGCCAGCAGGGGAATCAAGCCTGCCTTTTAGTTACACAAAGCCACAGGTTTTCATTTTGCATCATTATGACTTTATAGACACTGGCATCGTAACAACCAGTGAAAAGATTAGTTAATAAGGAGGATGTCTGTTGTCTCTACAGCATCCTTGTTTGACCCTTCCATGCCCCTCTCCCTCAGCACTGGGGTGACATTAGCTGACTGAAATTGAGGGAGAAGAGAAACATTGGATTGCTAGTCAGTACTAGTGTGAAAAGTGTATTTATTTTGGAAGAATAAATCACCTCTAACGTTGGGTGTCCTAAGTGTGGATGTTGCTGCATTATGTAAAGCTATTTGTCAGGAAAGGTTACCTCCGCTGGTAATATCAATCATTTGGCATGCAGTACTGCGATCCACCAGCAGGTGTCTCCTGCTGGAATTATGTCATCTTTGGTCCGCAGTACTGGTGTCCACCAGCGGAGGGATCCTGGCAGTATGGAGCAGGTATTGCCCTCTGCAGTCAGGCGTCACATGACTGACAGCAGCCATTATAAATACCTGGCAAGTTCATATACACTTTGCCTTGGTATTGTCCTTGAGCCCTGACCTGCAGCCTGTTTGATCCCTGCTACCTGATCCCTGCTACCTGATCCCTGCTACCTGATCCCTGCTACCTGATCCCTGCTACCTGATCCCTGCATCCTGCCTCCTGTACCTGTTCCCTTCTCCTTGTCCCCCCATCTGCTGACCTCCTATTTATGACCCCGGCCTGGCTTGACTACGATTCCGGTACTCCCTTTTGTTACATATACTGGTTTATTTACTGTTTGGTTGTTTGGTTTGTTCACTTGGTTCGTATTGGTGGTGTGTTCACATTTATATGCGTTTGCTTAATAAATTTACCTTCACTTATTTGTGTCTGGTTCACTTTGTCGCAGTCACACAGTTCTGGTCACATCTGGTTCATGACAGAATACCAAGGCCATTCCTGACCAGAAGTGGCTGCACAGGGGAACCATTTGCTTCAGTTTGGTTGCAAACATGAATGCTGATGAGATCATTTATCTTTCTCTGCTGGCATCTGAGAGTGGTGATTATTGCCGCCAGACTTTGAAAGGATGGTCTAGTGACCAGTTGTTTGCAGCTATGCGTTTGGCTCACTCCCTGGTTGATCAGGGTTATATATTGTTTGGGGAGGTGCAGCCTTTGATAAAGATCTGTGCTGAGCTAGCCCTGCCCTGTATCCCAGATGGCCGTGATGATTTCACTCCTCCTTTTGATATGAATCAGGTTGTATCTTTAGTATGGCTTTTTGAAGATGATCCTTCTGATTTTTGTGAACACTACTCAGCCTGTTCCCCACAGGTGATTGCTGAGTGCATTGTATCTGCTCAGTCTTTTGTTAGACAGGGAGGCTTAAAACTTCAGTTTGTACAACCCTTACTTTCAGCATGGTCTGACATGGTGCAATCAGCCCCAGCCAAACAATCCACCTCTGCCATCAGATATGAGCCTACCCAAAAGTATGTTTCCCCATCAGCCATGTCAACCTCAGTTGCAGCCCAGTACACGCTGCTCCCAACCAAATACTCCTATCCAGTCTCTGCTCCCTGTACTTATCCTGCATTCAACTCACCTGCCTCCTCTCCGCTGTCTACTAACCCACAAGTTCTTTCCCCAGCTACTGGTACCTCTTCTCTGCCATATCACAATCCTCCTTTCCAGTCTGCTGCACCCCTTATTTACAGTCCTGCAGTCAGCTACAGAGCTTCAGTAGCTAAGCCAAAGAAAAAGCGAAAGTTTTTCCCAACCAAAATGATCTTACCATTAACCCAACCTGCCTCCACACCTACCAATCTGTCCCAGCCCAGAGTGCCAGAGCCGGAGTTCTAGCCTAATGTCCCGGCCTTCCAGCCAGACGCCTTCCAGCCTGATGTCCCGGCCTTCCAGCCAGACGCCTTCCAGCCTGATGTCCCGGCCTCCCAGCCAGACGCCTTCCAGCCTGATGTCCCGGCCTCCCAGCCAGACGCCTTCCAGCCTGATGTCCCGGCCTCCCAGCCAGACGCCTTCCAGCCTGATGTCCCGGCCTCCCAGCCAGACGCCTTCCAGCCTGATGTCCCGGCCTCCCAGCCAGACGCCTTCCAGCCTGATGTCCCGGCCTCCCAGCCAGACGCCTTCCAGCCTGATGTCCCGGCCTCCCAGCCAGACGCCTTCCAGCCTGATGTCCCGGCCTCCCAGCCAGACGCCTTCCAGCCTGATGTCCCGGCCTCCCAGCCAGACGCCTTCCAGCCTGATGTCCCGGCCTCCCAGCCAGACGCCTTCCAGCCTGATGTCCCGGCCTCCCAGCCAGACGCCTTCCAGCCTGATGTCCCGGCCTCCCAGCCAGACGCCTTCCAGCCTGATGTCCCGGCCTCCCAGCCAGACGCCTTCCAGCCTGATGTCCCGGCCTCCCAGCCAGACGCCTTCCAGCCTGATGTCCCGGCCTCCCAGCCAGACGCCTTCCAGCCTGATGTCCCGGCCTCCCAGCCAGACGCCATCCAGCCTGATGTCCCGGCCTCCCAGCCAGACGCCTTCCAGCCTGATGTCCCGGCCTCCCAGCCAGACGCCTTCCAGCCTGATGTCCCGGCCTCCCAGCCAGACGCCTTCCAGCCTGATGTCCCGGCCTCCCAGCCAGACGCCTTCCAGCCTGATGTCCCGGCCTCCCAGCCAGACGCCTTCCAGCCTGATGTCCCGGCCTCCCAGCCAGACGCCTTCCAGCCTGATGTCCCGGCCTCCCAGCCAGACGCCTTCCAGCCTGATGTCCCGGCCTCCCAGCCAGACGCCTTCCAGCCTGATGTCCCGGCCTCCCAGCCAGACGCCTTCCAGCCTGATGTCCCGGCCTCCCAGCCAGACGCCTTCCAGCCTGATGTCCCGGCCTCCCAGCCAGACGCCTTCCAGCCTGATGTCCCGGCCTCCCAGCCAGACGCCTTCCAGCCTGATGTCCCGGCCTCCCAGCCAGACGCCTTCCAGCCTGATGTCCCGGCCTCCCAGCCAGACGCCTTCCAGCCTGATGTCCCGGCCTCCCAGCCAGACGCCTTCCAGCCTGATGTCCCGGCCTCCCAGCCAGACGCCTTCCAGCCTGATGTCCCGGCCTCCCAGCCAGACGCCTTCCAGCCTGATGTCCCGGCCTCCCAGCCAGACGCCTTCCAGCCTGATGTCCCGGCCCCCCAGCCAGACGCCTTCCAGCCTGATGTCCCGGCCTCCCAGCCAGACGCCTTCCAGCCTGATGTCCCGGCCTCCCAGCCAGACGCCTTCCAGCCTGATGTCCCGGCCTCCCAGCCAGACGCCTTCCAGCCTGATGTCCCGGCCTCCCAGCCAGACGCCTTCCAGCCTGATGTCCCGGCCTCCCAGCCAGACGCCTTCCAGCCTGATGTCCCGGCCTCCCAGCCAGACGCCTTCCAGCCTGATGTCCCGGCCTCCCAGCCAGACGCCTTCCAGCCTGATGTCCCGGCCTCCCAGCCAGACGCCTTCCAGCCTGATGTCCCGGCCTCCCAGCCAGACGCCTTCCAGCCTGATGTCCCGGCCTCCCAGCCAGACGCCTTCCAGCCTGATGTCCCGGCCTCCCAGCCAGACGCCTTCCAGCCTGATGTCCCGGCCTCCCAGCCAGACGCCTTCCAGTCTGATGTCCCGGCCTTCCAGTCTGATGTCCCGGCCTTCCAGTCTGATGTCCCGGCCTCGCAGTCTGATGTCCCGGCCTCGCAGTCTGATTCCTTCCAGTCTGATGTCCCGGCCTCGCAGTCTGATTCCTTCCAGTCTGATGTCCCGGCCTCGCAGTCTGATTCCTTCCAGTCTGATGTCCCGGCCTCGCAGTCTGATTCCTTCCAGTCTGATGTCCCGGCCTCGCAGTCTGATTCCTTCCAGTCTGATGTCCCGGCCTCGCAGTCTGATTCCTTCCAGTCTGATGTCCCGGCCTCGCAGTCTGATTCCTTCCAGTCTGATGTCCCGGCCTCGCAGTCTGATTCCTTCCAGTCTGATGTCCCGGCCTCGCAGTCTGATTCCTTCCAGTCTGATGTCCCGGCCTCGCAGTCTGATTCCTTCCAGTCTGATGTCCCGGCCTCGCAGTCTGATTCCTTCCAGTCTGATGTCCCGGCCTCGCAGTCTGATTCCTTCCAGTCTGATGTCCCGGCCTCGCAGTCTGATTCCTTCCAGTCTGATGTCCCGGCCTCGCAGTCTGATTCCTTCCAGTCTGATGTCCCGGCCTCGCAGTCTGATTCCTTCCAGTCTGATGTCCCGGCCTCGCAGTCTGATTCCTTCCAGTCTGATGTCCCGGCCTCGCAGTCTGATTCCTTCCAGTCTGATGTCCCGGCCTCGCAGTCTGATTCCTTCCAGTCTGATGTCCCGGCCTCGCAGTCTGATTCCTTCCAGTCTGATGTCCCGGCCTCGCAGTCTGATTCCTTCCAGTCTGATGTCCCGGCCTCGCAGTCTGATTCCTTCCAGTCTGATGTCCCGGCCTCGCAGTCTGATTCCTTCCAGTCTGATGTCCCGGCCTCGCAGTCTGATTCCTTCCAGTCTGATGTCCCGGCCTCGCAGTCTGATTCCTTCCAGTCTGATGTCCCGGCCTCGCAGTCTGATTCCTTCCAGTCTGATGTCCCGGCCTCGCAGTCTGATTCCTTCCAGTCTGATGTCCCGGCCTCGCAGTCTGATTCCTTCCAGTCTGATGTCCCGGCCTCGCAGTCTGATTCCTTCCAGTCTGATGTCCCGGCCTCGCAGTCTGATTCCTTCCAGTCTGATGTCCCGGCCTCGCAGTCTGATTCCTTCCAGTCTGATGTCCCGGCCTCGCAGTCTGATTCCTTCCAGTCTGATGTCCCGGCCTCGCAGTCTGATTCCTTCCAGTCTGATGTCCCGGCCTCGCAGTCCGATTCCTTCCAGTCTGATGTCCCGGCCTCGCAGTCCGATTCCTTCCAGTCTGATGTCCCGGCCTCGCAGTCCGATTCCTTCCAGTCTGATGTCCCGGCCTCGCAGTCCGATTCCTTCCAGTCTGATGTCCCGGCCTCGCAGTCCGATTCCTTCCAGTCTGATGTCCCGGCCTCGCAGTCCGATTCCTTCCAGTCTGATGTCCCGGCCTCGCAGTCCGATTCCTTCCAGTCTGATGTCCCGGCCTCGCAGTCCGATTCCTTCCAGTCTGATGTCCCGGCCTCGCAGTCCGATTCCTTCCAGTCTGATGTCCCGGCCTCGCAGTCCGATTCCTTCCAGTCTGATGTCCCGGCCTCGCAGTCCGATTCCTTCCAGTCTGATGTCCCGGCCTCGCAGTCCGATTCCTTCCAGTCTGATGTCCCGGCCTCGCAGTCCGATTCCTTCCAGTCTGATGTCCCGGCCTCGCAGTCCGATTCCTTCCAGTCTGATGTCCCGGCCTCGCAGTCCGATTCCTTCCAGTCTGATGTGCCTGCTGTCCAGCCTGATGTGCCCGCCTTCCAGCCTGACGTGCCGCTGCCCGCCTTCCAGCCCGATGTGCCAGCTTCCCGGTCCGATGTGGTTCTGTCTGCTGCCCTGCTTGAAGTGTCCATTACCCAACCTAATGTGACTTTGCCCATAGCCCAGCTTGACGCAGTGGACTTTCCCCAGCAACTGCTAGTTGGAGCGTCCGGAGGTCGCTCCTTTGAATGGGGGTACTGTCAGGAAAGGTTCCCTCCGCTGGTAATATCAATCATTTGGCATGCAGTACTGCGATCCACCAGCAGGTGTCTCCTGCTGGAATTATGTCATCTTTGGTCCGCAGTACTGGTGTCCACCAGCGGAGGGATCCTGGCAGTATGGAGCAGGTATTGCCCTCTGCAGTCAGGCGTCACATGACTGACAGCAGCCATTATAAATACCCGGCAAGTTCATATACACTTCGCCTTGGTATTGTCCTTGAGCCCTGACCTGCAGCCTGTTTGATACCTGATCCCTGTTACCTGATCCCTGTTACCTGATCCCTGTTACCTGATCCCTGTTACCTGATCCCTGCATCCCTGCCTCCTGTACCTGTTCCCTTCTCCTTGTCCCCCCCTCCTATTTATGACCCCGGCCTGGCTTGACTATGATTCCGGTACTCCCTTTTGTTACATATACTGGTTTATTTACTGTTTGGTTGTTTGGTTTGTTCACTTGGTTCGTATTGGTGGTGTGTTCACATTTATATGCGTTTGCTTAATAAATTTACCTTCACTTATTTGTGTCTGGTTCACTTTGTCGCAGTCACACAGTTCTGGTCACATCTGGTTCATGACACTATTAGAATAATTTTTCCCCAATCGTCTTTCAGGACAGCCACCTTAGAGAGACACCGGCTCCTCCCCTCTGAGGAAACACCGCCTTCATTTTCATGATTTAAGCCTCCTCCTCCCTTCGTTCCTCAGTTATGGTGTTTCCTCCGGCGGGGAGACATCGCCAAGGAACCTTTAAAGCTGAATTCGGTTGGTGAAACTGAAGCTATCCGAGCGGAGCCCCGGCCCCGTTCGGCTATCCGACCATTTATCGGTCGGTCCGGGACAGTCCTATCGGCGGGGAGCTGAAGTGTTCGTACTGTCCATATACCCTAAACTTCGCTTGGGGATGCAGGAAGTTTATGGGGTCGTCCGTTCGTTCACCCGTGGGTGTTTCAATGGAGCAAACAGTCCGGTCGGCTGGGGAAGCTGAACACTCGACTGACCTTTACACGCACTCCAATCTTCGCTTGGGGAAAGCAAGACATTTGGGGAGGTTCATCCCGGCGTTTCGCCCAGTGGGGCGCTAAACGAAGGCGTCCAGGGCCCCCCTGTGTATACAGCCGGCTGGGAGCTGGAAGCCGGACCGGTAGGCGGGCGACGTCAGTCCCGGTGGGGGCGGACCCCTTCGTTCGATCCGCGTCTTCCGGTTCCGGACGCGGCACGTGAAGGGGAACCTAGCGTTCGGCTGGTGCAGCCTCTCTTTCTACAGTTGCACAGGTAGCTGTTGGAGGCACGTTCGTACCACGCTTCCTCAACGGGAGAATGTCCGAAGCAGAGGCTTCAAGAACTCCTGGAGATAACAGCACCAGCCACTCAAAGGTAATAGCCCTGGAGAGGGGTTCCCTTACCTTATAACCAGTAGCTCCACTGGTGTGTTTTCCCCCTAGGTGGTCGGGGGGAAGGGCAGTGCGTCGGGGATCCAGGCGGAGTTTGATCCTGGGCACTCCCGGTGGTCCTCTTAAGTAGTGCTGGTGTTTCTTTTCTTTTTAAAGTTTATGCTGCTCTCTCTCTTTTGCTTCGGTATCTCAGAAAGACTTAAGCAGGTCCCCCCTTGGTTCTTGGAGGAAGTGTCCTTCATGTAGAGCCTCTTTGGGGAATTCCTGGTTCAAGGCACTTTGTTAGGAGTGTATTAAAGGCCTGGATAGCTCAGTCCGTAGCTCTGTTTGGGTGCCATTAGAAAGCAGGCAGCAGAACAGGGTGCAGATCTGGCGGCTTCTGTGAAGTTTTCAATGCCCTCAGCTCCAGAGCACTCTTTTCACCAGCACAGCAGAGTGTTCCACCTAACCCAATGGTTGTTCCTCCCACAGGTTAGGGAGAATCCAGAGGGTTCCAGAGGGAAGTTGAGGAAGAAGTTGACAGGGCCGTCTCAGACTCCCAGAGGGAGACTGAGGGTGAGGACTTGGATGGGGAACCCAAAAGAACCTCACGGTATAAACTTCCCCTGGATGAGATGGAAAGGCTCTTGAGGGCTTTCCAAGTCACTTAGGAGGCACTGTCACCCCACGATCAGATGTACTAGGGCCTAGGGGGAGCGGGTGTTCCCGGGTCATGACGTCTTGATCGATGCCATCAAGGATGGCAGGATCCAGATAGAAAACTTTTCTTTTCTGGTGCATTAAAGCAAAGGTTTCCTTGGGCGGAAGAGGAGGCTCTCATCTGGAATAAAATCCCCCAGATTGGATGCGGCCTTTTCTCAGATGTCCAGGCATACTGACCTGTCCCTGGGGACATGGGGGTACTTTCAGACCCTATGGTTTGAAGATTTACCATAAGGAAATCTCTAAGCCTGCCATAGCAGCCACAGTGGTGGCTCGTAGCACAAAGTATTGGCTTATCCAGATGAAGCAATGACGGCAGAGGAGTCTTTTCTATCCTCCTTTTCTCGTGCTGCTTTAGGCGTTGGCATACTCTGCGGAGGCTTCGGCTCAATCCATTCGATTGTATGCAAGGTCCTCGGCTCTGACCAACTCAGCCTGGAGAGCCTTAAGGCTGTAGACATGGCAGAAGGACAGGGCGTCCAGATCAAAGCTCGGTGGAATTCCTCTTTAGGGGAGACCTGCTGTTTGGGCCAGGTCTTGAAGCAGTGCTATCGCACGGCTTATAAGAAAGAGGCCTTTCCCCTTAAGATAAAATAGGGGGAGCAGTTAAAAAGGGTCCTTCCTCCCCAAGTGGGAGACGATCACCTCCAATCAGTTTGTGTTGGGGATCATCAAAAGAGGTTACCGTGTGGAGTTTTCAGAGCTTCCCCCTTTTGAGACTCCTTGTCACTGAGCTGACAAGATGTGCCTTTCTTTCCTCTGCAGGAGTTAGAGGAATAGGAAGTGGTAACAAAGGTCCCAGCAGGTTAAACAGGCAAGGCTTCTATCCTCTCTTTTATGGTTCACAAGCCTTCGGAAAAGTTCAGGCTCATCCTGAACCTGAATCTTCTGGGTGTCTTGGTCACCTACAGAAGCTTTTGGTTGGTTTTAGTCACGGGGTGAGGGCACCTCTTCCACCAAAACTGTTTCAGGGCATCGATAGTAAGGATGCATACCTGCATATTTCCATCGCAGAGAACCACCAGCGTTTCCTCATGCTGGCAGTAATAACCTCTGTAGGGGTGCTACACCTTCAGTTTAAAGCACTCCCCTTTGGGCTATCCCCTTCTCCCTCGTATCTTCACCAAAGCGATGGTAGAGGTTCTGTCCTTCCTGCGTCTCAGGGTAGTCTCTGTGATCGTGTATCTCGACGATCTTCTCCTGTTTGTCCCTTCTCTGGCGCAGTTGAACGGGGATCCATAGCTTACAAGGGACCTATTAGTGAGCTTGGGTTGGCCTCTGAACCTAGGGAAACTCATCTTAAACTTCTTCCCAAGGGGTCACCTTCCTGGGTGAAGAGGGTCAGGTTGAGCTTTCTGACATCCACGCTCCTAGCTGTTCAGTGGACGGGGTTGCGTTACCGTCCTCTGCAAACTATTCATCTTGAAGGTTTGGGGCCACAGTAGAGGGTCTTAGGACTCTTTGGTTTCGGTTCTAACTCAGGTAAAGAAGCCAGGAGCGGTGGCGTGTGACAATGCGCGCCGTCTCCCAAAGGCGCAGTCTGCAGTTGGATTGCGTATGTCTGAGTTCTAGTCCACCCTGTGCCAAATCACGAGGGTGTCCGTTGCTAGCTTTAGCACGGTGGCTCACGACTGATCACCGAATGGCAAAGGTCACAGCTGACAGTCCTGTGCTGTCAAGGTAGCAGTGAATAGCCGACTTAGACCATTGAGATAATACTACACAGCCCGTATTTTAAAGTCCCTTTGGTGGGATAGGGGAGCATGTTTGTCACAAGGCCTAGAGTGGATTTGGCCAATATCCAAGGAGGAAGGAGTCAAAGAGACCCTCAAAATTGGAGGGAGAACGCGGGGAGAGAGCAACCAGGTTCTCAAACAGGACGTTTTCAAAGTGATCACCCAGTGGAGGGGGATTCCTTCGATAGACTTCTTTTGCCCCAAGGGAAAACGCGAAAGAAGCCATCTCCTGTTCTATGAGCAGGGGAGATGGGATGTCGGAAGCAGACGCACTAAGCACAGACTTAGGGTTTCTCTAGGTGCTATGCTTTCCCCCTTCCCATCCTGATTCCCGTCCTGATTCCTGCAGAGTTAAGGAAGTTTCAGGTGGAGATTACCATCTCTGTCTAATCGCACCTCATTGGCCCAGGAGGCCGTGGTTCTCCATTCTGAAGGGCCTGTCGGTGGAACTCCCCGGGGTTTTTTCCCGGTGTCCAATCTGCTGTCCCCAGGTGGAACCTTGCAGCTTGGCTACTGAGGAATTACCGAACGGCAAAGGGGTCTCAGACTGTTAGTAGCCACTCTTTTGAATTGCAGGTAAATGGAAGCTCAGACCATTTTCCTGAAGGTATAGAAGCGGTTCAATAACTGGTGCTCAGAGAACTCCTTCAATGAGCACAGCTCGGGGGCCGTTCTAGAGGTCCTGCAGTCAGGGGCAGATAAAAGGTTAGCCCCGAAACATTGGAGAGTCAGGTATCCGTTTCAAGCGTATTTCTGGATAGACATCTAATGTCAGTCCTTGGTATAGTAAGGTTCTTCAGAACCTTAAGTAGGCGAAGACCAAGCCTTTGGTCGCCCCCTTCCTAGTCGGGATCTGGCTTTGGTTTTACAGGTTCTCACAGGGGAACCTTTTGAGCCGTTAGAACCTTGCTCGTTAAAATTGATCACTCTCAAAACTGTATTTTTGGTGGCAATCACTACAGCAAGGAGAGTAAGTGAACTCGAAGCCCTTTCTATTAGGGCACCTTTTTTTTTACCTAAGGTAGCCTCTAGTTTCCATAAGAATACAGGAGATTGTGCTACCTACTTTCTGTTCGAATCCAGTAAGAGAACAGGAACACATGTTTCACAGATCAGATGTTAAAAGATGTGTTCTTCATTATTTGGATTGCACAAGGTCAGTTCAAGAAATCTGATTCACTTTTTGTGTTGTTTTCTGGGGCTAGGAAGGGTTCCAAAGCCTCTAAACGTACGATAGCTAGATGGTTAAGGTTAGCCATTGGACAGGCTTACGTGACAGGGGGGTTAGATCCTCCAGTTGGGGTTAGAGCACACTCAGCCGGGGCAGTAGCATCTTCTCAGGCAGAGTGGGCTAGGGCATCTCCTGCACAGATCTGTAGTGCTGCAACGTGGTCCAGTGTTTCTACGTTTGTGAAACATTATAGACTGGATCTTCTGTCAGCCAAAGACCAAGCCTTTGGCCGTATAGTACTGCAGGCAGTGGTCCCACCCTAAGGTAATATACTCGCTTATCCTCTCTAAGGTGGCTGTCCTGAAAGACGATTGGGGAAAAATGGAATTACGTACCGGTAATGTCCTTTTCCAGGAGTCTTTCAGGACAGCACTGGTTCCCACCCAAATTGTTTGCAGATCATCGGGAACTCATTACATGAGGCCATCAGGTAAGACTTAAAAAGTTTATTTGTTTGACGTGTTCTTGTGTCTCCCCAGTTGGCCGGAGGTACTCTGGAAGAACTGAGGAACGAAGGGAGGAGGAGGCTTAAATCATGAAAATGAAGGCGGTGTTTCCTCAGAGGGGAGGAGCCGGTGTCTCTCTAAGGTGGCTGTCCTGAAAGACTCCTGGAAAAGGACATTACCGGTACGTAATTCCATTTTTTACATTTTAGAATGGGGTGCCTCGAGATTGCCCATATTTTCAAGGGTGCCTTGAGATTGTCTAGAATTTTAAAGGGTGCCTCGACTGAAAAAAGGTTGAGAAACACTGGTATAGGCCATCTACAAAAACAGGAGTGGACTTAGAAGAGGTAAAACAGTGCAGCATCAGACTTAGTTTTCAGTAGTTAGAGCTTAAAAGCCACTAACTACTGTTTTCTTTTGGTGCAGTCTGTCTATTAGTAGGCTGAGTGACTCAGAGAACTTTGGTGCATGTTGTGACAGTGTTGATACTGTGAAATTTAAGAACACAAAATCTCTGTATAATGGTACAATAACCCAGGAGGATAAACAAATATAATGTATTTTTATCACATAATAATAAACGAAAATACAAAAACAAACTAAAATGCATACCCAGAGGAATATACTTAGAAACAGTTAAAATATTGGAAATAAATCCAAGGCCTCTGCAGTTGCATCACATAAGGGCAAGAAATTATGCTCTAGGAAAAGACCTGGGTCTGTGATCAACTCGCTTTAATATTTTATATTAGATATTATATACTAGATATGATCTAAATTGATAATGACATGCATTGAACATTTGCTGAAGTAAACATTTGTTGCTGCTAGCAAAACTGTCTCTCTGTCCTCCAAAATATCATGGCACCTTTTATCCCTACATGACTAGTACAGAGGAGGACATCTAGTCTTAAAGTGGTTGTAAACACTTTTGTTGACTTTTACCTATAGGTAAGCCTAGAATAAGGCTTACCTACAGGTAGTGGAAATATTTCCTAAACGTGCACCGTTTAGGAGGTATTTCACTTGTAGTGCACCAATGTTGTAAACAGCACATGCGCTGTGAAGAAACAGAACACTGTGCTGTTTATTCCCCCAGCATGTGCCATGACTAATAGCCCCCGCGTGCATGCCCAGGAGTGACGTCACAGAGCCGGAGTCTGTAGCCCGAGAAGGAAGAGGGGTGAAGATGGATGCGGCCTGCTAAGGGGACAGCGTGGGCTTCGTTTTCAGGTAAGTGTCATATAATGGGCTAGTGTGAATGAGCTGGTATGCGATGCATACTAGCCCATTATGCTTTTCATTTGCAGGCCTTGCGGGGATCAAAAGAGTAAGTAAAACCCATCGGGGTTTACTTCCTTTTTTTTTTTTTTTTTTTATAAATTTTTATTCAGAAAAATAAGAAAATACAGAGGCTCATGTAAAGGCACATTCAGTAATGAAAAAATAGAATATACAAATCCAGGTCAAACCCTGTGACAGGGAGAAAACCGTGAGACATAGAACGTTTAAAGAGAACAAAACAGTAATACCTAGGGCAGTAGGGATAGAACTGGATGGATCGGGGACTGTTTTGAACCCTAATCAGAGCAGGCGCTAAAACCGGCTCCCAAAGGATCACGTGCCTGACTACAAACTTGCAAATCAAGGTTACTTCCTTTTTAAGGCTGCATTCATACCTCAGTATATCGTTTTCAGGCATTTTTTTAAAGCTTTTTTTGCAGCACACAGAAGGCTTTTTATCTTAATGCATAGAATGCAACCCCTTTAAGCAGTAGGAGGAGGAGAGGGAGATGAAATTAAGGGTGTAGATATGCTATTTTAGCGTATTTACAGGCGTTTTACGAGCGTTTAAGTGTTTTATAAGCATTTTTCTGCTCAAGTCAGGTGTTTCTTTTGAAGTCTGTGGGGCCAAAAACTCTTGTAATCTGCCAGAAAAAAAAAAAAAAGCTCATGTACATTTTTGAGCTTCAGGCATTTTGCTTCAGGCAACAAAAACACTCATATGTGAACAGGTGCCATTGAAATGAATGGAATTTTGCTTGTTGGGTGTTTTGGAACTTTTGAGAAAAGCATTTTACGAGCTGAAAACGCTCAGGTGTGAATGCAGCCTTAAGCTTAAAGTGGTTGTAAACCCACTAAACAAAAATAAAAAAAATAATAAACCTGCAAGACATAAGCAATATATAAATACTCACCTTAGATCGAAGCCCCCGCTGCGGTCGACGCAAACCCCTCCGGCCGGCGACATTGTTTCCGGAGTTATGTCTTGATATTGCAGGCTCCTGTGCTGTGATTGGCTGGAGCCACGATGACGCATGTGCGTGGGAGCCGCCAGTAATAGCACGCCAGCTGAAGCAACCACACGACTGAGCCGGTGCTTCATTGCGCATGTGCCGATGATGTCAGGGAATATCTCCTAAAACGTGTAAGCTTCGGTAAAGCTTTATTATAGGCTTACCTGTAGTAAAAGTGGATTGTAAGGGTTTACAACCATTTTAAGCTGGTCATTTGAAGTAGCAACATTCAGGTAAGTTTCATCATTGAACAACTTCACTGCAGGTTACAAATTTGACCCAAAGCATCAGTGTTGCTATACTCTACAAATAAATCAAGGCTGCTTTTTGCAACTTCTTAGTGCTGGCTTCTACTTTAATTCTGACACATTGGAATAGTAAAAGCAACTTTACATGGAATGATAAAAGCAGCATTCGAAATATTTTAGTTAGGGGACAATGTCAGCTTTCAGTTTCATAGTATATTTTGTGTGTTTTTTTTTTTCATAATACACCACCATTAGGGATGAGCTTCGTGTTCGAGTCGAACATACATTCGACTCGAACATCGGCTGTTCGCCCGTTCGGCGAATTCCGAACGTTATGGGCCGTTCGCGCCAAATTCGTGTGGCGCTCACGGCCCACAATGCACTGCATCATCGCAGTGCATTGCTGGCTCATGATTGGCCAAGCATGCACTGTGACCCCCCATGCTTGGCCAATCACAGCGCCAGCAGCGAGGAGAGCCATGATTGGCCACAGGCAGGATGCCTGTGGCCAATCATAGCTCAGGCTGTGTAGTACACGCCCCACACTATATAAGGCCGCCAGCGTGGCGGCCTTGTGTAGTGTGTTGGCGTCTGAAGCAGTTAGTGAGAGGAGGCAGCGAGGAGAGCCATGATTGGCCACAGGCAGGATGCCTGTGGCCAATCATAGCTCAGGCTGTGTAGTACACGCCCCACACTATATAAGGCCGCCAGCGTGGCGGCCTTGTTTAGTGTGTTGGCGTCTGAAGCAGTTAGTGGGTGTTTTGTGTACCTTCAACACAGTACACACCGATCGCTATCGGCCGATTTTCGATCTTGCTCTTCTGTAGTGGTTGTTGTCTGCTTGCCCTGACCGCAGTATACACCGCTATACAGGGCCGCTGATAGAAATCATGGAGCCCCGTATAGCCTATCTGACGGGGCCCCCTTCAGCTCCACCCTGGCCCCGCCCCTGGTCCCTCCTTTAGCCCCACCCCTGGCCCCACCCATTGCCCCTCCCCAGACCCCGCCTTGAAACAAAGTGTAGGTTTGTCTACAAGTGATATTTGTTTTTCTCCAGTCAGTTATAGGTTTGATTATCCAAAAGAAATACTGTTTTCAGATGAGAACATACCTCTTTAATATCTATATGTAATACAAACCATTAATGAATAAATAAAATGGTATTTTGGAGAGTATTGGCAGGGTAAGTATTGCAGAGTATTGGCAGGGTAAGTATTGCAGAGTATTGGCAGGGTAAGTATTGCAGAGTATTGGCAGGGTAAGTATTGCAGAGTATTGGCAGGGTAAGTATTGCAGAGTATTGCCAGGGTATTGGCGGGGTATGTATTGCAGAGTATTGGCGGGGTATGTATTGCAGAGTATTGGCGGGGTATGTATTGCAGAGTATTGGCAGGGTAAGTATTGCAGAGTATTGCCAGGGTATTGGCGGGGTATTGGCGGGGTATGTATTGCAGAGTATTGGCGGGGTATGTATTGCAGAGTATTGGCGGGGTAAGTATTGCAGAGTATTGGCGGGGTAAGTATTGCAGAGTATTGGCGGGGTAAGTATTGCAGAGTATTGGCGGGGTATGTATTGCAGAGTATTGGCGGGGTAAGTATTGCAGAGTATTGGCAGGGTAAGTATTGCAGAGTATTGGCAGGGTAAGTATTGCAGGGTATTGGCAGAGTAAGTATTGCAGAGCATTGGCAGAGTATTGGCAGGGTAAGTATTGCAGAGTATTGGCAGGGTAAGTATTGCAGGGTATTGGCAGAGTAAGTATTGCAGAGCATTGGCAGAGTATTGGCAGGGTAAGTATTGCAGAGTATTGGCAGGGTAGGTATAAAGTCTTGCAGAGTATTGGCAGAGTATGTATTGCAGAGTATTGGCAGGGTATGTATTGCAGAGTATGTATTGCAGAGTATGTATTGCAGAGTATGTATTGCAGAGTATATATTGCAGAGTATATATTGCAGAGTATGTATTGCAGAGTATATATTGCAGAGTATATATTGCAGAGTATGTATTGCAGAGTATGTATTGCAGAGTATGTATTGCAGAGTATGTATTGCAGAGTATGTATTGCAGAGTATTGCAGAGTATGTATTGCAGAGTATATATTGCAGAGTATTGCAGAGTATGTATTGCAGAGTATTTGCAGAGTAGTAGTAGATGTTGAACTTAAAGCATACACCTCACCTGTGTAATTGTTAGCTCCAGCAGGGCAGCAGAGATCACTTCCTCCCTCTTCTTGAGTGTCCACAATAGCTCGATCGCCGGCCCCTGCACTCTCTGCTCCTCTCACTCTGCTACTTCTTCTCACGCGGAGAGAGAGAGAGAGGAATATCACTCCGCAACACCATAGGGTATGCTGGCCTGGACTTGTGCTGTGTGCGGAGCAGGAGGAGCGGGCGCAGAAGGCGTATTCTTCCGTGCCCGAAATACAACAAATAGTCCCTCCCCTGCAGCCTCATACAGCACAGACTAATCACATCTAATAAAAAAAAAAACCTTACCGAACGGGGGTGGGGTTGTGCGGACGATGATCGGTGGAGGAGAATCTTTTTTTTTTTTTTTTTTTTTATTTACTTTGCAGTTCAGGTTGCCCGGGCCCCCCCCTGCTGGTCAGGCCCGGTACAGCAGGGCCAGTTGTACTGGCCTATCAGCGGCCCTGCCGCTATATTCACCTCACAGCTAGTGATCTATCTTTTATAATAGAGCTTGCAGTCAGTAGTGTTAGGAGCTTGTGCGTGCTGTCTGCGTGCTCTGTACCCAGTACACACCGCTATATCCACCTACATAGCTCTTCTCTATTTGAGCCCACTTGCCATCTGCAGGAGTTATTGGAAGTTGTGTGTGCCTCCAGCACAGCACAGTATACATCTGTATATACCCCTTTATCTCTGGTGTTCTATAATAAAGGCATCTGCAGGAGTTAGTGGGTTTTTTGTGCATCCAGCACAATATACACCTGTATCTACCCTTTATTGCTGTTCTCTAATAGAGCCATCTGCAGGGCTTAGTGGGTGTTGTGTGACTCAATTACAGTATACCCCTTTATCTCTGGTGTTCTATAATAAAGGCATCTGCAGGAGTTAGTGGGTGTTGTGTGACTCCAGCACAATATACACCTGTATCTACCGTTTATTGCTGTTCTCTAATAGAGCCATCTGCAGGGCTTAGTGGGTGTTGTGTGACTCCATTACAGTATACCCCTTTATCTCTGGTGTTCTATAATAAAGGCATCTGCAGGAATTAGTGGGTGTTGTGTGTCTCCAGCACAATATACACTACCCAACTGCTGTTTTACCCAACTCCCTTCAGGCCAATACCATGTCTGGAAGGCCAGCAAGGAGAGGCAGACAGGCGAGAGCCGATAAAAGAGGGCAAGCAGGCTCTGTGTCTAGAGACAACAGTGCTGGTCGTGGACGCGGTGCATTGTCATCAGCACGTGGCCATGGGACACGCTTGTCCTTCTTTTCGGCAGCTGGACATGTTGAACCGCAACATTCCAACGACTTGGTAGAGTAGATGACCAAGCCCTCTTCATCCTCCTCATCCTCTCTCACCCAGTCTCAGGGTACTAGCAAAGCAGCTGCCAACGCATCGTCTTCCCTCCTCTCAATGTCATCATCAGTGACTCCTTCCCTAGACCCACCACGTCCTCCTGAGGAGTCTCCTGAACTCTTTGAGCACAGTGTTGGGTACATGCTCCAGGAGGATGCCCAGTGTTTTGTAGGCTCTGATGATGACACTCAGCTAGAGGAAGGCAGTAGCGTGAGCGCAGAGAGAGGGGATGCTCAAGAAGGACAGCAATCTGGCAGTCATGTTCCACAAGCTGCAGCATACTGCCAGGTTTGCTACAGCGATGGAGAGGGAGGGGATGATAAGGGGAACTGACTCCACGTGGACTCCTGGTAGGAGAGAGGAGGAGGAGGAGGAGGCACATGTCCAACGAGGCAGGATGCCCTCCGGGGGCCAGCTTAGGGGCAGCACACCGACTGAATCACACCGCAGAGCTCCGCCTGTGCAGGGCGCTGCCTCTGCGCGTTATTCTAAAAGTTCTTTGGTGTGGGCCTTTTTTGAGACGAGTGCATCAGATCGCACCGCTGCTATTTGCAACATATGTCTCAAGCGTATCTCGCGTGGCCAAAACATCAGCCGCTTGGGAACCACATGCTTGACCAGACATATGTTGACCTGCCATGCAGCTCGTTGGCAAGCGTACCTCAAAGACCCACACCAAAGAACAAAGCGGACCTCTCTTTGCTCCTCATCAGCTGGCATCTCCAACCCCACTAGACCTTCAGTCCTCTCTGAAACCTGCTCTGAGAGGAATGAAGGTGTAGAATTAGGTGTGTCACAGCCAAGTGCTTCCGGGCACTCTGCTAGCGGTACACCCACGTCCGATTATAGCAGGCAAATGTCCCTACCCCAGCTGCTGGACCAGCGAAAGAAGTTCACTCCCAGCCATCCACATGCCCAGCGGTTGAATGCTAGCTTGGCTAAATTGCTAGCACTTCAACTGCTACCTTTTCAGTTGGTAGACTCGGCCCCCTTCCGTGAGTTTGTACAATGTGCGGTTCCTCAGTGGCAGGTCCCCAAACGCCACTTTTTCTCACGGAAGGCGATTCCGGCTCTCTACCGGCATGTGGAAGGCAATGTCCTTTCCTCGCTGGACAGGGCGGTCAGCGGTAAGGTGCATATTACCCCTGACTCATGGTCCAGCAGGCATGGACAGGGACGTTACCTGTCTTTCACGGCCCATTAGGTCACTCTTCTGGCAGCTGGGAAGGATGCAGGACAAGGTGCAGTAGTGTTGGAGGTTGTTCCGCCACCACACCTCCAAAATGCTACTATTGGTTGTGACACACCTCTCTCCTCCACCCCCTCCTCTTCTTCTTCCTCCATGGCCTCTTCCAGTGCTCTGTCCTCAGAACCAGCGGTGTTCCGTAGGCGTTCCAGGGGCTATGCAAGTACGCAGGCAAAACGATGCCATGCCGTGCTTGCGCTGGTTTGTTTGGGGGACAGGAGCCACACTGGGGCGGATGTTTTGTCAGCTCTGCAGGGGCAGGTCGAGAGGTGGTTGACGCCACGCCAGCTTAAGCCAGGAATGGTGGTTTGTGACAATGGCACCAACCTCCTCTCCGCCCTCCGACAGGGACAACTGACCCATGTGCCCTGTGTAGCTCACATCCTTAACCTGGTGGTGCAGCGGTTCTTGGGCAGGTACCCCGGCTTACAGGATGTCCTGAAGCAGGCCAGGAAAGTCTGTGTGCATTTCCGCTGATCGTTTAATGCCTGTGCTCGGCTGGCTGAGCTCCAAAAGGAGTTGAACCTGCCCAAGAACCGCCTTATATGTGACATGCCCACCAGGTGGAACTCAACGTTGGCCATGCTGCAGCGGCTGCACACGCAGCAGAGGGCCATCAATAAGTACCTGTGCGACTACGGCACCAGGACAGGGTCAGGGGAGCTCGGTTCTTTCTCACCACGCCAGTGGGGCATGATCAGGGATGCATGCACTGTCCTGTCACCGTTTGAGGAGGCCACAAGGATGGTGAGCAGTGACAGTGCATGCATCAGTGACACTGTACGTCTTGTCCACCTCTTGGAGCATACGCTGCATGGAATAATGGACAGGGCACTTGAGGCAGAACAGAGGCAGGAAGAGGAGGACTTCCTTGCCTCTCAAGGCCACCTTTATCCAGACAGTGTTCCTGCTGTGCCACCCATCACACAGGAAGAGGATGAGGAGGAGGAAGAGGAGGAGGATGATTGTGTCAGCATGGAGGTGGAGGCTGGCACTCAGCATCAGCAGCAGCAGTCTTGTAGGAATGATTTACAGTCCCAAGAAACACGTGGACTTGTACGTGGCTGGGAGGAGGTAGCTGCGGATCATGTTGCCCTTAGTGACCCAGAGGACTCCGGACCGAATGCCTCAGCTAACCTACGCTGCATGGCCTCCCTGATCCTGCAAAGTCTGCGGAAGGATCCTCGTATTCTTCGGATCAAGGAGAGGGACCATTACTGGCTGGCCACTCTCCTTGATCCACGGTACAAGGGTAAGGTTGCCGACCTTATCTTGCCATCGCAGAGGGAGCAGAGGATGAGACATCTCCGGGAGGCCTTGCAGAAAGGTATGTGCAACGCGTTCCCAGAGACTGGGAGGTTACAAACTCCTGGTCCTGGACAATGTGTTGCTGAGGCATCGGTCAGAAGGAGCGGTGGAGAAGGTGGCCGTCTAAATGATGCTTTCAGACAATTTTTTAGTCCGCAGCCCCAAGGTATGATCGGTTCCAGCAACCATCGCCAGCGTCTGATTTACATGGTGCAGGAATACCTAGGGGCAAGGTCAGACTTGGACACCTTTCCCACCGAAAATCCTCTGGCTTACTGGGTCTTGAGGATGGATCACTGGGCAGAGCTTGCACAGTATGCAATTGAGCTACTGGCCTGTCCTGCATCCAGCGTTCTTTCGGAACGCACCTTCAGTGCTGCTGGTGGCTTTGTTACCGATCACAGGGTGCGCCTGTCCACCGAATCAGTTGATCGACTGACCTTCATCAAGATGAATCAGTCTTGGATCACCCACAGCTACCAAGCACCTGAAGCTGATGTAACCGAATAATTTTTTTTGAAATATCACATCCCTTCAAGACTGCCTATGCTGATGCTGAGTGACTGTCCTGTTATGTTGATTGTCTATCCTCTTCCTCCTCCGCTGATATGTTGGAAGAACATTTCTGGTTCTGGGTGATGCCATCAGCCCAATTTTTCTGCCCCTGTTTAACAGGGGGCGTTTAAGTACAATTTTTGATGCAATGCTTTGCAGCAGGGCTAATTCCTGCAATAAAACTAGAGTATATGGGAGAGGTTGCAGTGTGGTGGCACCAGCACCAGTGCCTAAAGCCCAAGTTTTCTGCCCCTGTTTAACAGGGGCGTTTAATTACAATTTTTGATGCAATGCTTTGCAGCAGGGCTAATTCCTGCAATAAAACTAGAGTATATGGGAGAGGTTGCAGTGTGGTGGCACCAGCACCAGTGCCTAAGGCCCAATTTTTCTGCCCCTGTTTAACAGGGGCATTTAAGTACAATTTTTGATGCAATGCTTTGCAGCAGGGCTAATTCCTGCAATAAAACTAGAGTATATGGGAGAGGTGGCAGTGTGGTGGCACCAGCACCAGTGCCTAAGGCCCAATTTTTCTGCCCCTGTTTAACAGGGGCGTTTAAGTACAATTTTTCATGCAATGCTTTGCAGCAGGGCTAATTCCAGCAATAAAACTAGAGTATATGGGAGAGGTTGCAGTGTCGTGGCACCAGCACCAGTGCCTAAGGCCCAATTTTTCTGCCCCTGTTTAACAGGGACATGTAATTACAATTCTTGATATAATATTTCACAGGAGGGCCCGTTCCTGTGCCCACCCAGAGTAACTGTGAGGACTTATAGTGTTGTGGCACCAGCACCACAACCACCAAAGGTCAATTTTTCTACCACTGTTCAACAATGGCATGTAATTACAATTCTTGATATAATCGTTCACAGCAGGGCGCTCCAGCGCCCAGTAAGAGTCACTTTGAGGGCTTACAATGTTGTGGCCAAACCAACACCTTGTTCCGCCATTTCTGCAGAGCATATAGGGCAGACCCCTACTTTCAAACATCCAACTTACAAACATCTCCTACTTGCAAACGGAAGGAGACAACAGCAAGTGAGATGAAAAAATATGTATGACAAAACAAATTATACAGGGGTGATAACCCTTCCCTATGTTTTCCAAAAAGCTTAAAAATAGTTTTTTGACTGGAGCTACACTTTAAAAATGTACCAGTTGAAAATTAGAAACAGATTCAACTTAACACAACAAACCTACACAGTCCCTGTCTTGTTTGCACCGCCTGTATACTGCTGTTCTGAGTATATAGGGCCTAGGGGCCACACGCATTTCCTTTTTTTAATATGGGTACGGGGTTCCCCTTAATATGCGTACAAGACCCAAAGGGGCTGTTAATGGGCAGGGAGGGCTACCCATGCCATTTTCCCAATGATTTTCAACCATATTGCAGGAACCAGATATAACATTAAAACCGCAAGCAGTTTTCAATGAAGTTATTTCTGTTTAATGTCATTTTGTGCAGGGACTGTTCTAAACACGGGAAACACGTGGCACTTCACAGGCATACTACAGACACCCCCCAGGCACCATATTTAAAGGAATATTAAACTTTTTTTTTTCACTTTAATCATCATTAAAATCAGTGCTCCCGCCAAAACGGCCATTTTTAAAAACATTTTAGGCATTGACCCATGTCCTCTGGGGCAGGAGCCAGGTCCCCAAACCCTTTTTAGGACAGTATCTTGCATATTAGCCGTTAAAATTAGCACTTTTAATTTCGAACGTTTGAGTCCCATAGACTTCAATGGGGTTCTAAAGTTCGTTCAAATTTGGGGTCCGTTCGAAAGTTCTGGTGCGAACTGAACCGGGGGTGTTCGGCTCATCCCTAACCACCATAGTATCTGAAAAGAAAATTTCATTACAGGGTACAAAAAAAAACACTTTGGAAGCCACATCCCAAGAGACGAGGCCTTTATCCTGAAATAAGAAACAAAGTGTATTATTACACAGACAAAAGTCACACGTATAGTACAATGGTTGGAGAATATGTTAACAGCTTGATTAGTCTGCAATGTAGAACGGAGAGACAAGGCAGTTTTTATCACAAAATAAAAATTAGACCTTATTATTTTAGAGACAATATCCAGAAATATTACACAGTTGATTAACATTATCTAAGCAAGGAATATTGTTTAGTTGATGCAAAATATGTATACATCTTTATTAGGCCACAATTTAACGGGGGAAAGACGTTGCAGCGTTAGTCAAAACATAAAAAAAGAGTGTATCATTTCAGAAATAATAGCCAGAAGTATTGTATAGTCAATGCACAGCATGTAAGTAGCTTTATTAAGCAGCAATTTTAGGAGGGAGATAGGAGGCAGGTTTTATCAATATATCAAAATTAGCCCCTGTACACACGGTCGGACATTCTGCCAACCAAATCCGTTGGATTTTGTCCGACGGATTTTGTCCGAATGATTGTGTCCGAAACTGTTGCATACACACGGTCGGACCAAGTTGTCAGATTTTGCAGTTGCCAAGAACACGGTGACGTAAGCCGTGTACGGCGGGACTAGAAAAGGGAAGTTCAGCACCACGTCCGGCACCCTTTGGACTCCTTCTGCTGATCTTGTGTTAGTAGAAGTTTGGTGAGAGACGATTCGTGCTTTTTAGATTTGTGATTCAGATCGCTATTGCTCTTCGGTTTCTGCTTGTCTTTGCGTATCTGATAATCAGTGCGTGCAGTCATTAAGTATTTGTTTCTCATTGTGGACTATATCTTGGTATAGTACGCTTTGAAAGGCAATTCTTATTGTCTGCTTGCTTCTGCTATTCAGGTCGTTCTTTCAGGCCTTGCTGTTTATCGGTGCTTTCTGGTGTCCGTTCTGACGAGCCGACCGTTTTCAAACCATGTTTCGTCTACGTACTCGTCGTAGAGTTTGTGCTGTGCAGGGGCTTCGTGTTGGGGTTCTTACTTTGACACAAGCCCGGTCCATGAACAGGGAGGGGAGGCGTTTGTGGACCAAGAATTGGTTGCGCCAGCGTGACCAGTTCTCGCACATGCCTTTGCTCCGTGAGATCCGCGAGAATAATCCTGATGATTTCAGGAATTATCTCCGGATTACGGACCCCGTTTTTCACCGTCTGGCTTTGCTGACCCCTTATATCACCAGGCAGGATACCTGCATGCGGCAAGCCATCACTCCAGAGCAGAGGCTCATCGCCATGTTGCGCTACTTGGCGACAGGGAGAAGCCTTCAGGACCTCAAGTTCTCTCCAGGCATCTCCCCCCAGGCTCTGGGGATCATTATTCCAGAGACCTGTTCTGCCATCATTCAGGTCCTGCAGAAGGACTATGTGAAGCTAAGTTTTATCCTTTAACATCACATTTTATGTATTTCATGATTGCTAATGTCTTGCATTTCTTTGCTCATTCCCTAATTACCATCATTGCAATATGCTCTAATTCATATGCTCTGCCCCTTTGTCCTCATGCATATTTGACTCACTAACTTCCCCACCATGCTCTTCTTGGCCCATAAAACTATAGTCTAGTCACTTAACAATGTTTTTTGTCAGCTCCATAGTATTTCTTTCCCCTAAACACCCCCTAAAATGTCTACAAATGATATGTGTGTGCTTCAATTCATGCAAAGTGACCTTTTTTAAATTTTTGGGGTTGTGCCAAACTCATTAGGAACCCCCCTCCCCCCAACTGCTAGCTCAGCTGATAGCAATTCTCTATCTGATGACTTGACCAAACCCAATACACACTATACCTACCTTTTTGATGGTCACATTTATGGACGAATTCACCAAATTATGTAGTGTAAAGGCCTGCCTCAATACTTTCAAATCCAATTTTTTTTAACACATTAATTTTCTTGCTATGTAATAGCAGAATGTCAAAATGTGCTTTCATTTTGTTTTCATTTTGTTATTATGACACTTCTTACCTGTCCCGTGGGCTGCCAATAGTGTAAGTAAGGAGGGGCTTCACAAAGTATCACACATTATTTAGGCATTCAGCTCTCAATCAAGTGGAGAGGGTTACCTGTCCTAAACATCCCCCCTCATTTTTTAGCAAGGGCCCATCATATGGGGGGGGGGGGGGGTGGGGGGATGATGACTCTCATAAGGGGACCTTATACTTTAGGCTTTAAATACTCAGTTCCCAAAATGCTAAACTAATTTAGACCAAAAATGTGGGTGTCTAATCTGCTTGCAATGTTGATTTGTCAAATTACTAATTTTTGTTCTTGTTTCACTACACAGTGTCCTTCAACGCCACAGGAATGGCAGACTGTGGCCTCCCACTTTGCCATTTTTTTGGAAGTTGTGCCTTTTTCACCAACAGTGCAAACCCAAGTTCAGAGCGAGATGAGGGGACAGTCTCTTCTTCAGATAATCTTATTATGTTGTGGGTCTGCTACACACACACCTTCTTTTTGTAACTAATGTATGTAGTGCATTACTGACCAAAATCGTGCTCATTTTCAGCACCATGGCAGGAAAATGGCATGATTGTCAAAATTTACACATCACTGTGGGTGCTTTTTACTAAAGGCACATCCACTATGCACTACAAGTGCACTGCAAAAGTACACCTGAAACTGCACTTGGAGTGCAAAGTGGAGTTGCCTTCAGTAAATCACACTCCTTCTCAGCATAAACTAAAATTTGACTACAAATACATTTTATGCGCAATGAAAAAGGAAGCCACACATTGTTGATAAATAAACTTTTTAATACAAGCACATTCACATGTGCGTTTCGAAAAGGTTTTTACAACAAACCAATAAATTGTGTGTATCCAAAACAGAGTCTAATGTGAATTTTGTTTCCTATTTGTTTTTGTGTAAACAGGCATGTATTAAACCGTAAAATACTGAACACAGGAACTTACAAAGTTCAACTTTGAAAAGTGAAGACAATATCAGACCTGAGTATGTACAAACTGGGCTGATATTGCCTTCATCACATGGGGTCTCACCCCTGAAAAAAACAAATTTGGAAGATGCACACAGTGTGTCAACATGTGCTAGCTCCCATCATGGGGGATCAATGTACATGCTTTGGGGCTGCAACCCCTTCATCTCAGACACTTTCCACAAAACATGTACATTGATCCCCCATGATGGGAGATAGCGCATGTTTACACACTCTGTGCATTTTCCAAATTTGGAATTTTCGATAAATACAACATTTTGGTTTTAAAAGAGCAAAAATAAAACCCTATCTAGTTTTTGTTGTTTCACACTCTCCCCAAAACATCAATGATGTTCTTCATTTTATTTTTTACATCATTGATGTTTTGTTGGATAATTTCCAAATCACGATTGCACCCCATTATCTCCCCGATCAAGATCTGGGCACTTTCACTGGTAAAACGGGAATCTTCTTCCACATCACCTACAAAACAAAGCAAAAAAGCACACCATGTAATAAAAATATGGTGATATATGGTGATATGCATTGGTGAGCTTACCGGAAGCTGTGTTCTCTGACACTCACCTGTTGTGGTGACAATTTGCCCAACATCCACGGTCTTTCCTTCATCCTCCTCCTCCTGCTCCTGCTCCTCTGTTTCTGCTTTTGGAAGTTTGCCTTCTTTGGGAGGGGTGTGGTCCCTGGTGTCTTCATACTTGCCGAGTCTTCTCTCCCCTATGAGAATGTAAACAAAGAATAATTAGCACACAGAGGGCAGAAATAGAAATCTGAAACATTGCTTGGAAGTGTTGTACAATTGTGTTTTTTACAAGGTGAGAACATTATTGGGTACACTTTGTTAAGCTGGAATACTTCCCTGCATAACAATGTTTCTTCGAACGAATGAAACCATGAACTTGAAAGTGGCCATTTTAAAATGCACAACATGAAATCAAAGCACATGGAGCATGTATGCAAGCAAGAATAATCATATGAACACACGACAACTACTTACTTTTTTTAAGAACATGCTTGATCCTTAGGTACTGCTCGTGCTCCCTCAGTTTCAGGTCTGACCAGCGTTTTCTCAGTTGATCCTTGGATCAGCGTACCCCAAAATTCTTATGAAGACTCTTCACAACTTTATTCATGATCTTGGCCTTTCTGATATTTGGGTTTGGGTAAGGTCCATACTTCCCATCATAGTCGGTCCTGTTCAATATGTCGACCATCTCCAACATCTCTCCAAAAGACATATTTGAGGCCTTAAATCTTGTCTTCCTGGATCGGGACGTTTCAGGCTCCGGGCTTTCCTCACCCTCCTCCTCGTTAGTGGAACTATTATTAGTGCGCACCTGCCTTCTCTCCGCATGTGCTCTCCCCACTGCGTCGGAAGCGAGGGGGCGGGGAATAGTCTAGAAAGAACGTCAGGGGCAGGCAGAGTTTCACGCATGCGCACTGTATATAAAACGCAACACGCGTGTATTGTCCATACGATCTGGGAAGAGAGTGAGGCGCGGACGTGACGAACGTGCAAACAAAGGTAAAATTTTTAACTTGGTGCATCACTAGACTAGACTGCTTCTATATAGGCCGATGTTGGGACAAGATTAGGAGGGTTTTTAATGGCATTATTATTATTTGAGGGTTTGTCTTGTGTTGTGTCTTGCAGACAATATGGATCCATTCCAAAATGCTAATTTTATGGGGCTATTCCTAGAACTCTACAAGGAGATGCCCTGCCTGTGGCAGTTCCACAACAAGTTTTATGCCGACATAACAAAGAGGAATGCAGCACTGGAGAAACTGCTTTCTTTGGTGCGGATCATGGTCCCCACGGCAGACATGGCCTATCTGAATAGGAAAATTGGGGCCATGAGGATTACATATTTCAGGGAGAGAAAGAAGCACCTGAAGTCCTTGAGAGCAGGAGATCCAGATGCCGTTTATTACCCCTGGATGGTTCACTTTGACAGGCTGCATTTTCTGGTAGACCAGGGGGTACCCAGGCCACCACTCAGGCCACCACTTTCCAGTCTTCCTTCAAGGCATCCTTCACCCCCAGCTGAGGCTTCTGATGTCCAACCTGGGCCTTCCAGGCAGCAACATGTGGTGGGGCCCAGCTTGAGACAGGTATTGCATTGTTAAACATATTTCTTGTGTTACATTTAATGATGTTAACTAGATGTTCTTATTGATCAGTAAGTTGTGATTTATCAAAGTGGTTTACATCTCAAGAGACAGTAGTGACCAAAAATTATTGGGACGGGAAAGAAATATGCTGGGCTCAGAATGATAGTCTGTTCTATTTGGTAACATTCAATTATCAAAAGCCAGGAGCACAAAATGGTATGATTGATGATCAAAAAACTAAAACTATGTCCCCTTTTCATACACAGGAAGACCTCAGTCGGGGGGAGGCTGTGGCAAGTGGCAGCCAGGAGGTCGACCAACGCCCTCCTCCTCATGCCCCAACTACAGGAGCCCAGCCACAGCCTCGAAGTATGCCTGGTGGGAAGTGCCCAAGGAAGAGGAGTGAGTGATGGCCTGGGTTCAGTCTGGTCTGCCAGAAGATGCAGCCTCTTGAAGAACCACATCCTGGGGACATAAATGGCATCTGAATTTCCTGTTCTCTAGGACTTCGGGACCACACATCTCTCCCTGAGATATGTACTCCTCAGGTCACCGATTTTTTATATTCTAATTTGTTCATGTCTGCCCTGGGGGCCAAAGTAAGAAGTTTCTCCAGCGCTGCGTTCCTATTTTTAGTTTATTGCGACCAAAATAAAGGTTTTTTTGATTGATGAAATACTTGTGTGTGTGTGTATTTTCCTTCCAAAAGGCCAGTTTATTTGTGAGCAGGCAGGTACATTTCCAAAAAAATAAGTGAAATGAATAACAAGGGGTACCAACTCTAAACAACCTCCAGTAGATTAAAAAAGAAAAACAAAATATCAAAAATAGAATAATGTTGTTGTGGTAAGTTTACACACCCAAAAAAAAACCCAAAAAAGGAGAAATGAGCAAACTGTCTTTAAAGGAGATTTTTAGGGAATCCAAAAAAAAAAAGCATCCAAAAAAGAATAAACAAAATCTAAAATTGTGTAGATGTGAGGCAAACTAAAATTGTATTGCTGAAATGGTTAAAAAAGAGTAATGAAATACGTTCGGGAGAAGTGTGTGTGACTATGAGCATCAAAAGAAGTTCGTTCTTGCAGCATTGTAAAGAACAAGAGAATGCGCTTGATGAAAGAAATTTTAACATTGCAGCGTGACAAATGTGCTATATCACTTACGAGCAGTCGTTTTACCTGAACGAGCGCTTCCGTGTCGGAATTTGAATGTGAGCATGCGTGGCACCTTGTCCGTCGGAGTAGGCTACACATGATCGGAGTATGTTCCAGCAAGTTGGAAAATTTGGTCCGACGGAATCAGTCCGATGCATACCACACACAGTCGGATTATCCGACAACACGGTCCGATAGGACACATTCCGACGGATTCTCCGACCGTGTATACAAGGGCTTAGAGTGCATCATTTCACAAACAATAGCCAGAAACACTGTACAGTCAATACGTAGATTATAAGCAACTTTATTGTGCCACAATTTTAAAGAGAGAGATGAAACATATTTTAATCAAGAAATAAAAGTTAGCGTGTAATATTTCTCAGAAAATAACAAACATTATTGTACAGTTGATGCACAGTAAGTAACCAGCATTATAAAGCCACAATTTAGGATACTTCTAAAAATATATATAAAAAATTGAATTACTCTAATCAAAGTGTATTCTGGATATATACATTTCAATTTATTTGAGTTATCTTGACTACAAATAGTGACTTTTTGGAGTAGTGAAAAGAAAAAAAAAAGGGGAAAAGTACATGAAGGTTGCTATCCTGGAGATAACAGTAGATTATAATGAAATGGTAAACACTTGGTGTTTGCCCAGCCAGACCACATCTGCTAGTTGTAGAAAAATGTAACCATAAAATCTACAATCAATTGTTCATTTATTGCCACCAAAAAAAATCGTTGTAGGTTTCCATAATGTATTCTTATAATAAATATGAAAACTATAATTAATTTATTTGTAAGAAAATAATTACATAATTTTCTATTTGTTGTCACATAACGGAATATTATATGACAATAAATTACAAATTAAATTTAAAGCAAAGTGGAGAAAAAATACAAGAAAAAAAATATATTGAATAAAAAATAAAAAATAAACAATTTATATATATATATATATATATATATATATATATATATATATATATATATATATATATATATACTCAATAGATATTTTATTTTCGAGATTTATTTTAAAGACATAATTATATACAATTAATGTAGAATATTGGTGATAAATAGTTTTTTTTTGGAAAGGTTCTAGTATGTATTATTTATTTATTATTGCTAAATATTAAAAAAAATTAGAAATAAAAAAGAAAATTTGTAAATATTATAAAGTGCTTTAAAAAATAATTTACTTTAACAATTCACATTATTAATAAACTAAAGACAATGCACTGAATTTATTCATTAATTAAATATTCATTATTTTATTATTACACTCTCTATATATTTTTGAATATTTTTAAAGATTATTATTTTTGTCCCAATAAAAAAGAATTAAAAATAACATAGAACTATGAAAAAAAAATGTTCTTACATCTTTCTTCTATTATTTTTTAACTGTACTTACATTATTAGATCGGTTTTCACAGATGATTTTCACTCTACACTGTATACTTCTTGTCTGTCTGCGTGTCTCTCTCTCTCGCTCTGCTCTGCTCTGCTATGATTCATTCCCCTGCGTGACGTCTTGTTCAGTCACAAGGGGGAATATCAGGAAGAGCAGGGAGATGTGTACATCGCGAGACTTCTCCTCTGCCGCTCTGAGGAGAATGTCACGTATTAACAAAGGCAGAGAAGCAGGAAAGACACAGGCGGCAATACAATATATGCCGCGCTCGCAAGTCCATACTGCGCAAGCGCGCATGACGTCATGGACATCAAAACGGCGGTTTTTACGAAAATGACACAAGTAAGTGCACTTTCTCAGGCAGCGATCAGCTGCCTGAGAAAAGTATTATCTACCTAGCTAAACATGTTTAGGAGGGTTTACAACCACTTTAACATATATATGTATCTCAGTGTAAAATAAATATTTATACATATGCAGTTTAGACAGTGATAAATCAAAAGGGCATATATAATGCAAATATTCAGTTCAGAGAGAGCAAACATATGAAATGGTATGCTCTGAATTGACCTTCCTATCCCAGCAATTAAGTAGCAGTTGGTATAGTACAATCAGAAGTGACCCATGAGTCACAGATTTTAGCAAATTTACAGGGACATCCTCTCACCTCATATGTTAATTTGCACAGTGGGATTGCTTAGTTAATAATGGTAAACCAGAAAGTTAAAGTGGGTGAAGACTATGACTTCCAATGAATAGTTATGGATTTCTTTGCATAGATCAAAACTATCTGTAAAAAGGTTGTGTACTTTTAGATAGGCTTTCATAATCAATGTAGCCAAGTAGGCATCTCAAGGGGTTATAAATGTTAGGTGTTTGAGTGACTGAACTAATGAAAGCAGTGATTTCTGACCAAAAGCTCCTAATCGGTGGACATTCTGACATCAGCCGTGTTACATCTAGAGCAGGTTGTGGAAGACAGTCTATTTAAGCAATAGAGCAAACAAGGAGTGTAGTAGGACCTGTATAATAGCTTGGTTTGTATCACCTTGTCTTGAGAAAAGATACAGTAGCAGTAGAGACTCAAGGAGAAAGAACCTCCTGCCAGATATCACCTGTCAACTTCGGTATGTCGGAGCCCCACTTGTGTTCAGTGATTTGTAATATGTGGAAACGAGTGTGGAAGGGGTTGGTCAATAAGAGTTTGAGCGGGGAAGGTTGAATATCTATATCACGGACACCGAAGTGTGCCGCAGCAGTGTGACGTATTTGCATGTATTAAAAGTAGTATATAAAAAAATATGTGGAAAAAAACGCACTGTTTTATACAAATAGTGATAGCTGCCAGTACATCAGATAATCTGTAGATAAGTGAACGAATAAAGTAATATAGTGCAGCGCTGATGAAAAATGAAATAAACAATGAGATTATTTCCAATAAAAATTGATACAGTATATAAATGTGCAGATAAATACACAACAAATTAAGATTGCCCAACAATAATGAAAAATGTAAGCAAACCAACAGTGTTAGTGCATATAAAGTGCATATAGTCTATATTATATGGCAAAGAATAAAACTACCAAATGAATATATAGGGACAAAAAAGAGGGAGGGCAGGAAAATAAGAAGGGACTGGACACCTGTGTCATTCATCATGCTCCACCCTCAAACATTTGACAGTTTAAAAATCTATTAATCACAAGTGCTCAAAATACATACAATATAAACAATCAGAGCTGTGGTTAAAATAAAGTGAAAAGATAAAATAGAAATAAGTAAAAATACAAAATGTAAAATGTAAAAATATATAAATATATAATGCAAAAACAAATAAATAATAATAATAATAAAACTACATATAAGTTACAACACATGTTGTGGTCCATTATGTCCACTGGTTGCCTACTCCATTATGCCTTAATTTTCACATTTTCTCTCCTATGGAATAACATCCTCTTACTTACCCTAGGTTGAGTTGTATTAATTTGCCATGGCACAGAGCCTTTTTGCCCATTCTTAGTTCTTCTTATGTCTTATTGGTCTATGAGTTTGGGACAGCAGAGGCCCTAGCTTGGCAGCCCTCTTCCACTTGGGCAGTTGTCCATGCGCCTGGATATTTATATGTTTGTCTTTTTACACCCACCTACCTCCAATCCAATCTATCCCCTTCTGTCTGTGCAGATTGGAGGGCCTATAAAGTAGAGCGGCCTGTGTCCATGTCCACTCTGCATATGCAGAGTGGAAACAGACCTGTCATCTGCCCGCTACCCTCATTGTGGCCCATGACCAGTTACTAAAGTGGCCCTCGCTCTTCAAAAGGTTGGGCACTTTTCATGTGACGACACTGAATAAATGACACGTTGCTACAATGTAAAGTAGTGAGTGGAGGAGTGGAAGAGGAGGAGTGGAGTGTAGTGAAGGAGTGGAAGAGGACTCCAGTGGCAACCTGTCTGGCGAACTCCATGCCCAAAAGGGTTAAGGTAGTACTGGAAAATAATGGTGGCCACACAAGACATTGACACTTTGGGCCCAATTTGGACATTTTCACTTAGGGGTGTACTCACTTTTGTTGCCAGTGGTTAATGCCGCGTACACATGATCGGACTTTCCAGCAGACTTGGTCCGGCGGACCAGAATCCGTAAAAAAAATTCGATCGTGTGTGGGCTCCAGCAGACTTTTTTTTCCCCAAAAGTCAGATGGACCTAGAAATAAAACATGTTGAAAATCTGTCCGACAGACTCAAGTCCGACGGACTAAAAATCCGGAAAACCAAATATATACAAAAGGGCAGCTATTGGCTACTGGCTATTGAACTTCCTTGTTTAGTCCCGTTTATGTCATCACGTTCAAAACAAACGGGCTTTCGAACAGCTTAGTCTGGTCGTGTGTGGCCAATAAGGATGAGCCGAACACCCCCCGGTTCGGTTCGCACCAGAACCTGCGAACAGACCTAAACTTCGTGTGAACTTTAGAACCCTATTAAAGTCTATGGGACTTGAACGTTCAAAATCTAAAGTGCTAACTTTGAAGGCTAATATGCAAGTTATTGTCCTAAAAAGTGGTTGGGGACCTGGGTCCTGCCCCAGGGGACATGTATCAATGCAAAAAAAAGTTTTAAAAACAGCCGTTTTTTCGGGAGCAGTGATTTTAATAATGCTTAAAGTGAAACAATAAAAGTGTAATATTCCTTTAAATCTCATACCTGGGGGGTGTGTATAGTATGCCTGTAAAGGGGCGCATGTTTCCCGTGCGTAGAACTGTCCCTGCACAAAGTGTCATTTCTGCAGGAAAAAAGTCATTTAAAATCACTTGCGGCTATAATGAATGGTCGGCTCCCCGTAATACAAAGAACAGTCATTGAAAGTCATTGATAAAAAAAAAAAAAAAAGGATGGGGTTCCCCCAAATTCAATTACTAGGCCGTT
Organism: Lithobates pipiens; assembly: GCF_037356315.1. NCBI lineage: Eukaryota > Metazoa > Chordata > Amphibia > Anura > Ranidae > Lithobates > Lithobates pipiens. Next base: position 144,579,656 of record NW_027507686.1, on the reverse strand, counting down.
CAGGTCTGGTATGTATATTAAGGGGAACCCCACGTCAAATAAAAAAAAATGGCGTGGAGTTCCCCCTAATAATCCATACCAGACCCTTTATCCGAGCACGCAACCTGGCAGGCCGCAGGAAAAGAGGGGAGGATGAGAGAGCGCTCCCCCCTCCTGAACCGTACCAGGCCACATGCCCTCAACTTTGGGAAGATGCTTTGGGGTCTGTGACCCCTCAAAGCACCTGGTCCCCATGCTGATGAGGACAAGGGCCTCATCCCCACAATCCTGGCCAGTGGTTGTGGGGGTGTGCAGGCGGGGGGCTTATCAGAATCAGAATCATTAACAAGGGGACCCCCAGATCCCAACCCCCCCTGTTTGAAATGGTAAGGGGGTACAAAAGTACCCCTACCATTTCACAAAGAAAGTGTAAAAGAATGTTAAAAAAGACACATACATCATTGCAAAAGTCCTTTATTAAAAATTAAAAAAAGATTCCAGAGGTGGTAATCCACTCTTGCTATCCAGCGACGGATGATCCTCTCTCCGGGGTCCAGCGATGGCTGATCTGATCCAGCGACGGGTGATCTCTCCCTCCAGCATAGTGCATCCATCCTCTGTCTCCACTGGCGGAGACACTGCGGGGATCCCGGCAGCCTGACATTTCTTATATGAGGAGGTTGGGGCCACCCCCTCTGACGCAAGTTGGAAAGCCTGGCTTCCCCAATGACATGTGGGTGACCCCGCCCCCCTCTGATGTAAAGGAAACCTGCGTTCTCTCGCCCCCCCCCCCCCCCTTTTCTTGTGGCCTGCCAGGTTGCGTGCTCCGATAAAAGGTCCGGTATGGATTTTTAGGGGAACTCCACACCATTTTTAAAACAAAATTTGGCGTGGAGTTCGCCCCTTAAAATCCATACCAGACACGTAATTTTTTTTCTTTAATTTGATGCGGGGTTCCTCTTAATATCCATACCAGACCTGGATTGATACATGTCCCCTGGGGCAGGACCCAGGTCCCCAAACACTTTTTAGGACAATAACTTGCATATTAGCCTTTAAAATTAGCACTTTAGATTTCTCCCATAGACTTGTACAGGGTGTTCCGTGGCTTTTCGAATTTGCCGCGAACACCCCAAATTGTTCACTGTTCGCCGAATATGTGAACAGGCAATGTTCAAGTTGAACATGAGTTAGACTCGAACTCGAAACTCATCCCTAGTGGCCAAGTCCACTCGTTCAGAAAGTCAGTCGGACTTCCACCGAAAGTCCATAGGGAAAACCGTCGGACCTAGTCCGTCGAAAAGTCCGGTCGTGTGTACACGGCATTAAGACATTAATGGCTGTGTGTTGAGTTATTTTGAGGGGACAGCAAATTTACACTGTTATACAAGCTGTACACTCCCTACAATTACATTGTAGCAAAGTGTCATTTCTTCAGTGTTGTCACATGGAAAGATATAATAAAATGTTTACAATATATATATATATATATATATATATATATATATATATATATATATTATTATTTATATGGTTAATATCCTAGTGTGTGCAAATGGCCGTGGTCTTATGATATTTATGAAATCAGACTCAGTTTAGCCATCTCTAGAAATAAATATAACAATATATATATACACAGACATTTTATATTAAGTCACATTATGATTTCAATATTACATCACCAAATCTTGTGGCTATATAGCAAAACTTCTTCCTTTCCCATGACTTACAGTATGGGCATAGCCATTGTGTTATAGTTGTTCATGGGTGGTCATAAAACCAAAATTGTAGTGTCTAATTTTGCACATAGGAAAGTACAATATTCTATTGCCCAGTAATCTGTAGCCACAGTTTGTAATATGCAACACCATAATTATAGTGTGTATCTTGGGAATCAATATCTACAATGGAAGATTGCAGCTCTGTACAACTATTCTTAGATGAATAACTTATAATACTGCAAAGTTTAATCACCGAATTCCACACAATCTTAAAAAGGCCAGAGTATTTTGAGATAGCTCATTATAACTTACGGACAGAAACAAATAGAGAAATAGTAGTTTGTTGAATGTACCGTAATTGTTAAACCTCTAACATATAATATACAATATCCGTCTACTTAAATTGGACCTTAACTTAAAAAGATGACAATGTTTCTGTCTTACATTAAATCTTTAAAAATGTTAATTTTGCCTAAACAGTATCCTAAAACATATTCCTTTTATCTTGAAAGCAGTGTATTTGTAGCGTTTCAAGCCTCATAGCTGTATACCTGCCATGTGAGTTCATCTAAAGGCCCTTTCACACTAATCTGGTTTTGATGCATTTTTGGGGTAAAAAAATGTATTTCTTTAAATCTTATGGAACTCTTCACACCAGGGTTATGTGAATGTAGTCCATTTTTAAAAGTTGCATGTTGCATTATTGGTGCTTGTTTATAAACCGCAACAAAAATGCACCTCCCCATTGAATTGAATGGAATGGAAAACACGTATAAACACACCCGCAGTGTGTTTTTGGTGCATTTTTTGAGTCGCGTTTCCAGTTTTCATAGGTGCATGATTGCGGACGGCATACCCATGTGGGACCCGCAGCTCAGCAGCTGGGCTGCTCCTTCAGCCTGCGCTGCTCACCTGACCTCTCAGTACCTGCCTCCAGCTGAGCTGCACCGTGACTGAAGAGGAAGGAGCTCTGCCTCCAATCTCCTGATGCTGCCTGGCTGACCAGAGAGAACGTGAGTGGCCGTGCAGTCTTCCGGCGTGCCTGGATAGGAGGAGCTGTGGGGAGACTGCATATAGAGGAAGTGATCTTTCCATATTCCTCCTGCAGCCACTGAATGTCTGCAGGAGGGAGAGGAGGAAAATCAGGCATTCAGTGGCTGCAGGAGGAATATGGAAAAAAAAATTCCTCTATATGCAGCTATCCCCCGCTGCTCCTCCTATCTTATTTCTTCTGCTCCCCCATGCTCTCTGGCCCCTCCCTGTGGTCACTGGCTCCTCCCACGCTCTCCAGCCCCTCCCTATGCTCCCTTGCTCTGCCCCCTGCTCTCCAGCCTTTCCTTGTTCTCCCTGGCTCCACACCCTGCTCTCCGACCCCTCCTTGTGCTCCCTGGCTACGCCCCCTGCTCTACAGCCCCTCCTCATGCTCCCTGGCTCCCCCCCTGCTCTCCAGCCTTTCCTTGTTCTCCCTGGCTCCACACCCTGCTCTCCGACCCCTCCTTGTGCTCCCTGGCTACGCCCCCTGCTCTACAGCCCCTCCTCATGCTCCCTGGCTCCCCCCCTGCTCTCCGGACCCTCCTCATGCTCCCTTGCTCTCTCCCGCTCTCTGACATCTCCTTGTGCTCCCTGGCTCCTCCCCCAGTGCTTTCCACCGACCTGCTCTCCAGCATCACCTGCTCTCCAATCTCATTCTTTCCCCTGCTTCTCTCAAGCTCCCCCAGTGCTCTCCAGCCCCACCCCTCCAGCTCCTCCCTGCTCTTTGCCCCCCCAGTGCTCTCTGCCCCCACCAGCCATTGCTCTCCAGCCCCCACCCCTCCTGTGCTCTCTGCCCCCATCACCGTAGTGCTCTCTGCTCCGACCAACGCAGTGCCCTCTGCCCCCACCCCCCAGTGCTCTCCAGCTCCTCCCTGCTCTTTGCCCCCCAGTGCTCTCCTGCACCTGCCCAGTGCTCTCCACTCCCCCAGTGCTCTCCTGCTCCAGCCCAGTGCTCTCCCCTCCCCCAGTGCTCTCCACCTCCTCCCTGCTCTTTGCCCCCCCAGTGCTCTCTTGCGCCTGCCCAGTGCTCTCCACCCCCCAGTGCTCTCCTACCCAGTGCTCTCCACTCCCCCAGTGCTCTCCAGCTCCTGCCCAGTTCTCTCTACTCTCCCAGTGCTCTCCAACTCCTCCCTGCTTTTTGCCCCCCCCCCAGTCCTCTCCTGCTCTTGTCCAGTGCTCTCCACTCCCCCAGTGCTCTCACAGACTGGGACATGGGTCACAGGAGGGCTGCAGACAGGGCTAGGGATCTCTCTAACCCCCCTTTCCCTCACTCCCCTCTTTCTCACCCCCTCCTATCTCTTTCTCCCTCTCCTCTCTCCCCCTGTCAGGAGCGTGTATGGAGATCGAGATGCTAAGAGGGCTCCCCTTGCGGCTAGGTGCAGCGCGCTCCTGAAGTTGGGAACAGGAAGTGCGATGCCCGAAGAAGCACGGGTGGCCGGGTGCTTGCTTGTATTTCGATGAGCTCGGCCGCCGCAGCGTGGATGGAGCAGGCAGAGCTGAACTTGCTGTGTTCAGATGAACAGAGAAACCAGGAGCCAGGCCATGCACAAATAGATCAGTCCAAAGAATACTCAGGGCGAGCCAAGGTCAAACACAGGCAGGGTCCAGATACAAGACAAAGGTCAAGCCGGGAGATCAGGAAGCAGAAGCAGGGTCTAGGAACAGGCCCAGAGTCAGATTAGGAGATCAGTATGCAAGGTCGAAGGCAAGCAGGGTCACAATGGGTATCTCAGATCAGGAAGCGAGGTCAAGGTACACAAGGCAGCTCAGGAAATAATTCAGCAAGGTCCTATAGTTGAAGGCTGGCTTAAATAGGGCCACTGGCACCAGCATTAGTCACGCCAGTTTGCGCCATCGCACACGGGCAGTATTGCGCATAAGTGTGAGCCGATGTGCACTGGTGAGTAAGTGGGGCCTCATGTGTAAGTTTTGCCTAAGGCTTTACAAAGCCTAGAGCCACCTCTGTCTGTACCAGACCCTCATCTTGGACAAATTGCCACCTTTAACCCTTTGTACACACGGTCGGTGATTCTGACAACCAAATGTTGGATTTTGTCCGACGGATTTTGTCCGAATGATTGTGTCCGAAACTGTTGCATACACACGGTCGGACAAAGTTGTCGGAAAATACGATGTGATTACATTATTTCGTTACGACGGGACTACGTTCACGCTAGTAGCCAATAGCTACCTAGGTTGACATCTGTTAGTTGGAAATTTTGAAGGTATAGAGTTAATCTTCATGTCCTAGAGGATGGGCACATTTTCTCAGTCTCCTAAAAGCAGTGTCGGAATACATCATTTATTTATTTATTTATTACAGGTAGTTACAGTATATAGCATGGCCAATTTATGAAGCACTTCCCATTCTGCATATTCACATCAGTCCCTGCCCTCAAGGAGCTTACAATCTAAGGTCCCTAACTCATAAATATACTAGGGCTAATAAACCTACCTACCTGGAGTACCTGGAGGAAACCCACACAGGCATAGGTAGAACATGCAAACTCCAGGCAGGTAGTGTCGTGGTTGGGATTTACCCAGCAACCCTAGTGCTTCTAGGTGGAAGTGTTAATGAATTAGCCACTGCACTGCCCAGAAAAGCATCAAAAGCCTGATTGCTGTGATACACAATAATGTGTTTCCCCGGCCACCTGGAGAGGTGAGCACTCTATACTGACTTACCTGCAATCCTTGGGCTGACTGGTACTCGTAGAAATACCTCCTTTCTCTTATTCCTTACACAGTTCCTATCCACCTGTGAGACATCAGATAGCTGCTCAGGGCTCCCCTACTTTTAGGTATAGGACTTTGAGCTGTGTATTTTTACATTATTACCGTGTTACCGTGTATTATTGCCAATTGCTGTTTCTCTTATTAAAGACTGCCTTGGTGGCCAGTTAGGGAACTGTCTTTGGACAAAGAACATTGACAGTGGAGCTGCCCACAGAACATAGGTGAAAGAAAATTTCTACTTAAATAAACAAGCTCACATTTTAATAAAACACACATAATGCATAATGTACTTTACGTATTTTTTTTACTCATTAGAATATACTCAAAATTCCAAATCCAAAACAGTTGGTACCAGTTTTAGTTTTGTTGGTAAGGTGTCATTGTTAAACATTTTATAAATGTATTTTATAAATGTGTTTGAAAGCATACAGGTCATCATATTTGTTGGGACCCTAATTCACATACAGTGGTGTGAAAAAGTGTTTGCCCCCTTCCTCATTTCCTGTTCCTTTGCATGTTTGTCACACTTAAGTGTTTCGGAACATCAAACCAATTTAAACAATAGTCAAGGACAACACAAGTAAACACAAAATGCAATTTGTAAATGAAGGTGTTTATTATTAAAGGTGAAAAAAAATCCAAACCATCATGGCCCTGTGTGAAAAAGTGATTGCCCCCCTTGTTAAAAAATACTATAACTGTGGTTGTCCACACCTGAGTTCAATTTCTCTAGCCACACCCAGGCCTGATTATTGCCACACCTGTTCACAATCAAGGCATCACTTAAATAGGAGCTGCTTGACACAGTAAGGTCCACCAGAAGATCCTTAAAAGCTACACATCATGCCGAGACCCAAAGAAATTCAGGAACAATTGAGAAAGAAAGTAATTGAGATCTATCAGTCTGGAAAGGGTTATAAAGCCATTTCCAAAGCTTTGGGAATCCAGCGAACCACAGTGAGAGCCATTATCCACAAATGGCGAAGACATGGAACAGTGGTGAACCTTCCCAGGAGTGGCCGGCCTCCCAAAATTACCCCAAGAGCGCAGCGACGACTCATCCAAGAGGTCACAAAAGACCCCACAACAACGTCCAAGGAACTGCTGGCCTCACTTGCCTCAGTTAAGGTCAGCGTTCATGCCTCCACCATCAGGAAAAGACTGGGCAAAAATGGCCTGCATGGCAGAGTTCCAAGGAGAAAACCACTGCTGAGCAAAAAGAACATCAAAGCTCGTCTCAATTTCTCCACAACACATCTTGATGATCCCCAAGACTTTTGGGACAACATTCTGTGGACCGATGAGACAAAAGTGGAACTCTTTGGAAGGTGAGTGTCCAAGTATATCTGGCGTAGAAGGAACACTGCATTTCATAAAAAGAACATTATACCAACAGTAAAATATGGTGGTGGTAGTGTGATGGTCTGGGGCTGTTTTGCTGCTTCAGGACCTGGAACACTTGCCGTGATAAAAGGAACTATGAATTCTGCTGTCTACCAAGAGATCCTGAAGGAGAATGTCCGACCATCTGTTCGTGTACTCAAGCTGAAACGAACTTGGGTTCTGCAGCAGGACAATGATCCTAAACACACCAGCAAGTCCACCACCGAATGGCTGAAGAAAAACAAAATGAAGACTTTGGAGTGGCCTAGCCAAAGTCCTGACCTGAATCCTATTGAGATGTTGTGGTATGACCTTAAAAAGGCCGTTCATGCTCGAAAACCCTCTAATGTAACTGAATTAGGACAATTCTGCAAAGATGAGTGGGCCAAAATTCCTCCAGGACGCTGTAAAAGCCTCATTGCACGTTATCGCAAATGCTTGGTTGCAGTTGTTGCTGCTAAGGGTGGCCCAACCAGTTATTAGGTTTAGGGGGCAATCACTTTTTCACACAGGGCCATGATGGTTTGGATTTTTTTTCACCTTTAATAATAAACACCTTCATTTACAAATTGCATTTTGTGTTTACTTGTGTTGTCCTTGGCTATTGTTTAAATTGGTTTGATGTTCCGAAACACTTAAGTGTGACAAACATGCAAAGGAACAGGAAATGAGGAAGGGGGCAAACACTTTTTCACACCACTGTATGTGTGTGTTTACGTATTTAAATACGGTATACAGGACCGTGTTTACCATTGTATATAGCAAGCTGTCTGTGTTTAGACTGTGCACAGTGTATTCTGAAAGGGTTAAATCATCCCTGCTGGTGTTGTTTGTATCAGCATAGGGGTAATGTATCAACAAGAAGATTAAAGAAAGTGTAAGTAGATGTTGATTTTCACGCATAGCTTCAATTCCTGCTGGCATGCCAGGCTTAATGTGCATGCCTTTCTAGAGTCAGTCAACATGTGGAGGACTAATGTTTTGCCTGCTGAAAATGTGAAAATATTCCAGCCTTTCTAGACATTGTGCATTGAGTTCTGCCACATTTCTTTCACATTTCCAGGATGTTATCATACACACACGAATCTATGTGTTTATTTCAGAGCTCTGTTTTTCTTTAAATATTAGAATGTTAACAAGGCTTCTTTTGCAACCTAACATGGTTAGGTGCCCGGATAACTTTTGTGTTTGGTGTATACAGTATTTACAAAGTGCTACTTTTGTACTTTAAATTGATTGACACTGTGACAGAACCCACTGTCACTGTGTGTTTTGGAGGGGGCTGTGGGCTGGCCTTTTACCCAAATACTATGGCCCAGCAGAGAACAGGAGATTTGGGGACAAAATGGCATTGGGATAATGTAATTACAGTGCCTTGCGAAATTATTCGGCCCCCTTGAACTTTTCAACCTTTTGCCACATTTCAGGCTTCAAACATAAAGATATAACATTTTTATTTTTTGTGAAGAATCACCAACAAGTGGGACACAATTGTGAAGTGGAACGAAATCTATTGGATTTTTGAAACTTTTTTAACTAATAAAAAAATGATAAGTGGTGCATGCAAAATTATTCGGCCCCCTTGCATTAATACTTTGTAGAGCCACCTTTTGCTGCGATTACAGCTGCAAGTCGCTTGGGGTATGTCTCTATCAGTTTTGCACATCGAGAGACTGAAATTCTTGCCCATTCTTCCTTGCAAAACAGCTCGAGCTCAGTGAGGTTGGATGGAGAGCGTTTGTGAACAGCAGTTTTCAGCTCTTTCCACAGATTCTCGATTGGATTCAGGTCTGGACTTTGACTTGGCCATTCTAACACCTGGATACGTTTATTTGTGAACCATTCCTTTGTAGATTTTGCTGTATGTTTGGGATCATTGTCTTGTTGGAAAATAAATCTCCGTCCCAGTTTCAGGTCTTTTGCAAACTCCAACAGGTTTTCATCCAGAATGGGCCTGTATTTGGCTGCATCCATCTTCCCCTCAATTTTAACCATCTTCCCTGTCCCTGCTGAAGAAAAGCAGGCCCAAACCATGATGCTGCCACCACCATGTTTGACAGTGGGGATGGTGTGTTGAGGGTGATGAGCTGTGTTTTGCGTTTACGCCAAACATATCGTTTTGCATTGTGGGCAAAAAGTTCGATTTTGGTTTCATCTGACCAGAGCACCTTCTTCCACATGTTTGGTGTGTCTCCCAGGTGGCTTGTGGCAAACTTTAGACGAGACTTTTTATGGATATCTTTGAGAAATGGCTTTCTTCTTGCCACTCTTCCATAAAGGCCAGATTTGTGCAGTGTACGACTGATTGTTGTCCTATGGACAGACTCTCCCACCTCAGCTGTAGTTCTCTGCAGTTCATCCAGAGTGATCATGGGCCTCTTGGCTGCATCTCTGATCAGTCTTCTCCTTGTCTGAGCTGAAAGTTTAGAGGGATGGCCAGGTCTTGGTAGATTTGCAGTGGTCTGATACTCCACTACTTTCAAAATGATCGCTTGCACAGTGCTCCTTGGGATGTTTAAAGCTTGGGAAATCTTTTTGTATCCAAATCCGGCTTTAAACTTCTCCACAACAGTATTACGGACCTGCCTGGTGTGTTCCTTGGTCTTCATGATGCTCTCTGCGCTTTCAACAGAACCCTGAGACTATCACAGAGCAGGTGCATTTATACAGAGACTTGATTACACACAGGTGGATTCTATTTATCACCATCAGTCATTTAGGACAACATTGGATCATTCAGAGATCCTTGCTGAACTTCTGGAGTGAGTTTGCTGCACTGAAAGTAAAGGGGCCGAATAATTTTGCATGCACCACTTTTCAGTTTTTTGTTTGCTAAAAAAGTTTAAAATATCCAATAGATTTTGTCCCACTTCACAATTGTGTCCCACTTGTTGGTGATTCTTCACAAAAATATAAAAATTTTATATCTTTATGTTTGAAGCCTGAAATGTGGCAAAAGGTTGAAAAGGGGGCCGAATACTTTCGCAAGGCACTGTATGTCTCTATATATACGTTGCATCCCTTCTCTCCATCCTCTCCCTCTTGTTATTATGTTTAATTATGTTAGGTCATAGCACATAGAAAAAAAGGTGTGGAGACACATTCCAGAGGGGCATGTGTAAGGAGGGACTGCCTGCTTATCATAATGCCTCTATGCGTTTCAACTGTAGTTTCTGTTTGAATGTGCAAGTGTCGAGTTCCCATTGGTTCTTCCTTGTCCTGTACCCCCTCTATGACAAGGCTAAAGGGAGTGTCCCTAACTGTGTTTAAAAGTGTATGTTTTGTACTTAATAAAAAGTTTATGCTCTGCGTGTTTAATCCTCAACAACTGTGTGTTTTGCCTCATAATTGGGGTGTTATGGAGAGTCTGCCGGCTGCGGGTGCATTTGGAGAACGGGAGACACAGGTCTGGCGGAGGTGCCCACCCGTGGTATCTTTATTTGTATGTGATCATTTATGTTTAGCTAAAAAGAAAAATATTTTAACAGCTGTTTTTTTTCTAGTTTGCACCATATGGCTATATGCCCATTTTCAGGTGCAAGGGAGCTTTAGGGTAACTCCAGGAGTTTTTCAGAGCCTCAGGTGGCACATACAGCCAGCCATAGAGGAGCATAGCTGTATGCATTTGTACTCATGTAATACACAGATACTCTTTTGCATAACATCCATATGTGTGTACCCTAATAAAAGGAATATGTGTCAAATGCTTACGGAACTTTAACAGCACATATCATTAGTATTATCATTACTTAACCACTTGCCGACCGCCGCACACCGATGTACGTCGGCAGAATGGCACGGGCAGGCATATTGGCGTACAGGTACGTCCATGCCTTCCCGCGGGTGGGGGGCCCGATCGGGCCCCCCCCCCCCGGTGCCAGCGACGGTCGGATTCCGTGCAGGAGCGATCCGGGACGAGGGGGCGGCCATTCATTCATGGCCACCCCCTCGCAATCGCTCCTGACGAATGAAATGCTTCCCCTACATCACTTCCTCTCCTGTATTGTAAGCACAGGCAGAGGAAGTGATGTAATCTCTCCTTGTGTCGGTCTTTTTCGCTCCGGCACCGAGGAGAGATGATCAGTGAGTTGCACCAACACACTACACTAACAGTAGAACATGCCAGGCACACTTTCATCCCCCCTTCACCCCCCGATCACCCCCCCAATCACCCCTGCACCCCCAGTCACAGTGACACCAATTGCATTTTTTTTTTATTATTATTATATTGGTGTCATTTGTGACTGCAATAACTGTTAGGGCAGTTAGGGTTAGCCCCTTTTAGGTCTAGGGTACCCCCCTAACCTCCCCAATAAAGGTTTAACCCCGTGATCACCCCCCGTCGCCAGTGTCACTAATAAGCGATCGTTTTTCTGATCGCTGTATTAGTGTCACAGGTGACACTAGTTAGGCAGGTAGGTATTTAGGTTCGCCGCAGCTTTTTATAGCGTCAGGGACCCCCATATAATACCGCATAAAGCCCCCTGATTGCCCCCTAGTTAACCCTTTCACCAGTGATCACCATATAACTGTTACAGGTGACGCTGGTTGGTTGGTTATTTTTTTATAGTTTCAGGGCACCCGCCATTGATTACCTAATAAAGGTTTAACCCCCTGATCACCCGGCGGGTGATATAAGTTTGAGGGTTAGATAGGGTCTGCGTCACCCCAGGCAGCGTCAGGTTAGTGCCAGTACCGCTAACACCCACACGCAAAGCATACACCTCCCTTAGTAATATAGTATCTGAACAGATCAATATCTGATCTGATCAGATCTATATTAGCGTCGCCAGCAGTTTAGGTTTCACAAAAACGCATTGTTAGCGGATCAGCCCAGATACCTGCTAGCACCTACGTTTAGCCCCTCCGCCAAGCCCAGCCCACCCAAGTGCAGTATCGATCGATCACTGTCACTTACAAAACACTAAACACATAACTGCAGACAATGAACTCTGTCGTCCTCGTGGAGACCCTGCATACGACCTTAGAAAGCCTGAAGGCGGTGCCTGGCTTTCGGGGCCCCGTACGCAGCTAGGTTCCCATAAAATCCCACACATGTGGTATCCCCATACTCAGGAGAAGCAGCAGAATTTATTTTGGGGTGTCATTTCACATATGCCCATAGCATGTGTGAGCAATATATCATTTAGTGACAACTTTGTGAAAAAAAAAAAAAGTTTGTAATTTTCCTGCAACTTGTGGCAAAATATTAAATATTCCATGGACTCAACATGCCTCTCAGCAAATAGCTTGGGGTGTCTACTTTCTAAAATGGGGTCATTTGGGGGGGGTTTGTGCCATCTTGGCATTTTATGGCCTTCAAAACTGTGATAGGTAGTGAGGAGTGAAAAATCACAAATGTATGCCATTAGAAATCCTGAAGGCGGTGCTTGGCTTTTGGGGCCCCGTACGTGGCTAGGCTTCCAAAAAGTCGACCACATGTGGTATTCTCGTACTCAGGAGAAGCAGCAGAATGTATTTTGGGGTACAATTCCACATATAACCATGGCATGTGTGAGCAATATATCATTTAGTGACAACTTTGTTTAAAAAAAAAAAAAAAAATTATTTAATCCCTTAACCACTTCCCGACCAGCGCACGACGATGTACGTCGACAGCATGGCACGAGCAGGCATATTGGCGTACATGTACATCCAATATTCGTTGCCGCCGTGCCATCGGGAGCGCGCCGCCGGCGGCGCGCTCCCGCGCTGGTCGGGACCTCCGTGAGTCCGGTCGCGGGACCCGCGGACTCGATCGCCGCGGGCATCCCCGCGATCGTCTCACGGAGCGGCGGAATGGAGGAAATGCTGTATAAACAACATTTTCTCATTCTGCCTAGCAACTAGTGACGCTGATCTCTGCTCCATGTGATTGGAGCAGAGATCAGTGTACACTAAATGAAAGCCCAACCCCCCCACAGTTAGTAACACACCCCTAGGAACACTTAACCCCTACACTGCCACCCACAGGTTAACCCTTTCACTGCCAGTGTCATTTACACAGGAATCACTGCATTTATATAGCAGTGATTACTGTATAAATGACAATGGTCCCAAAAATGTGTCAAAAATGTCCGATGGGTCCCCGACAATGTCGCAGTCACAATAAAAATCGCAGATCGCCGCCATTACTAGTAAAAAAAAATAATAAAAAATTATTAATAAAAATGCTATAAAATTATCCCTATTTTGTAAACGTTATAACTTTTGCGCAAACCAATCAATAATCGCTTATTGCGATTTTTTTTACCAAAAATATGTAGAAGAATACGTATCAGCCTAAATTGAGGGAAAAAAATGTTTTTTTATATATTTTTGGGGGATATTTATTATAACAAAAAGTAAAAAATAATGCGTTTTTTTCAAAATTGTCGCTCTATTTTTGTTTATAGCGCAAAAAATAAAAACCGCAGGGGTGATCAAATACCACCAAAAGAAATCTCTATTTGTGGGAAAAAAAGGACGTCAATTTTGTTTGGGAGCCACGTCGCACGACCGCGCAATTGTCAGTTAAAGCGACGCAGTGCCGAATCGCAAAAAGTGGTCTGGTCTTTGACCAGCAAATTGGTCCGGTCTGAAAGTGGTTAAAGGCAAAAAAATAAAATATTCAATGGGCTCAACATGCCTCTTATCAATTTCCTTAGGGTGTCTACTTTCCAAAATGGGGTCATTTGGGGGGGTTTTGTACTGCCCTGCCATTTTAGCACCTCAAGAAATGAGATAGGCAGTCATAAACTAAAAGCTGCGTAAATTCCAGAAAATGTACCTTAGTTTGTAGACGTGACAACTTTTGCGCAAACCAATAAATATACAGTTATTGACTTTTTTTTTACAAAAGACATGTGGCTGAATACATTTTGGCCTTAATGTATGACTAAAATTGAGTTTATTGGATTTTTCTAATAACAAAAAGTAGAAAATATCATTTTTTTTCAAAATTTTCGGTCTTTTTACGTTTATATCGCAAAAAATAAAAATCGCAGAGTCAGTCAAATACCTTTAAAAAAAATCTCTATTTGTGGGAAAAAAAGGACGCACATTTTGTTTGGGTACAACATTGCATGACCGCGCAATTACCAGTTAAAGCAGCGCAGTGCCAAATTGTAAAAAGACCTCTGGCCATTGACCAGCAAAATGGTCCGGTCTGAAAGTGGTTAAAGTGACCCGTTTGCTGATTCAACATGCCAAATTATCGTTTAACCTGTAAAGAAGGTATTTAAAACTCACCTTTTTCGGTGCTGAATACTGCTCCAATCAGTAGAAATAGTCCTCTGAAGTACCCTGGGAAACAAAATCAATAATTGCAATCTTCTGCTACTGTTTTTCATTTAATGGGTGGAATTTCTCAGCTGTCTTCAGGGGACCATTTCTATTGAGTGGTATTCCATGGAATACATACTAGGAAATGTGAATATTCAATTTCTTCTATACAGGTAAAAGCATGTAAGACCAGCAACAGGGTCCCTATAAGTCTAAACAATGATTTTAGTAAAACTTCTGAAACATGAAGCATGACAATGTAAGGCTCTTATCACACTAGCAGACTGATCAGGTCTGTCTGTCATTTTTTCCATCTGACCTGATAGGACACTCCAGTCTTCTATTGGAGTGGTGTCTGTTTACACCCACTGACATCTGATCTGATCCTATTTACTAAAAACAGATGGATGGGAATCCATTCCCCATCAGTCTGGTGAATTGGATGGCAGTCAGGTGTAAGAGGCAGGCGGTCTGTTTACATCTAACTGTCCATGGAGGAGACCAGCCATTTGCATGCTCAGCTGGGATCGGTAGACTGATTCCCCACTGAGCAGGTGGACTCCAACAAAGCCATATGCCATGGCACAGAATGGTCTTCACAAATGTAAATGGATGATTGCATATGCACAAATAAATACTTAAAAAAGCCTTCTAAAGATGAGCATATAGGCTCCAGTAATAGGGTGACATTTACACACATCTTTTCAAAAGATGATTATATAGGGCTGCTGTAGAAATTTTCACTCCCCATATTTCTGAAGAAGATAGGCATTTCTGCATAACACTATATGCAGTACCTGTATACCACATGATGCCATCTTCCTGTAGCCTTCTCAATGCTGTTAATGTAATGTAAATGTAACATTTGCTAATGGCTGCTATATGTACAGAGATTAAATGTCGCCATGCTTTTCATAAGTTTATTATGGTCTATATATACTGTATGCAAAGGATTAATTCTGCAAAGTTCACAGACACTTACACATAACTCTCAGCTTTTTGAGATGGGAATAAGGCACACCTATAAGCAAAAGTATGTAGGCATTAAACATACCACCGTCACTCCCCCTTAAAGGAATATTATACAAAAAAAGATTAGTTAAACCCATAAGTGCCTTTTTATCACTACTGTTCTTTTATACTGGCTTTTGAAGTTTACAAATGCAGCAATTTGTAAATTGGATGAAAGGTTTAGTATTGGGAAACATATATACAATTATTTTGATCCGATTAAAATGAGGGACAAATGGGGGGGGAAGAAGGACAGAGGGACTTTGTTCCATATCAAGGAAAGTCCCTCAAAATCAGGGACAGTTGGGAACTATGTCCATACCAATCATGATCCAGCAACTGGATAGCTTCTTCATTAGAAAATGTTATTATTGCTCTACAGCAATGGCAAAATCCATAAGAAACTAACACGTTTTGGCCGAAAGACTTGCTCATAGCATACCATAGACTATGAGGAAGGGTTTGGCAGAAATGCATTAGCATCTTATGGCTTTTGCCATTGCTGTAGTGCAATAATAAAGTTTTTCTAATGGAGAAGCTATTGAGTTTCCGGCTCATGATTGTTATGGACTTGCAGTGAATGCTACAACCTGAGCACACAGTCTACTCATACATTTTCCAATACTGCGTTTAAGCTTGGGTGAGTCTTTTTGTGTTTCCACAGTTGGGAGCTATGACTTACCCAATGGGAACTATAGCTTCCTATTGCTCACAATCACTTTCTTAACTGGAAAATGTATTTTTGTAGTCTCTGTGCTATGTGCACTATCCGCTGTTTATGCTGTGCCCTGTTAGTGGTACAGTAAGGTGCTGTGTATGGTCTGTATTTTGTGATGTGTGTGCTGTGTACATTCTGTGTAAGGAAGAGCTATGAGTTCGACCTGAACCTGAACGTTAACAGTTTGTCAAACGGGCCAGATTTGACCAGTTCACCTACCTGCACAAACCTTTGGCTGATGCTGCCAGAGGTCCTTCATTTAGTGGTGGTAATACTACTGCCACTAAATGACAGCTTATGGTCACCCACCTGCTGGCTTGTTTAAAATTGTAATCAGAGGTTATGTTACTGAACAAAATATAGTCATGACCATATTTTTGGTAAATTACATCAGCCAGCATCCCTGGCCAGTTTTTTGACATTCGGCAGTGAGCCAGGGAGCTGTCCATTGAAGCGACAGTCCACTGGGGGAAGATCGTCTGGATTGGTTATCATGTGTGTGTCAGTGAGTCATCTGGGCTTCATTCATTGTGACTGACAATGGATCTACAATTTGACCAACATGATTGACAACGTGATTGTCATTGGATTTACATGATAGGGGTTGTTTTTTTAAATTTATGGGGGGTGGGGTCCAAATGAAATATTCAATTCTGACATTAGAAGGAATAGGTGGCTGACTATCTATTAGCAAGCAAGAAAGTCAGGAAGGGAGCGGAGCTTCTCAACTTACATGATCTATCTGAGCACAGAAGGTGTACATAAACCAGGGATATTATTGATCAATATAATAAAATATAATAATAAAAAAAACAAGGCACAGGGACAAAATAATTAAGATTGAGAGAATAAAGTTCCATGCTAAATAATAAACATTTTACTTCTGTTAGCTCTGTAATAAAATATCAACATGGACCACCATTTAAAGGGTTGGACAATCCTGTTCTGTGCTGCCTACGCTTACCTTTTATACATTATGACAATTAAAGCATCTGTTACCACCAACACTTTATATTTCTGATATGTGCCAGCTGTACCATGTACTTGTATGAGAAAGTATCCTGTTCTCTTTGTATTGCTTCTTTGGTGTTAAATGCCTGGTGTTCCCTCTGCTTTACTATAAAAAAAAAATTGACCACACTAACCAGGAGAGCATACTGTGGTCAGTTCTCTAGCTATTATTATTATTATTATCTATTTATATAGCACCAACAGTTTTCGCAGCGCTTTACAATGTATAGGGGGGACAACACAGTTACAGTACAATACAAAAGGTACAGGAGGGCCCTGCTTGTAGAGCTTACATTCTAAAGGGAGGGGGTGGTGGTACAAAAGGAAATAGCTGCAGAGAATGATTGGATGAGCTATGCTGGGGACTCAGTGTACTTTCCTCCAATGATCAGACTTGTCCTGCACAGCCATTCACTGGGAAGCTCAATGTGCTGCTGCTTCTCCTTCACCCAGCTCTTATGCAGTTGAGAACCAAGGGAATGTTAAAAAAAGAAGGTATTTATAACGTATTTGTGTATTTATAAAAACATCGTTTTGCCTTTCATTTCTATTATAAATGGAATTGGCTGTTTTACAAGGTGATCCTTTACAATCACTTTAATGCCCCTGAAGTTTTAGTTTAATGAACATATGCACAATTTAGCAGATACAAATCTTCCAATTTACAGCTATGTCAGGAACTATAGTAATAGTCAGTTTGTAAAAAATAATGTCAGCACCTTTTCTTGGGTAAATGGTTAATTGCAACCTTGTGTAAAGAGAGGGCTAAGTGATGACAATTTTTTCCAGGAGATGAAGGGTGAACTAAGTTTAAAGTAGATCCAATATCACAGCATTCACTTCCATTCTATAACATCAGCATTGTAATAACAATACAATAGTTATTTTTAACAATCCAGCATGAGCTTCTTTCGTGTTGTGAGTTCTGCCCATCTGCTGGCTATCTCTTTACAAAACTGGATTCCCTTCATGCTTTGCAGCTTCTCCTCTGCTGTTTAAAGAGGAACTGCAGTCTTCTCATATAATTTGTAATAAAAACATATTTTCCATTCTGAAGCTTCCCTCCAACCACTTTGCATATTATTTAATATATACTGTGATTCTGTACTTGCCAAATATGTTGCAGAAATCTCCCTTCACTAAGTCTGGCTGCATCCATTTTAACTGTGTGCAGCTGGATTTACACAGACACACAGAGGCACACCTCCAGCTCTGCAGCCCTGTAGCTCTCATTGGCCCTCTTATGACTCATCCCCCCTCCCTTCCTGGCAAACTTTTACAAGAGTGAGAAAGAGAGATGTGCATGATTACATAAGCCTAGGCTTTTTACCAGACAAGAAGCAATTCTAATGACTACATATCCCATGGTACCTTGCTGCCTGCAAGCTGAGATTTCTATACTGACTCCGCCTCCTGAAACTCCTCCACTTGCTATAGTTCAGAAGGCAGGCTCTGTGGAATGTGTAACTCAGCAGTGCCTACACACAGAATTCAAAGACGTAAATGTGTGGGATTCTTCAAAAGTACATTTTAAACTTGGAGAATATTCAGATTACTAGGAGTAGGCTAGAAATAATTAAAATTAATTGTGGAAATGAATATATGATTTTACCTTGTGACTATTCATACACTTTAGAAAAGCTGTCTTTTGTGTTTTTAGGGTTCTTTCACATGACCATATGCGTATTTTCTGCATGAACATATGTTCCTGCTGGCAGAGCTGGCAAAAGATCTTGCAGATAATACACATTTAATGTGCTCGTGTTTAGACAAGTTTAGCTGCATATGGCACTTAGACATGTACAGTTCTCCTTTCATTAAAAAAAATGGCTACACATTTACTCATGTATGTGCCGAGAGGCATTTAGGAGAATGTATTTACATTTTTGAGTAAAACAGCTCTTGTGGCCCTGGACTCAGCGGTGTCCTAGTGTGCCACTAAATGCAACGTGCATTTTCATACATAGTCCCAAGTATGTGATGGGCGCATTTATTACTATAGCGCTGTATTTCGATGCACACAAAACTATGCACAGTGCACATCTAAACATAGCATTTTTTCTGCCTGTGTGAATGAGCCCTTACTTTTCAAAGATATTATTACTTAAAGCTTAAAACTCCCTCGTTGGACAGATTGATAGCTGCAAATCCAATGCTGTGATGAGGTAGTGGGGGGCGGGGCAATAGGGGTCAATAGACACAGACAGGGAGACTCGGAAGTGAGCACGCTTGGGTGCCTCATGGAAAGTGGGTTTCGGAGGAGGGGCCTGGAGCATCGGGAAGGGGCCCCAGAAGAAGAGGACTGCACAGAGAAGGTAAGTATGACTTTTTAAAAAAAAAAGGTTTAATATAACTTTAACGTGTTGGGCTGAAATGTGTCAATGTTTATACACTGTTTCTGAATTTGATTGAAATAAGGAATATTTTATGCATTTCACATGCCATGCTGCTGACCTTTAAAGCTTTAATTGTTGCCTGCCAATGCCTTTAATAATGCTGCATATTTCAAGGATTGCCTAAAAGTGGACAGAATAGGAGATAGCCAAACAGATTGGGGTAGAAAGCTCCAGAGGATGGGAGAGGATCTGGAGAAGTCCTGGAGATGAACATAGGAGGAGGAGACAAAAGAACTAGAGAACAGGAGGTCTTGGAAGGAGTGGAGAGGATGGTTTGGGTGATGTATTGAGACAAGTTTGGTGATGTAGCTTGGGGCAGAATTGTAAATGGCATATGTTGTTGTAATATTTTTAATTTTATTTGTTTGGCAATCGGAAGCCAATGAAGAGATTGGCAGAGCAGGGTAGTATTCATGACAG
The DNA here is from genome assembly GCF_037356315.1 of Lithobates pipiens. Lineage (NCBI taxonomy): Eukaryota > Metazoa > Chordata > Amphibia > Anura > Ranidae > Lithobates > Lithobates pipiens. The sequence continues at coordinate 144,559,986 of NW_027507686.1, read as the reverse complement.
ACTGGGGGTATGACAGGGGAATAGCTTGCATATAGGTATGCATATGAGGAGGGACTATAGTAGCTATAGTCAAAGCAAGAGATAACAAGGGAATGAATGAGTTGCTTAGTGGTTTCATAGGTTCAAAAGGGACTTATTTTGGAAATGTTATGGAGGTGAAGTCTACAACATTTGGACAGTGATTGGATTTGGGGCTGAAAGGACAGGTCAGAGTCAAGTATTACACCTAGCATCCTGGCATGAGTGGAGGGACTGTTTTTTTTATTAATCTTGATGGAAAAGTCAGGGGAGAGGGTACGGGTGGGAGAGGGTATGGGTGGGGGGGGGGGGATATTATAGACTCAGTCTTAGAAAGATTGAGTTTGAGGAAGTAAGGGAGATGACCCTGATTATGCCCAGAGTATCAGGAATTTGCCTCATATTTGTTCTTTATATTTCAAGTATTTATTTTTCAGTACTGTATGACAAAACACTTCTGTTTGTTTTGAATAGAGCAAAAAAGGATAGAACTCCTGTCAAACCATGATTACTAATAACTCAGAGATTTCTGCACTTGCCAGTGAGGAATGGGACCAGAAACAACAATGTTACCATCTATAATACTATTCCACATTCCAGAGGAATAGAAATTAAAGAGAACCAGCTACAAGAGAGAGGACAAGTGGCAGGACAATATAATCAATTAATTGTAGAATTGTTAAGGTTTATCCTTACCTGAAATGCCTTCATGTTTGGTTCCTCCCATTTCCTCCAGGTGCAGGGGGTTGCGATGGGGACACGATGTGCCCCATCGTATACCAACCTGTGTCTGGGGGGGTATTGGGAAAGGGGACTATTCGCACATGAAGACCTGTCAAACCTTTTGTCACATATCATTGTGGTATCGATATTTTGATGACATTTTGGTCTGGAACCAGGATGAACTTTCGCAATTTTTAGACTTATAATTCACTATGGATTGTGATCAACATAAAATAAATTTTTTGGATTTAGATATTTCTATAGGTGAAATCATATAGAAAACCATGCGCAGGATATGCTATCCTACATGCTACTAGTGCACATCCAAAATTTCTACTCAAAAGCATACCATACAGTCAATATATTAGACTTAGAAGAAACTGCACACTAGATAGCGACTTGCAAAAGGCTGCTAAATGGTTCTATACTAGGTTGAAGAATAGGGAACATAGCCACACACTTCATAAAAAGGCATATCAAAAAGCATATAAACAAAATAGGAAAAAATCATATTTTTTCCAACAAACCAAAAAATTCTGAACAACCAGGAAGAGTAATTACTCAATATTCAAGACAACATACCCAGTTAAGAAATGCTTTAAATAAATGTTGGCCTCTTCTAACAGTGGATTTCACTGTGAAGAAGTATATCAAATCCTATACGGAAATCACATTCTGGGCACCTTCTGTCAGGGATCGATTGGTTAGGAGCCACTACTCCCCTGTGGCTCGTGACAACCCATCCCGCAGGCCACTTTTGCCTGTGGGAGATGCAATGTCTGTCGGTATCTATTAACATGCCGTCATGTTATCCTCCCTGGTGGATAGGCTCACTCTATTGCACATAGAGTTACCTGCCAGACAATAGAAGTCATGTATTTAGCCAAATGTTTATGCGGCTGTTTTTATGTAGGTAAGACTAAACGTTCATTTTATAAATGCATAAAGGATCATACCACTCCAATTTCTAAACTCTCACGGATACTGCCATTAGTAGACATGTGGGTTTAGAACTCAACTTTGATACAAATATGATTACATTTATGGCCCTCGAGCATATGCCCACATATGTGAGGGGTGAAAGTATTAATCACACTTTATTACAACTTGAAACCTGCTGGATTTATAATCTCAATATCATGAGTAGTGATGGACGAACTTCCGACGGGACGTTTCGCGAAAGCGAAATGCGAACGGACCCAAACGTTCGCGAAACCGAACGTTCGCCGCGGGCCCCATTGACTTCAATGGGAGGCGAACTTTGCAAACCTTCATGTCGAATTTGCGGCCACGTGGTAATTATTAGGGGGTAAAACGTAGTCCCACCATCTGGACAATGACATAATACATGTATGAGGTGAATTTGGGATCGATAACTACAAGCATTTTTATTTTATTTGGGAAATTGTTCTAACAATTCAGGACTATGGAGCTAATGAAGGCAATGGAGGAGAGGGAAGGTCAGGGACCAGGGTAGGCAAAGAAGAGGGTGCAGGAGATGATCACCAGCAGCGTGACATACCGGAATGACACATGCACCGTGATAGAGGCATCTGACAGCAGCACCGTAATACAGAGCACTGACAGCAGCACCGTGACATACAGCGCTGACAGCAGCACCGTGACATACAGCGCTGACAGCAGCACCGTGACATACAGCGCTGACAGCAGCACCGTGACATACAGCGCTGACAGCAGCACCGTGACATACAGCGCTGACAGCAGCACCGTGACATACAGCGCTGACAGCAGCACCGTGACATACAGCGCTGACAGCAGCACCGTGACATACAGCACTGACAGCAGCACCGTAAGCAGCCCCAGGAGGAAGTCAGCACAGCACAGGGATGGTGTGATCCCCTCATAATAAGAACCCCCAGGAGGAAGTCAGCACAGCACAGGGATAGTGTGATCCCTTCATAATAAGAACCCCCAGGAGGAAGTCAGCACAGCACAGGGATATCATAAGCAGCCCCAGTAGAAATATGACACCGCTCAACCTCTTCAAAGAGGAGGGTAGGGGCATATAGTACGGTGTGCTTTTTTGGGTCAAGGAAGTGAGCAGACTGTACGTCAGTCCCTATACCGCTGAAGGACTGCTGCAGTATAGGGCAGCGGTCAGCAGTGGTGCACGTCAACCCTATCTATTGTGGACCTATAGCGGTCCTTACAGAACAGCAGACTGTACCGCACTCAAGCCTATGTACCGTAGCACCCTATACCAAGTTACCAGTCCTTATAAGAACTTTTGTGGACCAAGCAGGTTGTGTATTAGTGTTTAGCAGACTGTACGTCAGTCCCTATACCGCTGAAGGACTGCTGCAGTATAGGGCAGCGGTCAGCAGTGGTGCACGTCAACCCTATCTATTGTGGACCGATAGCGGTCCTTACAGAACAGCAGACTGTACCGCACTCAAGCCTATGTACCGTAGCACCCTATACCAAGTTACCAGTCCTTATAAGAACTTTTGTGGACCAAGCAGGTTGTGTATTAGTGTTTAGCAGACTGTACGTCAGTCCCTATACCGCTGAAGGACTGCTGCAGTATAGGGCAGCGGTCAGCAGTGGTGCACGTCAACCCTATCTATTGTGGACCGATAGCGGTCCTTACAGAACAGCAGACTGTACCGCACTCAAGCCTATGTACCGTAGCACCCTATACCAAGTTACCAGTCCTTATAAGAACTTTTGTGGACCAAGCAGGTTGTGTATTAGTGTTTAGCAGACTGTACGTCAGTCCCTATACCGCTGAAGGACTGCTGCAGTATAGGGCAGCGGTCAGCAGTGGTGCACGTCAACCCTATCTATTGTGGACCGATAGCGGTCCTTACAGAACAGCAGACTGTACCGCACTCAAGCCTATGTACCGTAGCACCCTATACCAAGTTACCAGTCCTTATAAGAACTTTTGTGGACCAAGCAGGTTGTGTATTAGTGTTTAGCAGACTGTACGTCAGTCCCTATACCGCTGAAGGACTGCTGCAGTATAGGGCAGCGGTCAGCAGTGGTGCACGTCAACCCTATCTATTGTGGACCGATAGCGGTCCTTACAGAACAGCAGACTGTACCGCACTCAAGCCTATGTACCGTAGCACCCTATACCAAGTTACCAGTCCTTATAAGAACTTTTGTGGACCAAGCAGGTTGTGTATTAGTGTTTAGCAGACTGTACGTCAGTCCCTATACCGCTGAAGGACTGCTGCAGTATAGGGCAGCGGTCAGCAGTGGTGCACGTCAACCCTATCTATTGTGGACCGATAGCGGTCCTTACAGAACAGCAGACTGTACCGCACTCAAGCCTATGTACCGTAGCACCCTATACCAAGTTACCAGTCCTTATAAGAACTTTTGTGGACCAAGCAGGTTGTGTATTAGTGTTTAGCAGACTGTACGTCAGTCCCTATACCGCTGAAGGACTGCTGCAGTATAGGGCAGCGGTCAGCAGTGGTGCACGTCAACCCTATCTATTGTGGACCGATAGCGGTCCTTACAGAACAGCAGACTGTACCGCACTCAAGCCTATGTACCGTAGCACCCTATACCAAGTTACCAGTCCTTATAAGAACTTTTGTGGACCAAGCAGGTTGTGTATTAGTGTTTAGCAGACTGTACGTCAGTCCCTATACCGCTGAAGGACTGCTGCAGTATAGGGCAGCGGTCAGCAGTGGTGCACGTCAACCCTATCTATTGTGGACCGATAGCGGTCCTTACAGAACAGCAGACTGTACCGCACTCAAGCCTATGTACCGTAGCACCCTATACCAAGTTACCAGTCCTTATAAGAACTTTTGTGGACCAAGCAGGTTGTGTATTAGTGTTTAGCAGACTGTACGTCAGTCCCTATACCGCTGAAGGACTGCTGCAGTATAGGGCAGCGGTCAGCAGTGGTGCACGTCAACCCTATCTATTGTGGACCGATAGCGGTCCTTACAGAACAGCAGACTGTACCGCACTCAAGCCTATGTACCGTAGCACCCTATACCAAGTTACCAGTCCTTATAAGAACTTTTGTGGAACAAGCAGGTTGTGTGTTAGTGATTAGCAGACTGTACGTCAGTCCCTATACCGCTGAAGGACTGCTGCAGTATAGGGCAGCGGTCAGCAGTGGTGCACGTCAACCCTATCTATTGTGGACCGATAGCGGTCCTTACAGAACAGCAGACTGTACCGCACTCAAGCCTATGTACCGTAGCACCCTATACCAAGTTACCAGTCCTTATAAGAACTTTTGTGGAACAAGTGAGTTGTGAATGTTTAGCAGACTGCAGCAGAAGGGCAGCAGTCAAGTATAATATCCTTTCTATATTTGGAAGAAAGAATATTATACATGTACAAGCCTATTACTGTACCACTGATACCAGTCCTGAAAAGAACCTTTGTGGAACTAATAATAACAGCAAGTCTTTAAAATTACCCTCACTGCCTGACAACACTGCTTCCTTCCTGTCCCTATACAAATTGGCAAAAAAAGAGAACGATTAGTGGTTACTGGAACAGCTCTTTTGTGGACCTTGATAGTAACAGCTAATGATGATGATGATGATGATGATGATGAAAGACTAATCTGGCTGTCCCTGTAGCATACACCGTCCTTTCCCTTTCTCTAAACTAACAAAAGACACTCAGGCTGCTGCAAGAATCAGCAGCACAGCAAACCTATCAACACCTAACACCTATACCAGTCCTGAAAAGAACTTTTGTGTACCAAATAGCTAGTGGTTTATCTCTCCCTACTCCACACAGGAACCTGTCCCTATCGTAACAGAAGAAAGAATGTAAAATGGCCACCGGATCGGGTGTATTTATAGGTTAGGGGGAATGTCCAAGTGTCCATGTGCTGTCATGTCTCAATTGGCTGTCCTGTATCACATGATAAACGTGTCACCAAAGGTTAAAGTTCTTGTATACATTAAACACGTAAGTCCGCCGCGGCGAACGACGGAAAAAGGCGTTCGAACGTGCGGACCGCGAATGTCGGAAATTCGCCGCGAAACGACCGCCGGGCGAAACGTTCGTCCATCACTAATCATGAGACACCTGGGGTTAAATTAATATATACATTTTAAGTCATTCCTATAAGATGGAGTGAACCATTTATTGTTTGCTTAAACTAGCCCCTTTCTCCTCTCTCTCGACCTAATTTTGATATACTAATAGTTTATTATATAGTAGTGCCCTTTCTCCTCCCGATTGGTTACCATCAACCTTCAACATTTTTTGTCGTCTGACTGGCCCCATTTTTTAGATGGATGAAATGCATGCAATCCTCTGATAATAATTAAAATCTTGATTATATACGTTTGTGATATGTGATCATTAATATATATATATATATATATATATATGCTCATTGTACAATGTTCTTTAACTGTTTTATAATTTTGTTTAAATTTGTTCCATTGTGATTATTCTGTCCTGATACCATATATATATATATATATATATATATATATATATAACCCCTGATGAAGTCTACTGAGAGGAAACGCATCGGGAGGACTCCATTGCCGCCATTTTTTGCAAAGCGCTTGACATTTCTTTTAAAATGTAAGTGTGATACTACTTTTTAATAAACAATACTGGTTACACGGAATTATGCTATATGGTTCTATCTCTTTATCCTACTCTCTCATGATTGGAACCTGACACTATTTACTGGAGAGGGACCTTTCAGAAATTTGGGGATGCAATGTCAGATGCCAGAGTTGTCTATTGATATTATACAGCGTGTAAGACTCACAGAACGTACGTTCTTGGGGGTCCAAGTTATTTGGTAAGCCGACATCTGCAGAGGTGGTGGTGTTGTCACATTGGTTGCTAAACGTTACATCCTCGGATCTGGTGGTCTATTCATCTTTTGGCAATTTTCAACATTTGGTTTATCACTCGGGACTTTCTCTGCACAGAAAAGGGACTTTCTGCACAAATTCCTTTTTTTTATTTACCTTATATTTTCGCTTAATGTTAATATGTGGGTTTAATGTTTCACTACAGGAGCCACATTACTATGAATTGTGTATGATATACGTTTGATATTATAGTATATTCACTATACACATTTTATTTTTTTACTTATTTATTTTTGTTATATGATTGCTTTTTTGACACCAATTCAGTTTAGTTCATTAAACCGATAGTTCTAGCGCTACACTTTATGTAATCACCTATTTTGAACAAAAATTATCTATTTTATTGTGTGAGCTGCTATTTGATAGGTTGACAGCGCAGTGTTTTGATTCTTTTTTTTCTGATGCCATATATCCTTTGGAGGTTCACCAGTGGACTTATATGCGCAGCCCCTCTCCCCCCCCGTACTATTGAGGAGCATGGGGATAGTCACAGGTGGGGATCCATATTGATAGGCGGTGGGCTTTGCATGCAATTGCACGTATGCCCGGGGCCTCTGTTGATATGATCAACAGATGCCCGTTTTGGCTGCTTGCTTTGTACCAGTGTAATTTTCCATCTAGTGCTCTCATGTGCTGTGCACTCTTGCCACTTTGCTGACCAGCCTGAGTCCTGTTGTGCTGTGTGTGAATGAGAGAGCTGTGCATCCTCTCCCATTGGTGTTGGCTGCCGTGCCATCTGGCCTATATCATTTCACCCGCCCCCCACAGGGTATAATGGGGTTTGTATACCAGCTTCTGTCCTGGTGCGTTTGCAGTAGTCGAATCACGTCTGTGCTCATTTGGTGATGTCAGATGCCGAACACGCTGGGGAAATATAGGGCCGGCCCCTTCAGCATATCACCAGCTGGGGACCAGGGGAGACCACTGCGATTCTGTGTTGGCAATAAAAGAAGTAATAATTATTCTTTATGGCAAACTTTGGCTGCTTAGCTTGAAGCACTGTGATGTGCTAATTTGAGGACTTGTATTGTACTAATGGCAGACTGTCTAACCCACAGTGTGGCTATATGCATGGTAAACTGACTTACCTTTTTTGATGGTTTTAAGCTGCCTATCCAGGTGGATTGGTGGCTTAGGCTCAGAGGCACATCTGAGGCTGAAGAGTCACTGTGTATATCTCGTTGTGCACTTTATTGAAAGGTACCATTAGTATAGGTGGCTATTTCTACACATGCTATTGCAATGACATGGGTTGCAAAGCAACCTAATTTTCCTTCTTCTTCTCTTTTTTCCCCCTTTTGGTAGTGACCAATATGTGATTATATTACTTACTATGAGATTGCAGCTGCATACTGGTGCCACCACATAAAACCCTGTCTATGGCCGAGCTTTGTAAGTATAGCAGAGGCCCACAAATTGGACACATATGGTCTGTGTTCAGTCATTAATGCAAATTTGGAAGTTATTATTATTTATATTTCTGTATTATGTATCCCCCATACTGCTATTATATTTTTGTTGTCATTGTAAGAATGACTATTGATTTACGTGTATGATCTTATTATTAGAGCTATATGAAAACTGGTGGTCCATGGAAATCCTCGGAAGAAGCCAATGTTAGCAAAACATGTTGGGATATGAAATCAAGCACTGATCACATTCTACAGTATACATGGATACCAGTGAGGATACCACAGTAGTAATTGTATTATGCTTTACCATTCATTTTTATCTTTGTTTTATTACCCTCTACTTTTTGTCATTTTGTGTAATAAAGTTTATATTTTTTATATAAACTTTGTATAGTCCTTTGATATAGGCACTGCTATGATCCCGATCATTCCACTATTGTCTATTCCACTTTACCAGGGATGAGGTGCCGAATACTATAGTGTCATCCAATTTACCTTTTAAGCCAATGTTACCATAACAAGATAATTGGGAAAGCAACACTATAAGTACAATATATTTACTTAAAGCGGAGGTCCACCCTAAAGTGGACCTTCCGCTCATCGGAACCCTCCCCCCCTCCGGCGCCACAATTGGCACCTTTCAGGGGGGTGCAGATACCTGTACAGTACAGGTATCTGCACCCACTTTCGGGATAGCTCTCTGCGGAAAGGGGCGTAGATTACGCCCCTTTCCGCAAGTGCCCGCCCCTTTCCGCAAGTGCCCCGCTGCCTGCTGGGAAACACACAGATCCCAGAGGCAGCGGGGACCGTCCTTATTGCGCAGCGCGACTCACTCATGCGCAGTAGAGAACCGGGAAATGAAGCCGAAAGGCTCCATTTCCTGATTCCCATACCCAAGATGGCGGCGGCAGCACCCGAGAGACGATCTAGAGATCGGCTTTGGGTGCCGACATCGCGGGTGCACTGGACAGGTAAGTGTCACTATTTTAAAAGTCAGCAGCTGCAGTATTTGTAGCTGCTGGCTTTGAAAAAAATTAAAACGCGGAGTCCCGGCGGACTCCGGCTTTAGGAAGCCAATTCTCTACTCAGCAGAAACAAGTGTAACATATCTAATATAGAAACTGTGAACACCATGGACATCAGCAATTCAAAAGGAGAAAAGGTAAACTGTTTATGAAGGTGATGGTGGTGAAGAAAAGGTATAGGGCAACATTCCCATTCACATCAGCCTATGCGTGCTATGCACCATATATTGCATGTGCACTGGAATGCGTTGAGTAGGCCTTGTGCAAGGCATTGTTACGTTGTTTTCTTTTCTAACTTTATTGAAAATTATAAAACACTTTAATTAACTTTTATGTACTGCATCAGTGCTTTGGCGTATGGAAACAAAGGGGGAATCTTTTTTCTTGACAGGTTGAGTAACGTAAGCCTAGAAAGAGGCGGTGCCCAAAAAGGACAAAAAACTAGCAGTCATGTTCCCCCAGCTGCAGAATACTGCCAAGTTTGCTCCAGTGGCGAGGAGGGAGGGGATGATGAGGTCTTTGACTGTACTTAGGTGCCTGAGAGAAGAGAGAAGGAGGAGGACTCACAACTCCAACGAGGCAGGATGTCCTCTAGGGGGCAACTTAAGGACAAGAAACCAGCTGTCATGACCGTTCCTGGCGATCCGATCGCACATGGGAGGTCTGCTCGCAGGGACCCGTTGCTGAGAACCTGTCGTTACCCTTTGGCGCGCGTTAACGCGAACGGACGCACGCGGGTGCGCGTTGGTACGACTGGGTGCACGCGGGTGTGCGATGTTGCGAACGATGTTGCGAACGATGTTGCGAACGATGTTGGTCACGAACGGACGCACGGCTACTCGCGGGGGCACGCAGACTCGCCGTGCGACCGCTTTGGCGCCCTAAAGGTTTCTTAAGGACTCTGCCTCCGCTTCCCTCTTGCTGTCCAGTCTACAGCGTGTCCGGAGATTCTGTTACTTGCTATCTGTTGCCTTGATTCCTGTTACCCGGCCTGTTCCTGACTACGTTCGTTTGCTGCCTGCCACCGACTCCTTGCCTGTCTGACTACGTCTCTGCCTCTTCCATTGTACCGTTGCTGTCCGCCCGTTACCGACCCGGCCTGTACCCGACTCTGCTGTTACCTCCTGCTGATCCGATCGGATATCCAAGTACCTGCTGTCACCTGCTGACGACCTTCTGCTGTTCCAGCCTGATTGCCTGAGCTTGCTGTCTCCTGCTGACGACCTCCTGCTGTTCCAGCCTTGACTGCCTGAGCCTGCTGTCACCTGCTGACGATCTTCTGCTATTCCAGTCCATCTGCCTGTGCCTGCTGCCACCTGCCGACTGTCACCAGCCGTTCTTACCTGCTGCCTGTGTTGCTGCTGACAATCCGGATCTGCCTTACACCTGCCAGGCACTTGTGCCCTCTGAACTTTTGAATCCCTGTTACCACCCTCAGGGGTTCTCGAGCCAGAGGCTACGAGAGGCCGCTCCCGGCATTCTGGGCTCGCCTACCAGGTACGTGACAGTACTGGACAGCAATGTCCGAGCCCACGCAGGGAGCCTCCCCTATGGACGAGCTATGCCGCCATCTTGCCGGCCTTACCCAGGCGGTGAAGAACCTGCAGGAAGGTTACGGCCGATTGGAAGAACAAGTTCAAGCCTTATCTGCTACCTCGCCAGCCACCTCCGGGTCCTCTGCCCCACCATCAATGGTGATGATGCCGCTCGAACCTAGGGTCCCTACTCCGGAAAGGTTTTCGGGCAACCGGAACAAGTTTAGAGCCTTTCGCAACTCCTGCAAACTCTTTTTTGCCTTGCAACCAAGGACCTTCTCCCTCGAGGCAACCAAAGTGGGATTCGTCATTTCCTTATTGACGGACGAACCGCAGGCCTGGGCGGACCGCCTCTTGGAGCGGAAGGACCCATCTCTAGACACCCTGAATACCTTTTTCCTGGCAATGTCAAGGTTATATGAAGACCCTCAACTTGCTGCTACCGCAGAGGCAGCCCTACACGCTCTGCAACAAGGTCGCAGGCCCGTGGAGGATTACGTGTCGGAATTCAGACGCTGGAGCTCCGACACGGACTGGAACAACGCAGCTCTTCGATACCAATTTCGTATGGGCCTGTCAGAGTCTCTGAAAGATGAACTGGCCCGAGTAGGTATCCCCGAGACTCTGGAAGCCCTCATAGACCTTTCGGTCCAAATCGACAGACGCTTAAGAGAGTGTCGTCAGGAGAGTTCCTCCACAACCTCTCGCCCCGTCTGGATGATGCCACTTGTGCCAAGCTCCATTCATTCGGCCCCTTCTGCTCCTGCCACGGCCACACCGGACCTTCCGGAACCCATGCAGCTGGGGTTACTCCGACCATCTCTGACACCCGAAGAACGCCAATGCCGCCGGGCCAGCAACCTTTGTCTTTATTGCGGAGAACCGGGACATTTTGTTCGCACTTGCCCTGCTAAGATGCGTAAGTGCCTTTTCATCCCACCTGCTTCCTCACCCGTTTTGTCTAATTACACTTCTCACCTGGCTGTTCCTGTTCTTTTGCAGCTTCCAGGAAGGACTATCCAAACCCACGCAATTATTGATTCCGGGGCGTGTAGTGGCTTTGTGGACTCGTCTTTTGCCCTAAGAAACAACATTCCTCTTCAGCCTAGGGGGAAGGGACTTTCTGTATTTCTGGCCGATGGTTCTACCCTGGAGTCCAGTCCAGTGACACAGGAGACTTCCCCATTGTCCGCTACCATTGCCGGGGTCCACCAGGAGTTTTTATGCCTAGACGTCATCAAGTCTCCATTGTTCCCTGTCATTCTAGGCATGCCTTGGTTGAGGGCACACAACCCATGCATCGATTGGGCCACAGGAAGAATTGAGTTCCCCTCGGCCTACTGCCTCCAGCATTGCTGCCCGGTTGTCGACAGGGACTCTTCTGCCCTCCTCTGCTTGGAAACAGACGCTGAGATCCGACAAGCCGTACCCAAGGATTATCATGACTTTCCAGACGTATTCAGTAAGAAGGGTGCCAAAACCTTACCTCCCCATAGGCCATACGACTGTCCTATAGAATTGCTACCCGGGGCAGAGATTCCTTTCGGAAGAATTTTCCCCCTATCTGAGACTGAGTTGAGTACCCTGAGATCCTACCTAGATGACAACCTAGAGAAGGGATTCATCCGACCTTCCACCTCCCCGGCGGGTGCAGGGATCTTCTTTGTTGAAAAGAAAGACCATTCCCTACGCCCATGTGTGGATTATCGGGCACTGAACAAGATTACTATCAAAAACCGTTACCCCCTGCCATTAGTACCCGAACTATTTCAGAGACTAGGATCTGCTAAAGTATTCACCAAGTTGGATCTTCGGGGTGCCTACAACCTCGTCCGTATTCGGAGGGGTGACGAATGGAAAACTGCCTTCCGTACCTGCTTCGGGCACTTTGAATATCTAGTTATGCCGTTTGGTTTGTGCAATGCCCCAGCCACATTCCAACACTTTGTTAATGATATTTTTAGAGACTACCTTGACCTATTTGTAATAATCTATCTTGATGACATCCTGATTTTTTCCTCCACTTTAGCTGATCACCGAGAACATGTCAAGAATGTCTTAGCTCGTCTCCATCTTCACGGCCTGTATGCCAAGCCTGAAAATTGCGTCTTTGAGCAACAAAGCATCCAGTTCCTCGGTCTGATCATCTCAGTAAAAGGAATCGAGATGGACCCCCAGAAGATCTCTGCTATCCAGGACTGGCCTGCCCCTTCTGACAAGAAGGGGGTTCAGCGATTTGTGGGATTCGCTAATTTCTACAGAAAATTCATTAAAGGAATTTCCTCTATCATTTCCCCCATCACCAGACTGACCAAACAGAGTCAGAAGTTCTGATGGACCCCCAAGGCGCAGGAGGCCTTCAAGATCTTGAAGGACTTATTTGTATCAGCTTCAGTCCTAAAACATCCCGACTCCACTATGCCATACATCCTAGAGGTGGATGCTTCAGAAATAGCGGTTGGGGCAGTGCTCTCCCAGAGACAGGGGCCCAAGTCTCTGTTACACCCGGTCGCCTTCTTTTCCCGCAAGCTATCCGAGGCGGAAAAGAATTACGATGCCGGTGATCGGGAGCTATTGGCAATAAAGGCGGCACTCGAGGAATGGCGCTATCTTCTTGAGGGCGCCACCCACCCGATCCTGGTTTATACAGACCATAAGAATTTGGAATATCTTAAATCGGCTAAGAGACTGAAACCACGTCAGGCCAGGTGGGCTCTCTTCTTCTCCAGGTTTTCGTTTCATATTACCTACCATCCAGGATCCAAGAACACCAAACCTGACGCCCTGTCTCGCATGTATAGTCAACCAGAAAGCCCTTCGTCTCCGGATACCATCCTTTCCGCAGGGAACTTTCTCTTGCTCCAGGGAGACTTACTGTCCCAAATTAAGCAGGCCTCCATAGGCACTGCCTCTCCACCCGACATCCCACTATTATCCAGTGATGATCTCCTTTGGTACAAGGATAAGATCTTTGTTCCCCAGGAAGTACGAACTTTAGTTCTGAGCTCCTGTCACGACCATTTGTTGGCCGGCCATTTTGGGGTGCATAAGACTTTGGAGTTACTCCGACGTACGTTCTGGTGGCCACAGATGAAAGAAAAGTATTAAATAAAAGTGTAGCGCTTTAAAGACATGGCATATTTAGTGCCAATATTACAAATATATATGTTCAACAAATATTTTCAATGTGAAATGGTGCACACACCATGCAAAATACTATTTGCTATATACAAATTATACAACTGAAAAAATCAAAAGAAGTGGGTAAAAAATAAAAACGTGAAAATAGCAAAAGTCTCTTAAATGTCTGTGTATAATTCACAAATGTGTGAAAAGGATCCTACACCTCCTCCATAGAAAGACCGTGCAGTCCCCACGTGAGATCCCTCCACCAAGTGAAATGGACGCTTACCGGATTTAGTGGATCCACTCAAATTTATATTTGGAGGATCACATAAGCTCGTACATATATGTAGACTCCTTCGATATTGCACTTTCCAGAAGGATTTCAAATGTGATTATTCCATTCAAAAAGGTGACTTATCTCCAGCCATATAGGTCCACAAGGATAATAGAGCACATATAAAGAGAAGCAGGGACCACAATAGTGTAATTCCGTTTTCGTATAAACAATTTAATAAAAGGTTATTAAACTCACATGTATACAGAAGATTAAGCGCTTTTCAATGTAAAATCAGGCTGCAGTGAAGTCCCGACGCGTTTCGTCATAAAAAGACGTCTTCTGGGGTACAACTCCAAAGCAGCCCTCCTGCTTATATAGCCTGACCGCCAATTAGGCATGAATTCAGTCCATCCGTGTCACCGCATCGTAATTCCGGTATCACAACATGGCCGCCGGCGTGCGTTCCACGCCTCATTATAATTTATTAAAAAAGAGGGGTTAATCCAGCTAATATTATATCATGTATTCATCTCCAATAAAAAAAGATAGTAAACCATTTTAAAAGTCAGACATAAATCGTATTTATATATTCTACAGACTCCTATTCTATCCGGAAAGTAAAGAGACCGCTTCCGGGTTGAGTCATTTAACCCAATACCAATAGGAGAGGGCTGACGCACACATTATTGAGCTGGATGTAACGTGCATCTAGCCAATCGGCGCTCAGGGACAGCGCCAATCAGCCAGAGAGCCGCCATCCACCAACGGAAGTGAAGTAGATGTCCCGACGTCACTTCCGTGTATCTGGAGCGCAAATATGCATAGACTGGATCACACCACCTACACATGGTGGAGCGCAGGCACATACACGATGAAGCGCACCGCCTGCAAACGACGCCAAACCAGGGCGAAAACAACACAGACATATTCACATCATGCAATGGAACACGCCGCCTACATAGGACCGCGAACCAATCCAACAACTTTATTTAAATATACAAGTGACACGAATATACTTATGTCGCCTTCAAAAGGCAACAGGGCGCATACGACCACTAAATGACCTACACTTATATTCACCAACCACATCATAGAAAGACACATAAAAAAAAAATTTTTTTTAATATAAACAAAACAACAAAATTTAGATCTTCACAAACAAGGGAAAGTAATCGCTATTATGAAACTTTTCAAAGAATTATATTACTTCTAGACCAAATAGGTCACAAATCCTCATTCTATAAGGGATCCCGTTCATTTCACTTATACAGATTGCATTAAAAAATATGTATATGTCTTTTTTAAAGAATTTCATCATTTATTATATTTTAATAAAGGCTCAAAGAATGGAGCCAAATCCACCCAGGTTATTATATTCAACCACCTTATGTTGTTAATTCGCCTCATAATATCAATCCAGAACTGATTAAAAAACAAACAAAATTGGGCCCCCAAAAAATTAAAATTTAAAATAATGCCATAACCCCATCTAGAAAGGGACCATGAACATGAAGTAAACCAATGCGTTGACACACAAGATGGACAGAATCATGGCCACAAAAAATCACAATATAGTGCCAGTGACAGATATGAAACAGGATATAATGCCCCTAAACATTATTACAGAGAAAGAAAGAAAAAAAGAAAGAAATGAAAGGTGTAAGAAATCCACCCTACCCATCGTTAATAAATGCGTTAATATCCCACTCCACATTTAAACCAAACGGGGAGTGGGATTTAATCGCATATATCCAGTAGGTCTCTAACCTGGAAACGCCCCTAGTCATAGCACCACCCCTCCATGGTGGTGTATACTTATCAATAACCAGAAACTGCGTTCCAGTAGGATCACTATTATGACACTCTTTATAGTGTCTTGGAACTGTGTTTCGAGTCTCTGCCTTTAATAAGGGCTATATGTTCGCCTACTCTAATTGCAAATGTTCTAATTGTCCTCCCTACATACTGCTTGCCACATGGGCAGGTAATCAAATATACCACATATTTAGTATCACAAGTGCAAAAGGGCTTAATAGTATGTGTCCTGTTAGTAGTTGTAGATGTAAATTCGGTTACTTTACGTCTCCCCAAAGTATTGTATTTGCATACAATACATTTCTTACAGGGATAAAATCCCGTCATATTATGAAAAAAGGATGGACGATTAGGTGGATCCAAGACATTGGGAGCAATACTACTCTGTAGAGATGGGACTTCCCTAAAGAGCACTTTAGCACGTTCGGGCAATCTAGGGCTTAAAATAGAATCATTTTTTAATATCCCCCAGTGTTTATTTATAATGGACTTAATCTATCTATGCTGTAATGAGAATGATGTCAACATAGACCATCTATAAGTATCATCAGATTCACGTTGTGATCTCTCCGTAACAAGATTTTCCCTATTAGTATCGATGGCCTTCTGTAATTCGCTGTCTAGAATTCTAACATCATACCCTTTATCCTGGAATTTCTGTTTAAGAGTTCCTGCTTGTGTTTTAAATGTATCTAAGTCTGTGCAGTTCCTCCGGAGACGCAAAAATTGACTGCGTGGAACCGAATTTAGCCAGGATCTATGGTGGCAACTATCGAGAGGAATAAAACTATTCCATCTGTCTCTTTAAAGTGTGTTTTAAACATAAATTTATTACTTACTATTTCTATCTCCAGATCCAAGAAGTTATTCTTAGAGGCACTCATCTCAAAAGACAACGAAATGCCTCTATCGTTGTGATTCAAAATATCAAAGAATTCTCTCAGAGAATCAGGTGTGCCATTCCATAGGAGGAGGATGTCGTCTATATATTTTGCCCACAAGACCAATGAAGGGCTATGATGGGCATAGACGACATCCTCCTCCCACTTGGCCATGAACAAATTGGCGAGGCTGGGGGCAAATTTAGCCCCCATTGCCACGCCTCTCTGCTGTAAATAATAATTCTTGTTAAACCAAAAGTAATTATACTCAGTGGCAAATTCGAGCAATTCAATGAGATAATCCCGTTGGAATGGTGCCAAAGAATCCTCACGATCTAAAAAATGTCGAACGGCTTCTATGCCTCTTCCATGTGAGATACAAGTATAAAGGGAGGCCACATCCGCTGTGGCGATGATACATTGTTCATGAGGTGTTATATTTTCCAATCTCCTAATCGTGGCCCCAGTATCCTTAAGGTATGAGGGGGTCTTTTTAACGAGGGGTTGCAAATAAAAATCTATGTAGCGGCCTATACGTGAGGTGATATAATTGATGCAGCTAACTATGGGTCTACCAGGGGGGTTATTCACATCTTTGTGGATTTTCAGCAAATAATATATGGTGGGGATCCTTGAGGCAATAGGAATCAAAAAGGATTTTTCTTTATTATTCAGGATTTTCAAATCATGTCCCTTCTCAACAAGATCTTTAAGTTGTCTTTTATATAGATTTGTAGGGTTATTGGGGAGTCGTTTGTAGGTCCCTGGTTCCTCCAATATCCTAAACATTTCGGCCTTGTACTGCTCTTTATCTAGAATAACGATCCCACCCCCTTTGTCCGCAGGGCGTATGACCACCTCCTTTTGTTCACATAAAGAACTAAAGCCAGTCATTGAGAAGGTGGGTCGGTTCACATGTTTAACAGAGAGTTTCTCTAGATCGTTCAGTACAAGGTCTTTAAAGATTCTCACAGCCGGAGCTGTAGGCACAGGGGGTACAAACAAAGACGGATTGGATAACCCTGAGTGTACAGTGCCAGATGTAGCTGCCGTGTAATCCGTTCTAAAAGGGTTGGTTGTTAGATACCTTTGAATGTTAATTTTTCTAATAAATTTATGTACGTCTATAAACGTATTAAACTTGTTAAGATGTTTAGGAGGTGCATATTTTAATCCTTTATCCAATACGGATAATTCAGCCCGGGAAAAAGTTTTTTTACTCAGATCAAAGACACCCTTTCCTATTAGACTCGCCTTCTTTTTCCTCCTTTGTAATCGTGCTCCCCCTCTGCACCCTCTCTTGGATCTTGACCTCTTTTTTTGGTGTACGGATCCTCGCAAAAATCATGATTTCTAAAATTGCCACTGGATGGATTGTATGTAGGTGGTACATATACATTATTCCTATTTTCAATATCTCTCTGGTCCCTCAACGGGGAGAACCTGTTGTATGTAGAGACCGTAGCTGTGTTATAATTTTGGGGCCCCCCATAATGTGGGTTGGGAGGAGCGCGTCTAGGTGACAGAGAATAGTAAGATGTTTCATTATATTCTCTACAATAATAATCATCATGGTTGTATGGACGTCCTCGGTTAGATCCTCTCCCACCTCTCTTCCCCCGATGATTACCTCTCCCTCTCTGTGGTTTACTGGGAGTATGGGGGTTATAATGTTGTACCTTTTGTTGAGAGGATGATGAACCCTCATCTGGATATCTTTGTACAACATCACTATAAGATGTGGGGGGTATACCCTCCCTTGGACACGTGGTGGAACCTACATATTGGGGTCCATTTATGGATTGTGTATCCATGGTGGATATATTTTGTAACGATTTTTGCCAACTAAAAACATTCCCTGTCTTATAATCATTAATGTCTCTAGAATATTTTTTCTGTTTTTTATATTTTTGTTCCCTGTCTTCTTTCTCTAAATGGCTCAATAAATTGGCCGAAAGGGAATTATATTCTGGAGTATTTTTAAATGCTCCAAGTTTATCTCTTAATTCCTTAATTTCTTTATCCAGGAGACTTAATCTATTATTCTTCCTGGTAATTAAGAAGCCTAAGAGATTAATTCCAGCCTCATTAAAATATTTGAACCAAGAATCAAATTCCTGCTCACCTTGTTGAGGGTATACATCCCATCTTAAACTTCTGGGGACCATGTGTTCTGCAATGTATTGTTGCAGAAACACTAGGTCCCACTGTAAGTGAAGCTCAGATGTCATAATGTTCTTTAATCTCATGAACATCCCTCCAATCTCGGTATTACTGCCCGTAGCTACAAACACACCATCAGTGTTAACTTTATGTGAAGCTCGATATTCAAAAATATCCATTACAGATGAAAGAAGACTGCAGGAAATATGTGGAGGCTTGTACCACCTGCATCCGGAGCAAGGGCAGTAAGTCGAGAGCCTGGGGTCTGCTGAAGCCACTGCCCGTTCCTGACAGACCATGGAGGATGATCTCCATGGATTTCATCGTCGAGTTACCCCTCTCGGAGGATTATTCTACAATTTTCGTAGTGGTAGATAGGCTCACCAAGATGGCCCACTTTTTGCCCATGAGGGGCACTCCTTCAGCCACAGAGACGGCCAAGACCTTCATTAGGGAGATTGTGAGGCTCCACGGCATCCCCGCTAATATCACATGCGATAGGGGGGTGCAGTTCACCTCTAGGTTCTGGAGAGCGCTCTGCGGGGGCCCTGAAAATTGAACTCTGCTTGTCCTCGGCATATCATCCCCAGACCAACGGCCAGACCAAAAGGACGAATCAGACGTTGGAGCAGTATCTACGTTGCTTCTCTTCCTTTTCTCAAAATGACTGGGCCTCGCTTCTGCCCTTGGCTGAGTTCGCCTACAATAACTCTGTTCACTCTGCTACCAAGCAATCCCCGTTTTTTGCGAACTTCGGCTTTCACCCGCTATTTCTATCTGGCAATCTCCCCGAATGTCCGGTACCAGCGGTGCAGGAGAACCTCAACTTCTTCACGACAAACAACAAGCTTCTGCAAGAGACTTTGACCAAAACACAGGAGTACAATAAAGAAGTGTTTGATAGAAAGAGAAGGGGGAACTGGATCTCAAGGTCGGGGATCAGGTCTGGTTGTCCACCCTGAATCTAAAGCTGTCTTGCCCATCCAAGAAATTGGGCCCAAAATTTGTGGGTCCCTTTTTCGATCGTGAGGAAGTTAAATAGTGTGGCATTCGAATTGAAGCTTCCGGAATCTTTTCGGATTCACCCAGTTTTCCACGTATCTCTACTCAAGCCTGCAGTTCCGGATTCTTTTGCCAACCGAGATACCAGTCCTCCGGAACCCGTAATTATCGATGGGGAAATCGAATTCGAGGTTGAATCCATTTTAGACTGTAGGAAGAGACGGAACCAGATTCAATTCCTGATTAAATGGAAAGGATACGGGCCTGAGGAAAATTCCTGGGAACCAGAATCCAACATCCATGCGAAGAGACTAATCCTTGCTTTTAAGAGGTCCCATCCGGGTAAGATGGCACAATTAGGCATCCGGAGGCTGCCCCTTGGGGAGGGGCAATGTCATGGCCGTCCTGGCAATCCGAGCGCACATGGGAGGTCTGCTCACAGGGGCCCATTGCTGAGAACCTGTCGTTACCCTTTGGCGCGTGTCAACGCGAACGGACGCGCGTTGGTGCGCGTTGGTACGACCGGGCGCACGCGGGTGCGCGATGTTGCGAACGAGCGCACGCGGGTGCGCGGGGTCATGAACGAACGCCCGGCTACTCGCGGGGGCACGCAGACTCGCCGTGTGACCGCTTTGGCGCCCTAAAGGTTTCTTAAGGACTCTTCCTCCGCTTCCCTCTTGCTGTCCAGTCTACAGCGTGTCTGGAGATTCTGTTACTTGCTATCTGTTGCCTTGATTCCTGTTACCCGGCCTGTTCCTGACTACGTTCGTTTGCTGCCTGCCACCGACTCCTTGCCTGTCTGACTATGTCTCTGCCTCTTCCCTTGTACCGTTGCTGTCCGCCCGTTACTGACCCGGCCTGTTCCCCGACTCTGCTGTTACCTCCTGCTGATCCGATCGGATATCCAAGTACCTGCTGTCACCTGCTGATGACCTTCTGCTGTTCCAGCCTGATTGCCTGAGCTTGCTGTCTCCTGCTGACGACCTCCTGCTGTTCCAGCCTTGACTGCCTGAGCCTGCTGTCACCTGCTGACGATCTTCTGCTATTCCAGTCCATCTGCCTGTGCCTGCTGCCACCTGCCAACTGTCACCAGCCGTTCTTACCTGCTGCCTGTGTTGCTGCTGACAATCCGGATCTGCCTTACACCTGCCAGGCACTTGTGCCCTCTGAACTTTTGAATCCCTGTTACCACCCTCAGGGGTTCTCGAGCCAGAGGCTACGAGAGGCTGCTCCCGGCATTCTGGGCTCGCCTACCAGGTACGTGACACCAGCAATCATGTTTCCCCAGCTGCAGCATACTGCCAAATTTGCTCCAGTGGCGAGGAGGAAGGGGATGATGAGGTCATTGACTGTACTTGGGTGCCTGAGAAAAGAGAGGAGGAGGAGGAGGCACAACTCCAATGAGGCAGTATGTCCTCTAGGGAGCAGCTTAAGGGCAGACACTCTCCTGCATTCCTGTTAAAAGACTTGCTTGGCTGACATCCCTTCTGGCTCCAGATCCTGCTTGCTGTTTTATTATGCTCATCTCTGGCTCCCTGATGTTTGGTTTGTTTGATTATCCATTCTGGTTCCTAAACTCTGGCTATGTTTTGACTATGTTTGTTCTATTTACTTTTATTATTAAACAAGTTTGATTTACCTGTACTTCTGTTTCGGTCTGATTACATGGTTTCTGACAGTCATAAGCTGTCAATGGGTTTCTCCACTGACAGCTGAGTAAAAAAAAAAGTGTGCCCACTCCCCCCAAATCCATACCAGACCCTTATCTGGGTATGCAGCCTAGCAGGTCAGCAAAGGGAGGGGATGAGCACATGCCCTCAAGATGGGGGGATTGGTGCTCTGGGGCAAGAGGATCTGCTCTCCAAGATTTAGGCTTGGTTCACACTGATGAGGCCACGGGTCCCAGCAAGGGGTACAGTGCATCCCTGTACATCAATTCAGATGCAAATCAGGTCTGACTTTTTGCCTGAATTCGCACCTGAAACAGAGCCAAAACAGAGCCAAAGACGCACAGCACCCTTTTCCAAGGCGGACTGTGGCCGCCTCGGAGCTGTGCTCCATTGAGAGCCGGTCACAGATGTGGGGAAATCCACATCCAATTCACATAAGTGTGAACCCAGCCTTAGACTGGGAGGGAATATTGTCATTGTTGAACATAGAACAGAAATAGGAATTCTTCAAAATGACTGTAAACACGCTGCAAAATATAATCCTATTGGCAATACGTTAAAAAGGCTAAAATAAAATTATGTGGCTTACTACCAAAGTTAAAAAAGCTATAAATAAGGAAAAAAGAGCTTCTAAAAATATAAAATGAAGGAACAATAATATCATTTAAACATTACAAAGAATATAACAGTATATGCAAAAAAAGAAATCAGGGTCACAAAAATTCAAAATGAAAAGCATATTGCAAAAGAGAGTAGTACAAAAAAAATATTCAAATTTATTAATAGTACAAACTGGGGCCAAAGAAAAGACAAAGGAGTATAGGGAGCTCACGTCCGTAATGGGGATGATATTGACGCAGCCCCAAATGAACCACTATGGCTCAAAATTGATATGGTCCAATTCAGCAAAGAGACATCTCCACACTAGCAAAGACACATCCTCAGTCCAGCAAAGAGACAGTCCCATGCAGCAAAGTAGCATCCCAATCCAGCAAAGAGACTTCCCCATATAGCAAAAAGACAGCTCAACCCAGCAAAGAGACAGCCCCAGTCCAGCAAAGAGACAGCCTCTGTCCAGCAAAGAAACAGCCCCAGCCCATCAAAGAGACAACCCCAGCAAAGGAAAGAGACAGCCCCAGTACAGCAAAAAGACATCCTCAGTCCAAGCAAAAGACCACCCCAGACCAGCAGAGAGACACCCCCAGCCCAGCAAAGAGACAGCCCCAGACCAGCAGAAACATCCCCATTCAGTAAAGAAATATCTCTATAAAGCAAAAACACAAGGGCTGCAGGGCTGGCCCTGGAGAGGCTGGATAAGCAACGCCAGCCCAAGGAGCAGCCCAGTTGCATTGGAAGTCAGGACCCAGCCAGAAGGACATGTGGCCCTCTTCACGGAGCCGGCTGTGAAGAGGCCGGGTGAGCGGCACTGGCCCAAGGAGCAGCCCAGCTGCCTTGGGTGTTGGGACACAGCCAGAAGGACACGCAGCCCTCTCCATGGAGCCAGCTGCAGAAAGGCCAGGTGAGTGGTGCTGGCCCAAGCAGCAGCCCAGCTGCCTAGGGAGTCAGGACCCAGAAGGATATGTGACCTGGCAGCCCCAGCCCACTGGGCAGATGGCCGATGCGCCCTATGGCCAGTCCAGGCCTGGCTGGAAAGATACTGGAGAGTTTACTAAGACACCACATAGAGGAATTTTACTAGAAAAAAATATATGAAGCAATAGACAGCATGGATTCATGAAAGACAGAAGTTGTCAAACAAATCTGATTTCTTTTTATGAGGAAATAAGCAAAACCGTAGACAATGGAGTAGTTGTAGACATAGTTTACTTGGATTTTGCAAAATAGTTTCACACAGTTCCCCACACACAGCTATTGTGTAAGGTAAAGTGTACAGGCAGGGGAGGGCTGGCAGCCTTAGGCCTGGGGGGCAAGTCCAGTCAAGTGGCCCATTGAACCACTTAATCAGCTAGGTGAGTCCGCTGGTGGGGGGAGGGTGTTAGGTAAGTCCGCTGGTGGGGGGAGGGTGTTAGATAAGTCCGCTGGTGGGTGGGGGGAGCATTTTAGATAAGTCCACTGGTGGGGGAGGGTGTTAGGTAAGTCCGCTGGTGGGGGGAGGGTGTTAGGTAAGTCCGCTGGTGGGTGGGGGGAGAATTTTAGATAAGTCCACTGGTGGGGGGGAGGGTGTTAGATAAGTCCGCTGGTGGGGGGAGGGTGTTAGATAAGTCCGCTGGTGGGGGGAGGGTGTTAGATAAGTCCGCTGGTGGGGGGAGGGTGTTAGATAAGTCCGCTGGTGGGGGGAGGGTGTTTGATAAGTCCGCTGGTGGGGGGTGTTAGATAAGTCCGCTGGTGGGGGGGAGGGTGTTAGATAAGTCCGCTGGTTGGGGGGGAGGGTGTTAGATAAGTCCACTGGTGGGGGGAGGGTGTTAGATAAGTCTGCTGGTGGGGGGGTGTTAGATAAGTCCGCTGGTGGGGGGGAGTGTGTTAGATAAGTCCGCTGGCTGGGGGGGGGTGTTAGATAAGTCTGCTGGTGGGGGGGGCAAGTCCTCTGGTGGGGGGGAGGGTGTTAAGTCCGCTGGTGGGGGGAGGGTGTTAAGTCCGCTGGTTGGGGGGGGGGAGGGTGTTAAGTCCACTGGTTGGGGGGGGTGTTACATAAGTCCGCTGGTTGGGGGGGAGGGTGTTAAGTCTGCTGGTGGGGGGGAGGGTGTTAGATAAGTCCGCTGGTTGGGGGGGAGGGTGTTAAGTCTGCTGGTGGGGGGGAGGGTGTTAAGTCCGCTGGTGGGGGGGAGGGTGTTAAGTCCGCTGGTTGGGGGGGAGGGTGTTAGATAAGCCCGCTGGTTGGGGGGGAGGGTGTTAGATAAGTCCGCTGGTTGGGGGAGGGTGTTAAGTCTGCTGGTGGGGGGGAGGGTGTTAAGTCCGCTGGTGGGGGGAGGGTGTTAGATAAGTCCGCTGGTTGGGGGGGAGGGTGTTAAGTCCGCTGGTGGGGGGGAGGGTGTTAAGTCCGCTGGTGGGTGGGAGGGTGTTAAGTCCGCTGGTGGGGGGAGGGTGTTAAGTCCGCTGGTGGGGGGAGGGTGTTAAGTCCGCTGGTTGGGGGGGGGGGGGTGTTAGATAAGCCCGCTGGTTGGGGGGGAGGGTGTTAGATAAGCCCGCTGGTTGGGGGGGGAGGGTGTTAGATAAGTCCGCTGGTTGGGGGGGAGGTTGTTAAGTCTGCTGGTGGGGGGGAGGGTGTTAAGTCCGCTGGTGGGGGGAGGGTGTTAAGTCCGCTGGTGGGGGGAGGTGCTAGAAAAAAAAAAAACACACGCTGCCACTGCCAAATTTTTAAATTGTCTATGCATTATTAATTAAATTTACAACTGAAGCGGATTTTCTCATTCTATTCCATTTTGTGAAGGTTATCACAGATGCCTTACTTCAGCCTGGGGAGCGTTGATTCAGTGAGAACTGAAGACACTGAGCCAGGTCCTTGCCACTCTTCGGGGGGGGGGGGTGATGATCCTGAAGCAGGTCTCATCTTCTCTGCAGACTGCAGCTAGCCACTGCTCCCCATAAGCCCAGCAGGTCACGTGCGACGTGACGTTCTTGACGCCGGGCGTCCCCTCCCCTGACGTGCCACACACCTGGCCTGCCTCTGAGACTCCTGGGAGGTAGGAGTTGTAGTCTGCTGTGCTCACACCAGGGGCGCATCTAGAGCATTTGGCACCCGGGGCGGATCCTATATCTGGCACCCCCCACCATAAAATGTAAAAACACCCACTGTGTCCCCTGCATACCTCTGCATCCTTCAATATCTTTTTGTCACTACTGTGTACCCCCCCTCTCCACAATTGCACCTCTGGACCCCTTTAAATTACACTGCACCCTACATCTCTGGACCCCTTTACATTACACAGCACCCTGCACCTCCGGACCCCTTTACATTACACAGAACCTTGCACCTAAGGACCCCTTTACATTACACAGGACCCTGCACCTCTGGACCCCTTTACATTACACAGGACCTTGCACCTAAGGACCCCTTTACATTACACAGGACCTTGCACCTCTGGACCCCTTTACATTACACAGCAGCCTGCACCTCTGGACCCCTTTACATTACACAGCTCTTGTACCTCTGGACCCCTTTACATTACACAGCACCCCGCACCTCCGCACCCCTTTACATTACACAGCCCCTCACAGCTCTGGACCCCCTGCATGTTACACAGACCCCCTACAGTGCAGACCCCCCTCCTTACCATACAGACCCCCATCTACAGTGCAGACCCTCCTACAGTACAGACCCCTTCACCCTACAGCGCAGACCCCCCTACAGTACAGACTCCCCTACAGTGCCGAATCTTCCCCTACAGTACATACCCCTCCCCCTACAGTGCAGACCCCCTACAGTGCAGGACCCCTCCTACAGTGCAGGACCCCTCCTACAGTGCAGGACCCCCCCTACAGTGCAGGACCCCCCCTACAGTACAGACCCCCCTACAGTGCAGACCCCGTCTACAGTGCAGGACCCCTCTACAGTGCAGACCCCCTCTACAGTGCAGACCCCCTCTACAGTGCAGGACCCCCCCTACAGTGCAGGACCCCCCTACAGTGCAGACCCCCTCTACAGTGCAGACCCCTCTACAGTGCAGGACCCCTCTACAGTGCAGGACCCCCCCTACAGTGCAGACCCCCTCTACAGTGCAGACCCCCTCTACAGTGCAGGACCCCCTCTACAGTGCAGACACCCTCCACAGTGCAGACCCCCCCCTACAGTGCAGACCCCCTCTACAGTGCAGGACCCCTCTACAGTGCAGGACCCCTCTACAGTGCAGGACCCCCCCTACAGTGCAGACCCCCTCTACAATACAGGACCCCTCTACAGTGCAGACCCCCTCTACAGTGCAGACCCCCTCTACAGTGCAGGACCCCCCCTACAGTGCAGGACCCCCCCTACAGTGCAGACCCCCTCTACAGTGCAGACCCCCTCTAAAGTGCAGGACCCCTCTACAGTGCAGGACCCCCCTACAGTGCAGACCCCCTCTACAGTGCAGACCCCCTCTACAGTGCAGGACCCCCTCTACAGTGCAGACACCCTCTACAGTGCAGGACCCCCTCTACAGTGCAGGACCCCCTCTACAGTGCAGGACCCCCCACAGTAAAGAACCCCCCTAAGGACCCATAATGTACCTCGAGCCCAAGGCAGTGGCATTGCAGGGGGGAGGTGCGAGCAGCACCCGAGTGGAGTGACATCTGTCGGCTCAGTGATCCGGGACCCGGCGCAATAATCCCCTTCTGTCTGTGGTCACGTGACTCACGTCGCGCCGTTCTGATCAGTCTCGGGCAGCGGCTGTCACTCACAGCCGAGCAGAGTGAAGCCGCCTCCCCCTCCTCCATCATGTCTGCACAGTGCTGTGCATGGAGGAGGGGGAGGCGGCTTCACTCTGCTCGGCTGTGAGTGACAGCCGCTGACGAGACTGATCAGAACGGAGCGACATAACCACAGAGAGAAGGAGATTATTGAACCGGGTCCCGGCTGCCCGTCACAGCGTAAAAAAAAGAAATGAACAAACGGCCAGCGGCCGTTTTAAACATAATGTAGGTGTCGGCCTGGGGGGAAATTTCCACCCTGCCCCCCGGCCCAGCCCGCCCCTGTCTACAGGGTTGCAAGAATCAGCTTGTAAATAGATAGAAAGCTGGCTAAATACTATATTCAGAGAGTAGTGGCTACTGATTCAAACTCTGAGTAGTCTAAGGTTATTAGGGGTGTACCCAAGGTTCAGTGTTGGGACTCTTATTTTTTAATATATTTATATATAGCAAAAACACATCCCCAGTCCAGAAGACAGCCCCAGTACAGCAAAAAGATAGCCCTGCCCAGCAGAAAGACAGCTCCAAATAGGAAAGAGAAAGCTCCAGTCCAGCAAAGGGACAGCCTTAGTCCAGTAAAGAGACATCCCCATATAGCAAAGAGACAACCCCATATAGCAAAGAAACAACCCCAGTACAGGAAAGAGACAGCCCCAGTCCAGAAAAATGACAACCACAGCCTAGCAAAGAGACAACCCCAACCAAGTAAGGAGACATCCCCAGTACTGCAAAAAGACATCCCCAGTACAGGAAAAAGACCACCCCACACCAGTAAAGAGACACATCCATAGTCCAGCAGAGAGACAGCTCCAGTTCAGCAAAGAGAAAGCCCAGTCCAGAAAAGAGGCAGCCCCATATAGCAAAGAGATGGCCCAATGCAGCAAAGTGACATTCCCATATAGCAAAGAAGCAAAGAGATGGGTAAATCCAGCAAAGAGGCATCTCCAGGCCAACAAAGAGACAGCTCCAGTCCAGCAAAGAGATATAACTATGTAGCAAAGACACATCCCCAGTCCAGCAGAGAGACAGCCCCAGTCCAGCAAAGAGACATCCCCAAATAGCAAAGAGACAGCTCAATCCAGCAAAGAGACATCCCTAGTCTGGAAAAGAGACAGCCCCAGTCCAGCAAAGAGATATCTTTATATAGCAAAGACACATCCCCAGTCCACCAGAGAGACAGCCTCAGTCCAGCAAAAAGACATCCCCAATCCAGCAAAGAGATGACCCCATATAGCAAAGAGATGGCCCAATGCAGCAAAGAGACATTCCCAGTCCAGCAAAGAGACCCCCCCAGATCAGCAAAGAGACATCCCCAGATCAACAATAAGGCAGCTCCAGCCCAGCAAAGAAACAGCCTCAGGCCAGCAGAGACACCCCCATCCAGCAAAGAGACATCCCTAGAACAGCAAAGAGATATCCCTATATAGCAAAGACCCATTCCCAGTCCAGCAGAGGGACAGTTCCAGTCCAGCAAAGAGACAGCTCCCACTCAGCAAAGAGACATTCCTAGTCCAGCAAAAAGACATCCCCAGACCAGCAAAGAGACATCCTCAGACCAGCAAAGACACATCCCCAGACCAGCAAAGAAACATCCCCAGTCTAGCAAAGAGACAGCCTCACCCAGCAAAGAGACAGCTCCAGCCCAGCAAAGAGACATTCCTAGTCCAGCAAAAAGACATCCCCAGACCAGCAAAGAGACATCCCCAGACCAGCAAAGAGACATCCCCAGACCAGCAAAGAAACATCTCCAGTCCAACAAAGAGACAGCCTCAGCCCAACAAAGCCTCAGTCCAGCAAAATGACATCCCTATATAGCAAAGTGACATCCCTATATAGCAAAGAGAAATCCCCAGTCCAGCAGAATGTTGATTCCATCCATAAAAGCTCAGAAAGAATGCAAAAAGAGCAGGGCCATAGCGTGATATTGTTTAATAAAAAATATATACAGTAACATACAAAGTAAAACAGCCAAGTGGCCTCTTACATTAAAAAGTGCCTTGCCTTGGCCGGCACTGAAGGAAGTAGGCATGTCAGACTGGGTGTGCTGTGAACTGGCCGTTCCATTTCTGAGATCGGCGTGCGTTCCACCACTTGGACGTTCCAATAGGTAAACATGACCGAGATCATTTTTATTAAACGATATCACGCTATGGCCCTGCTCTTTTTGCATTCTTTCTGAGCTTTTATGGATGGAATCAACATTCCCTGGCATATCAAAAGCAGAGATTTTCCATTAAAGGCAGCAGTTTCTTAATCTGCCAAAGCTGCACCTGACCTGTCTTTTAATTAAAGGGGTCATGATGAGTCGGGGAGTAGGTTACCTACTATTATCCACCGGGTGATTCAGTGTTTATCTTCATGAGCAAGTGGTGACGGTTTAACAAATTTATTCACTTCAGTGCAAACTTTTTCTTTAACTATATGGACTTTTTTTAGATTAATGTTATTTATTGTTACATGTATAGATAAGCAATTTATGTTTATTACTGTATAAATAGTATGATTTGTCAATAACAGCACTTTATGTTCACAAATTAGATTGGTATAGCTCCCCCGTATCATATACCATTTTGATAATAGCATGCAATGCCAAGCTGTGATTTCCAAAGCAAGCAAAGTTCTTTCTTGTATTAAAAGAGGTATAAACCCAAGTGAGAGAGACGTCATTTTGCCCATGTGCAAATAATTAGAATGATCATGTAATCAATAATGTATTTAATTTTACTTTATTATTTATTTATTATATTTCATGTTTTTAGTTTCTTTGTCAGTTTTATTATATTGTCTTGACAGCCCAGCAATTTGGCATTTTCTGATTATTGAGTATGCTTCATATCCTGCCCCTTCCTGTTCCTTTCTTTCTTTTTTTGTACATCCACCAGATAATCCCAAGTCTTATGAAGCAGCACCAGTAAACATATTTTTGGGACGCTAAGCAATCAGTCTCATATTGTTATATGCTTTCACATTGATCATTCACATTTACTTATGTTCAAAGTCAATATACTGTTTATGGCGCCGTCACATTTTTTTTTTTTTTTTTTTAATAAGATTATGTGGCTCCCTTTTTCTGTCTCTATTTTCACTTACGCCTTCTGGGTTTTCAAAGTCTCACTGCGTGACAGGAAGTGTTAATACATAATTATACATAACACTGTGTTATTAACAGCTATCAGTAGAGGGTTGCGGATCCTTACACATGGTTCCATTTACAAATTTGTTGTGGAGTGTCAGGGGAGATAAATGAGTTAAAATGTATTGAGGGTCACATATCCTTTAACAAGCTAGACTCATGGGCAAAGCTGAGGTTCAGTCTAATGGGTGAATTTCTAAAAAAAAGTTTCAGAGCTAATCATCCTGTTTTGAAACTGCATGTGCATTTGATCTGTGTTAATGGCAGCACAATTGAATGTTACTGAGCTATTTTCTCTCTAGGTCAGATGTTCTTCATTCATAAGATTAGTGTGAATCTGGAAAAAAACACATTATTGCCACTAGATGGAACTGAAAATCTGAATAAATAAGTATTTATTTGCTATGATCATCAGTTCCATCTAATGGCCATAAGTCAGTATTTTTCAGATTCTTATGAATGAAAAACATCTCACCAAGAGAGGAAACTACCTAGTAACATTTGATCTTGCCAGGATTTGCACACAACAAATATACCGTACATGCAGTTGCACAGGATAAATAGCTCTGCAATTTTGTTTTATAAATACATCCCTATGTTTTGTAGTTCATTAGAGGAAAAAGTTAAGCGTAAGGTGCAACCTAAACATTAGTAAGGCACAGGAAATTGGGGACCCTTTTTTATTACTTGTTTGACCTGATGTTAAAGAGCCCAAGCTTAGAAGTATCAGGTCCTTGGCACTGAAAATCAACCGCAAATTACTCCATTTAGAAAGGTTAAACTTGAGCTCTAGCCCTAGGTTCGAAGACAGTAGATGTGGTGGTTACTAACAGATTTTTGGCACGCCAACCCAACTTCAATGTGGTACGCGGATCAGGTAGATAGCAAATTTCTTAGGGCCAGTTAACACCACGTGCAGTCCAGTGCATTTTTTTCTGCATCAAAAATGCATGGATAATAGGTTATATGGTTTCCAATGGCATAGTTCTCACCAGTGCAGTCAGTTACAGGGCTTTCCAGTTAGGCCGCGTACACACGCGCGGACTGTTCGCCCAACTTTGTCCGCTGAACAGTGTTTGGGCGGACAGTCCGCTCGTGTGTGGGCTTTCAGCGGACAGTTTCAGCGGACAGTTTGACGAACAAGG
The DNA here is from genome assembly GCF_037356315.1 of Lithobates pipiens. Classification (NCBI taxonomy): domain Eukaryota; kingdom Metazoa; phylum Chordata; class Amphibia; order Anura; family Ranidae; genus Lithobates; species Lithobates pipiens. The sequence continues at coordinate 144,528,869 of NW_027507686.1, read as the reverse complement.
TTTTACGGAATTTCCGAAAAACTGTCCGCTGAAACCTTGTTTCAGCGGACAGTCCCCGCGTGTGTAGGCTTGTTCGTCAAACAAAGTTCCGCGCATGCTCAGAAAGGATTTACACGCCGAAAGTTATAATGCAGTGTATAGGACGTCGTATTTTTCGTCCCGTCGTACGTGCCGTTCACGTCATCGCGCACTGTTCGTTCGTCGTGTGTGGCCATGTCCGTCCATGCTAATTTTGAGCGGACTGTTTGCCGAAACTGTTGGACGGACAAAGTTGGGCGAACAGTCCGCGCGTGTGTACGCGGCCTTACAGAAAAAAAAGTAGAACATGCTGCATTTTTTCATCTAGAATGCTTTGGAAACGCTAAAAACATGTATGCAGAAACGCATCCGGAATGTATCTGGAGTGTGTCTTGTGGTGTGAACTAGCCCTAAATATTTTTTATCCAGCTTAATTTTATTTTTTTAATGAAGAAAAGTCTTTGGGTAATTAAGGTATATGAAATTTTTATTGTGTAGAAATCTGTAGAGATAAAGTGACCCTCTCCCTTAAGGTCACTTAACCGCTTCTCGCCCAGCCACCACAGCTATACTGCGGCAGGCTGACTCCCCTGCATGAGCCGTCGTAGCTATAGGTCGGCTTGCATGGTTGGGATAGCAGGCAAACGCGCTGCACAGTGGGGATGCAGATGCTCATGGTCAACGGTCGTGATGACCGCCGACCACAAGCGATCATGAGCAGGAGACACAGAACAAGGACGAGTGTGTGTAAACCCTTCCCTGTTCTGTTCTGACAGGAGTGACAGATTGTGTGCCCCTATTAGCTAGGCGATCCGTCACTTCCTCTAGTCAGTCCCCTCCCTCTTCAGTTAGAATCACCTCCCAGGGAACAGAGTTAACCCCTAGATCGCCCGTAGTGTTAACCCCTTCACTGCCAGTGACATTTTTACAGTAATCAATGCATTTTTATAGCATTGATTGCTGTATTAATTCCAATGGTCCCAAAAATGTGTCAAAATTGTCCGTTGTGTCCTTCCATAATGTCGCAGTCACGATCTCCGCATTACTAGTAAAAAAAAATAATAATAATAAAAATGCTATAAATCTATCCCCTATTTTGTAGACGCTATAACTTTTGTGCAAACCAATAAATATACGCTTATTGCAATTTTTTTACCAAAAATATATAGAATACATATTGGACTAAACTGAGAAAAAATTAGCATTTTTTTTTCAAAAAATGGGGATATTTATTATAGCAAAAAGTACAAAAAATTGTTTAAATTTTTGTTTAAAGCACAAAAAATAAAAACCGCAGAGGTGATCAAATACCACCAAAAGAAAGCTCTATTTGTGGGGAAAAAAGAACGTCAATTTTGTTTGGGTGCAATGTCGCACGACTGCACAATTGTCAGTTAAAGCGAGGCAGTGCCGAATCACAAAAAGTGCTCTGGTCAGGAAGGGGGTAAATTCTTCCGGGGCTGAAGTGGTTAACTCCCCCTTCCTCAATAGCATATATAGTTATAAATATCAAAGTGCAAATATTTATCACTCTAACAGGAGCAGTGTGATATACAAAAAAAATCGTGCTTATCAAAAACATTTTTGAAATAGAAATAACATAAAATTTGAATGATAAGTATAACAATAACAGAAAGCTGGTAGAAAAGAACTCGCCAGATAATCGTTCCCCCCAAAGTGTGTTATTCCCAACCATGAAAGTGGGAAGCATGAGTTCTTTTATATTGGAAGAGGGATCACCTGCGCACACGAGGAGATGTTTTTTGTTGATTTGGAAGATATCCTATATTATTATTATTATTATTATTATTATTATTATTATTATACAGGATCTATATAGCGCCGACAGTTTACACAATGCTTTACAACATTAGGGCAGACAGTACAATTACAATACTATTCAATACAGGGGGGGATTAGAGAGCCCTGCTTGTTTGAGCTTACAATCTAGGAGGGAGGGTCAAGTTATACAAAAGGGTAATAGCTGTGGTGGATGAGCTAATGGAGAAAATAGTGCAGGTGTAGTCTGAAGTGGAAAGTTTTCAGGGATCGCCTAAAAGTGGATACATTTGGAGACAGTCTGACAGATTGGGATAGCCAATTCCAGAGGATGGGCGAGGCTCAGGAGAAGTCCTGGAGGTGGATATGGGAGGATGAAGGAACTAGAGAGCAGGAAGTCTTGGGAGGAACGAAGAGGATGATTAGGTTGGTATTTTGAGACTAGGCTAGTGATGTAGCTGGAGGCAAAGTTGTGGATGGCTTTGTAACTTATTGTTAGTACTTTGAATTTAATTTGTTGGGCAAGTGGCAGCCAATGGAGGGATTGGCAGAGAGGGGTAGCAGACACTGTGCGGTATGTAAGGTGGATGAGTCTGGCAGCAGCATTCATGATGGACTGAAGGGGGATAGTCTATTTAAAGGTAAGCCAATGAGGAGGGAGTTGCAGTAGTCAAGGCGAGAGATAACTAGGGAGTGAATCAGGAGCTTTATGGTGTCATTGGTTAGAAAGGGACGTAGTTTAGAGATGTTGCAGAGGTTGAGGCGGCAAGCTTTGGAAAGTGATGACAATGGTGATTTTTTTGTATATCACAGCACTACTGTAAGAGTAATAAATATTTGCACTTTGATATTTTTGGTTTACTGATATCATTTAAGCTGGCAGCAGTGAAAACAATTTAATTATAGAATTTCTGGTGTATTGATTCACATAGATAATTATTGAAACACATACAGTATATGAGGAGTCGATTAGTCGATTAGCGTGGAGATTATTTCCATTTATTACCCTATATATTTACCTTTCCTTTGCTCTCATGCTCATTAAGCTGTCAAGAGCAAAATAAATTACCCATTACTTCCAAGTATGAGAGACAGGGCAGGTACTGTATTGCATGACTGGCTCAGTTCTGCCACATGTTGACAGGTTAAATTTGAGTCTACTCTAGTCTCACTTTTTTTCTTATACCCCCTTCTTGTGCCCCCTTCCCCGCCATGGATTGCTGGGGGAGATGTACGGATCATTTCTACTCAGTGCCAAGGAACTCTAATTTCAATTTTCAATGTTTGGTTTTTTTTTTCTTTTTTTCGTCTCTCTGTTTTTTTCTTTCTCGCTCCTTCTAGAGTTATGCAGTCTAGAGTTTTGAATATTGGCTCTTGGAATGTCCGAGGGCTAGGGGCCTCTGTAAAAAGAGCAGTGGTGTTTGACACCCTGGAAAAGTGTGATGCAGGGCTGATCTGCCTACAGGAGACGCATCTAACTGAAGAAACTAAATCAAAAAGTCCGAGTAGGAAATTTCAAGCTCAGTTCCACTCAGTTCACACCTCCTATTCAAGGGGGGTGGCTGTGTTGGTAAGGAGAGAGGTGGCGTTCTCCTGCTGGCAGATCAGCATAGATAAAGAAGGGCGATATATTTTTCTATATTGTGCAATTGAAAATCAGGAGTATGTTTTTGCAAATATTTATATTCCTCCACCATTTAAACTGGAAGTTCTATATTGTTTAATGGAATTTATAGCGGATAAATCCGGGATACCAGTTATAGTAATGGGAGACTTTAATGAGGTTATTAATAAAAGCCAGGATATGTTTCCACCAGGAATATATATGCAGACGGAGGTTGAGAACCGGTTGTCCCGTTTCTTGCAGGAGGGGGGACTGTTCAATATGTGGAGAATGCATAACCCGGATCGGTTACAATATTCATGTTTCTCAAGCTCATACTCCTCACTCTCAAGAATAGATTTAGTTCTTGGGAATGAGGAGGCAAGTCACGTAGTAAGGGAAATAGTCTATCAACCCAGAGGGGTGTCAGATCACTCGCTAGTGACAGTATCGGTAAATTTAGGGGGGATAAAACCCCCAAGAGTATGGAATATGAATCCAGTATGGTTTGAGTTAATTGGAGATTCTGATAAGGTGCTATTTAAATTAGCAGAGTTCATAAAGTTTAATAATGAGTCTGCAGAAAGAGGAGTGATATGGGATGCATTAAAGGCCAACCTCAGGGGTATTCTTATCCAACATGTAGCCAATGTTAAGAAGACATCCAATGAATGGGAGAACAGTGTTAAAAGGGAGTTAGTAGTAGCAGAAAGAGTGTATATAGAAAACCCCACCCCAGAGAAACAAAAAATATGGTTAGAGAAACAACAGGAACACAAGGTAGTGATTATCAGGAAAATAGAGAATAAAAGATTGTTCCAGAAACAAGTGGAGTATGGGGAAGGGGAAAAAGTAGGAAAGATGCTGGCACAGATAGTAAGAAGTAACTCCTCGCCATCCACCGTCCCAGTGATCATGACAGAGAAGGGAGAAATCTCAGCACAGGGATCAGTGATTACAGATACCTTCAGGGCATTTTATGCAAAACTGTACAGTTCACAGGGGGCGGTGGGCAACGAGGACATGGACAGGTTCTTTGCGAATATTAAAATACCGTCCCTTACTAAGGAGGAGAGGGAGATAATGGAAGCCCCATTAACAATAGAGGAAATTCAATGTGCAGTGTCAGAAATGGCCAATAAGAAATCCCCAGGACCAGATGGTCTTCCTGTGGAAACCTATAAATATTACGGCAAAATATTGCTGCCAGAGCTTCTCAAAGTATTTAATTGGGCAAAAGAGGAGGGGAAATTGCCTACCTCAATGACTGTAGCAACGATAATAGTCTTGCACAAGGAGGGGAAGGACCCATTGGAAACTCAATCTTATCGACCTATTTACCTCCTTTGTGCGGATGCTAAAATATTAGCCAAAGTATTAGCCATTAGGTTGAAAAAAATTATCTCCAGATTGATACATCCCGATCAAACGAGATTTATGCCGGGTAGGTCTACAAGTATGGACATAAGAAGATTATAGCTTAATCTGCAGGTACCAACAGAAAACGAAGGTAAAAAGGCAATAATGGCTCTGGATGTAATCAAAGCCTTCGATAGTTTAGAATGGAGATATATCTGGCGTGTACTGGGCGAATTTGGGTTTGGCCACACGCTTATTGCATGGGTAAAAACTCTGTATAATGGCCCTAGTGCCAGAATCAGGGTTAATAATGAGTACTCGGATAAGATTTTTTTAGAGAGGGGGACAAGACAGGGGTGCCCTCTGTCGCCCCTGATTTTCACCCTGGCAATAGAACCGTTAGCCATTGCAATTAGATCCAATATGAATATGGTTGGCTTTCAAAGGAGGATGAGGGAAGAGAGGATTGCGTTATATGCGGAAGATATTCTCCTCTTCCTGGGGGACACAGAGCAGTCCCTCAGGCAGGGGATGAAACTTATTATAGATTTTGGGAGGTTCTCGGGACTGGTTATAAACTGGGAAAAATCAGCTCTTATGCCAGTGGATAAATTGAGGAGCCAAAGCCCAGTAACAGGTCCGCAGCTGGAAGTAGTGGAACGTATGAAATATCTGGGGATATATATACAAAGAGATCCCAATAAATATATAAGCGATAACATTGTCCCATTAATAGCTAAATTCAAAAATAAAATTTAAATTTGGAAGAGACTCCCATTATCGACTGCAGGGAGATGTAATCTGATTAAAATGGTATGGATGCCGCAGTTATTATATGTGCTACACAACTCCCCGATATGGGTAGATATAAAATGGTTTAGGAAAATAGAGGTATTATTTCGAGAACTTACAGTGGTATGAAAAAGTGTTTGCCCCCTTCCTCATTTCCTGTTCCTTTGCATGTTTGTCACACTTAAGTGTTTCGGAACATCAAACCAATTTAAACAATAGTCAAGGACAACACAAGTAAACACAAAATGCAATTTGTAAATGAAGGTGTTTATTATTAAAGGTGAAAAAAAATCCAAACCATCATGGCCCTGTGTGAAAAAGTGATTGCCCCCCTTGTTAAAACATACTATAACTGTGGTTGTCCACACCTGAGTTCAATTTCTATAGCCACACCCAGGCCTGATTATTGCCACACCTGTTCACAATCAAGGCATCACTTAAATAGGAGCTGCTTGACACAGTAAGGTCCACCAGAAGATCCTTAAAAGCTACACATCATGCCGAGACCCAAAGAAATTCAGGAACAATTGAGAAAGAAAGTAATTGAGATCTATCAGTCTGGAAAGGGTTATAAAGCCATTTCCAAAGCTTTGGGAATCCAGCGAACCACAGTGAGAGCCATTATCCACAAATGGCGAAGACATGGAACAGTGGTGAACCTTCCCAGGAGTGGCCAGCCGCCCAAAATTACCCCAAGAGCGCAACGACGACTCATCCAAGAGGTCACAAAAGACCCCACAACAACGTCCAAGGAACTGCAGGCCTCACTTGCCTCAGTTAAGGTCAGCGTTCATGCCTCCACCATCAGGAAAAGACTGGGCAAAAATGGCCTGCATGGCAGAGTTCCAAGGAGAAAACCACTGCTGAGCAAAAAGAACATCAAAGCTCGTCTCAATTTCTCCACAACACATCTTGATGATCCCCAAGACTTTTGGGACAACATTCTGTGGACCGATGAGACAAAAGTGGAACTCTTTGGAAGGTGTGTGTCCAAGTATATATCTGGCGTAGAAGGAACACTGCATTTCATAAAAAGAACATTATACCAACAGTAAAATATGGTGGTGGTAGTGTGATGGTCTGGGGCTGTTTTGCTGCTTCAGGACCTGGAAGACTTGCCGTGATAAAAGGAACTATGAATTCTGCTGTCTACCAAGAGATCCTGAAGGAGAATGTCCGACCATCTGTTCGTGTACTCAAGCTGAAACGAACTTGGGTTCTGCAGCAGGACAATGATCCTAAACACACCAGCAAGTCCACCACCGAATGGCTGAAGAAAAACAAAATGAAGACTTTGGAGTGGCCTAGCCAAAGTCCTGACCTGAATCCTATTGAGATGTTGTGGTATGACCTTAAAAAGGCCGTTCATGCTCGAAAATCCTCTAATGTAACTGAATTAGGACAATTCTGCAAAGATGAGTGGGCCAAAATTCCTCCAGGACGCTGTAAAAGCTTCATTGCACGTTATCGCAAACGCTTGGTTGCAGTTGTTGCTGCTAAGGGTGGCCCAACCAGTTATTAGGTTTAGGGGGCAATCACTTTTTCACACAGGGCCATGATGGTTTGGATTTTTTTTCACCTTTAATAATAAACACCTTCATTTACAAATTGCATTTTGTGTTTACTTGTGTTGTCCTTGACTATTGTTTAAATTGGTTTGATGTTCCGAAACACTTAAGTGTGACAAACATGCAAAGGAACAGGAAATGAGGAAGGGGGCAAACACTTTTTCACACCACTGTATATGGAGAGGGGGAGTATCAAGGATTGCTTTACAAACTTTGCAATCACCAACAAGAAAAGGAGGAATGGCAGTTCCACACCCAAGGAGCTACTTCTTAGCTGCCCAATTGCAGCACCTGGGAATGAGCGAGGAGATAGGTGGTGGAACGAACAGGGCCCTAATGCTAATGGGGATACCCCATAAGAATATGGTAGAAGCTCTGGAGGAAAATTCATTCTCCCCAAAAATACCTACAATAAAATTGGTAGTAAAAGTGTGGAAGGCAGTTAAGGCGATTAAAGGTTTGGGAGGCTTAACCCAATATACCCCTTTGTGGGACAACCGGAACTTGCAGGAAATGGAAGAGATAGGAGGATATAAAGATTGGGAAATAAAGGGGATAGACAAGTTGGCCCAGTTTTATACAGGAAAAATATTAAAAACATTTAGCGCTTTAAGATCGGAGTTTGATATATCAAAACAATCATTTTATAAATACCTTCAAATTAGACATGCGCTAGGGAAACAATTTAATAAGCAGGGTCTAGTGTGGAACAACTCCCCTATTTATAGCAGATTAAACTCTCAAGAAAGGACAAAAGGATTTATAGCGGATATTTATCCAGCTATATGTGAAGGAAGTATAGGAAGTCCAGAAAGGTTTAAATATAGAAGGAAATGGAAGGAGGAATTTGGAACCCTCACGGATGAACAGTGGATGAAAATATTGGAGGATGGACACTCAATCTCAGTTTCGCCTGCCCAGAAGATGTCACATTTAATGCTATTACATAGAGCATATTATACACCAAAAAGACTGTTTAGTTTTGGACGCAGAGTAGATGACAAATGCCCTAGATGGCAGGAGTCTGGAGACCTGGTACACATGTTCTGGCGATGCCCAAAATTGTTTCGCTACTGGTCAGAGATTGTTGCTACTTTGAATGAAACATTTAGAGTGGCGATCAAGAGGGATCCCAGGATATGTGTGTTGGGCCTGGGAGAAGTAATAGGAAGATCTCTATGTATAAATAAAGCAATACTGAGGTGTTTGTTTCAGGCAAGAAAATTGATAGCACAGAGGTGGCAAGCAAAAAATGCCCCTTCAGTAGCGGACTGGCAGCTGGTAATTACGGAAACAATATGGAAGGAGAGGGTGATATATTTAAGGAGAGGAAATTTTAAAGAATTTAAAAAGATGTGGAAACCTTGGTTGGATAGAATGAGATACCCAGTATGAAGGTGGGGTGGGGGGGGGGGGGGGAGGAAGAGAGGAAGGGAGAGAGGAAAGAAAAGGGGAAGGAAGAATATCTGAGCAGTGAGTGAAAAGGGGGGTTAGATAGAAGAATTAATGACACCTTATGGATAGGAATGCTTCCTAAAGGTTTACCCTGTTTCATAGAAATATTGTACTTGTTAGGGTGAAATAAGTGTTATATTTGTCATAGAGAATGTTTCTCTTTCTTTTATTATGTAAAATATTGATGAAAATAAATAAAGATTATGAAATAAAATAAAAAAATTTGAGTCTACAATTGACTTACTTCGTCCAGATACAAAACAGAGCATTAGTATCTTTTCCCACGTCTCATTTTTTTACTCTGCTATTTTTTGCTGTTACATTATTTTGCGAAGTCGGCTTAGGATTTTTTGGGAGAGTACCTTGGGCAGGATAGTATGATTATATTTTGATTAATCAAAAGAACATGAATGTTCTTTCATAATAATATATTAAAATACTCAGAGCAAAACATCTGAAGGTTTCTTCTTTCCCAGAAATAAAATACAGAACTTATTTATAATTAGGCTAATTTTCCTTTAAAGGAGTTTTATAGTTGCAACAGCATTCCTAACCATTGAGCAATGTTGTACATATTGCAGCCATATGATGTGAAAGTACTAAGATCTTCTCTCATCTTTCAAAATAACAGTTTCAAAGCTGACGCAATTTGAATGCTTTCTTTCTTTGTGAGGTAGAAGATTGAATTCTGCAAATTTATATAATATCGCCAAGAGAACTGTTTAGCATTACAGGGACTTTTTATATAGATAACAGTAAAACAAAAATCAGTTTACATTAAAATACAACTGAACAACATAAATATTTCAGAGCTTTAATCAATTGTTCTATTGTACCTATGGAATTTTCTGTCTTTCCCACTTTTCGGTTTATATGTGCCTTTTGTATAGTGCTGTAGGCAAAAGATGTTGACAGAGCCAGATGATCCACAAGGCAGTCTAGGCTCTATACATGTATATAGGAGTATAAAAGGACCTGTCAGGGCTCTATACATGCGTACAGGAGTGTAAAAGGATGTGTCATGGCTCAATACATGTATATAGGAATATAAAGAGGACCTGTCTTGGCTCTATACATGTATATAGGAGTATAAAAGGACCTGTGCATGACCGACGGCCGCAATGTCTGCCAGCCACCCGCAATCGCTCCACAGAGAGCAAGAACATTATTATTATTGTTTTTTGGGGATATTTATTATACCCCCCAGCAATATCTTAAAATATTTAATTCTCATGGGGCGGTGAAGGAGGTCGAGCAGGATGCACAGTATCATTAATCTGCACAGTGTTGCCAGCCGGCAGGCCCACACCACGAAAATGTATGACATTAATCCAGGCTGGACATTTAGAAGAGAACAGGAGTCCTTTTAAAAAAAAACAAAGTCTGCCATATATAAATTGAGAGTCAGAGGTTTTGCATGCTGAGGTACTAAATGTTTTTACAGATTACATTTTTTTAAATGTATTTTTTTTTTTAATGGAAAGGCTATCCCTGCTCTGTTGAAGCAAATACAGACAGGGATAAAAATGAAATTGGACCTAGGCCTAAACACCACTTCTCCGTATTGCCCAAACATGTCTTTCACTGCAGAACTAACCAGAGCACAGAGCTTGGTGTGAAGACAAATGTCCATTTGATTTATGGCCAGATGTGCAGGAGTGGATCCACCAGTCATTCCTGGTCCTTCAATATCACAAATTTGGTAATAAGGCCGGGAAGCTGCTGGACAGCCTGAGCAGGGGACACCATATTCCCACCCACATTTCTGCCCTGAAGGATGCTCATGGTAGCTCATTTTGTCCCCTAGTGACATTAACCGTATTTTATAATGATTTTATGCTAACCTGTATGGTCCAGACCCCATCAACATGGTTGGGGAGCAGGCTTTCCTGGATCAGGTCTCCCTCCCACAGGTCCTGGGCCCTGACGGTACACGTTGGAGTTCTATAGGTTTTTGGCTCTCACTGTTGCCCCAATCCTAGCTTCGGCTTATCAGTCAATTCTCAATAGGGGACAGTACCTCCCATCGGGCTGTCAAGCCCATATCAAATTCATTTCCATGAAAGATAAAGACCCTACAGAGCCAGACTCATACCGTCTGATATCCCTGTTAAACCTTGATTCTCTAAGATTATTGCCAACAGGTTAGCATTAATCATCCCACTCTGGTCCACCCACTCTGATTTCACCCTAGGATGATTTCACCCTAGGGCGCTCGGTCACCTCCAATATACAGAACGTTCTTACTGTTTTGGAGCATGTAAAGGTTAACACCTCCAGTGACCTAGCTATCATCACTCTGGATGCCGAGAAGGCTTTTGACAATGTTAGCTTTCACTGGCTGCGGATAGTTCTTTAGAGATTCAGCTTTTCTGGCTTCTTCCTCCATCTCATTTCCACCATATATTCTTCCCCATCAGCAAATGTTATAATTGCAGGCCACATTTCTAATAGTAACCACCTCCACAAAGCAACCAGACAGGGGTGACCCCCTTATCCCCACTATTATTTAACCTAGCTCTTGAGCCCTTGTCACGTTACCTTCTATTTCATTCTCACCTTCACAGAGTTATGGTGGGTAATCACAAGTTATGCACAGCTTTATTCCCTGACAATATCCTAATATTTACTTAATTTACTTAATTACCCCCAGTTATTTCCAAAATTATTGGGAAGCTTGAAGCATGGATGGATCTTCCCCTCACTTTTTTGGGAGGTGCCACCTGTTCAAAATTGATAGTTTTCCTAAACTCTTCTACCCCCTTCAAACTATCCCTCTACTGCTGCGACACAAGGATCTCAACTCCATAAGTCTCTCACTGTTTTTTTATGGCGTGGCCATCTCCCCGTATCTCGCTCCAAAAACGTTACTCCCCAAGGTGCGAAGGGGGGAGTTTATAACTTGTCTTGCCTCCTAAGAGTGGGTTCAGATTGGATAACTCAGGCTTCCAGATACTCCAACTTCGACTTTAGAGCTTTACCCTTTCTTCAACTTGTGACCCAGTATAACCTACCTGCACACCACCACATTCACGCTCAGCAAGCAATCAATTTTGTAGTCAGTCTATGCCCTGCAAGAGACCAAAGATTTTGCACCTCTCTACTGGATGCCTTCCTAGACTATCAACAACACAAGATCTCTGATATTTATAAACATTTGAACTCTCGCCTTATCAAAAATCAATACACCCTGGCTCAACCTCCACCTGGAATGAAGACCTCCACTCCACAGAAGCAGTAGATCATATGCTAGCCAGCTGCAATACCACTTGTGCTTTCATCACCAATGAATTCTGGTGGGAACAGCCATTTAAAACCATGCACTGTGCCTACATTCCCATCTCGATGTCCACGCCTTCTACAAATCAGCAGCAGTGCCCTTGATGCGGAGTACATAGACTGTTCCTGTAACACAGACTGTGGCTCTGTCATCATGTCTATTGCTTTTGGGACCAACTGGAGAGCTTTTCCACGATGGTCACAGGCTACCAACCACACAGAGACCCTTTCCCTCTGCTATTTGAATTTCCAGACAGCCCTTCCTTAGGCCTACTAAAAGTATAGATAGTGACTATCTAATGTAACAAAGCCTGGCTCACCACCTGCTTTATGGCTGCTAGGAGTGCCATGCTCAAGCAGTGGACTTCTGCCACTCCTCTGACTATTACTGATGTGAAAGCAAATCTACTAGGCCTTCTATGCAAATAAAAATTAGATGTGGTCCTATCTCATCATGACCACTCACCATGCTTCCACAACAAATGGGATCAATACAGTGACGTTACGTCCATTAAGGGCACATGAGCGCCATCTTCTCTCTCTCTAGCCACCCCCTATATGTAGAATGGATAGATTCATGCATTGCATGAATATATTTATGGCCACTGTAGCTACCCCCTATTCAGGCGTTCAGCCCCTTTTCGGACACCGGGCGCCTGAATTACAGAGGTGGGGGTGGCTTTTTTACGCACCTGATTAGAGCCATAGGCTCTAATGGGCTTCAAAAAAAGTGAACTGTGAACGCAAAGCATTGCACTCGCAGTCTACCCAGGTGTGTTAGAAAAGCAAATTATTATTTGCTTTTCTATCACTGAACCGCCTCGCCATCAATCAGGAGGAGCAGATCTATTACTGGTCCCCTGATTGGCTGAAAGCAGAAGCGATCCCATTGGTCGCCTAACAGAACAGGAAGAAGATGCAGGGAGGACACAGGAGTCATCGCCTGACCCATGCTACCCGTTCCACAGCACGCTGCCATCACCCGCTGCCTGATCCACCACCACAATGGGGTAAGTGCTGGACAGACAGCAGGCAGGCGGGCGAGCGTGTGGGGGGGCACAGTGGCTGCATATTATGTGTACAGAGGCTGCATATGATAGGCACAGTTGGCTGCATTTGTAGGGCAGAAGCTGTATATGATGGACATAGTTGGCTGCATTTGCTAGGCACAGTTGGCTGCATTTGCTGGGCAGAGTGGCTGCATATGATGGGCAAAGTTGGCTGAATATGATAGGTACAGTTGGCTGCATATGATGGGCACAGTAGCTGCATATGATGGGCACAGTGGCTGCATGTGATAGACACAGTTTGCTGCAGATGATGGCAAAGTGGCTGCATATGATGGGCACAGTTGGCTGCATTTGCTGGGCAAAGTTGGTTGCATATGATAGGCACAGTGGTTGCATTTGATGGCACAGTGGCTGCAATTGATGTTTTTGTTTCAGAATTTTTCAGTTCATTTGCACCCTCCCCCCCCAAAAAAAATGTGAGCACCAGCCACCACTGGACCAATACATTACCAAGGTAATGCCAGCTTCAGACATATCTACACTATATTGCCAAAAGTATTGGGACACCTGCCTTTACACACACATGAACTTTATTGTAATTCCCATCTTAAGCCTCGTACACACGGTACGATTTTTGGCCAACCGAGCGTCTGATTTTTGTCAAAAGGGCATGTGCCAGGATCTTGTCTTGCATACTAACGTTACGCAAATTATCGGTCGACAACACGAACGTAGTGACGTACTATACGTACTATGAGAGGAAGTTCATTTCTCAAGCGCCACCCTTTGGGCTCCTTAGTTTGGTGCGCTTTTCAGTTCGTTTCTGAACAGCCGTTTGTTAACCAGCAATGCTGCGTGATGGAAGGAGAGATTGTGTGATTATTGGGCTAGGAGTTACTGCTTTAACCCAAGTCTATCCAGGAACAGTAGGAGGATAAGTTCTTGGACCAAAAATTGGTTGCTTAATCGTGATCAATTATGTCATATGCCATTGCTGTGGGAGCTCTAGGAGATTAATCCTGATGATTTTCGAAATTATCTCTGGATGATGGACCCCTGCTTTCACCAATTCTTGGCATTGGTGACCCCCTATACTAAGAAGCAGGACACATGTATGAGGCTTTCTATCACTCCAAAGCAAAGGCTCATAGCCACCTTGTGGTACTTGGCGATGGAGAAAAGTCTCCAGGACCTCAAGTTCACTACTGGGATCTCCCCCCAGGCTCTAGGAGTCATTATTCCAGAGACCTGCTCAGCCGTCATTCAAGTCCTGCAGAAGAAATATATTCGGGTACGTTTTACCTTTAGGGTCACATTCTATGTATTTATGTTTTTTAATGGATTTTATTAATTTTTTGATTACATAATTATCAATATTGTAATTTGCTGTGAATGTCCCCTTTGTCCTCATACATGCTGTAAGCTTTCCCTGCTCCTTTTTTTGGCCTACATGCATATTTTCTTTCACTGACCTCCTCAGCATGTTATCCTGGGCCCATACACACCTAGCCTGGTAACTTAACAATGTTTTTTGTCAGCTACATTTTGGGGCTTACCCTAAACAACCCCTAAAATGTGTACAAATGTTATTGTCCTCAAATTCAGGCAGAGTGCAAGAGGCCGTTTTTTTGAGCCACTCATTTGGAACTCTCCCTCCCCCCGAAAAAAAAAACCTAAGTCAACGGATGCAAATACTCTATCTGCTGACTTTGCAAAACCAATACACACTATCCCTCTTTTGTGTTCAAATGTTCTTTTTAAATTCCCCAAACCAGGTAGTGCAAGGGCCTGCCTGATTACTTCCAAATTAAAACTTATTAAGATCTTGTCTCCTATTATATTGATTGTTTAAATCATAATGTCAAAAGGTGCTGCAATTTGGACACTGTGTATCCAGCTTTTTAGATTATGACAATTCTTACCTGTCTACTAGGCTGCCAATAGGGCAAGTAAAGAGGGGCTGGCCAAAGTATCACTGATTATTTATGTAAACAGCTCTCATGGAAGTGGAGAGGGTTACCTATCCAAAACATCTACCATTACCCCCCCCCAAAAATGTGTCTAATGGGCCACGGGGGGGGGGAAATCAGATAAGTTGACCTTCCACGTTTGTCTTTAAATACTTATTGAAGTGTGTCCTTATGTTGGCTAAGCATGTTTGTGTCAAATCTAATTGCAATGTTATGTGCCGAAGTAGCAATTCATTTTTATAATCTACAGTTTCCTTCCAACCCAAAGCAATGGCAGGATGTTGCAATCCAGTTCCTTCAGCAGTGGGTTTTGGTGATGCTATTGATGGCAAGCATGTCTGGATTGTACCACTAACACACTCTGGCTCCTATTATTTTAACTATAATGGCTTTTGCAGCATAGTCATGCTAGCTGTAGTATCTGCCAACTACGAGTTCTTGTATTTGGATGTTGGGAAGAACAGCTGACTCTGACGGAGGAGTGATTATGCAGACAGAGTTCTACAAGCGGCTCCAGAATGGCACCTTAAACTTGCTACTTGAGGAGAATGTTGAGGGCCTTAATTTAGTTTTTGTGGCAAATGAGGCCCTTGCTCTGGAGGAACATCCGATGAAGCCGTTTCCTAAGAGGAACCTCACCCTAGAGCAGAGAATCTTCAATTACAGGTTCTCTCCTGCCAGAAGTGTGATCGAAAACCCCTTTGAATCCTATTGAGTCGTTTCAGGCTGTTTTTGATGCCAATCGACCCGGTGGTACTCTAGAAGATAAACCATGTGGTCCTGTGCTGCTGTATCCTACATCATTTTCTAAGGAGGAATGCTACTAGCTACCTAGCCTCACTGCCAAGTGACGTGGACCCTGCAGTGGCAGGCCAGCTGAAGAGGCTGCAGCTTGTCTGTCTGTGGGTGTTCTGATGGCTATTAAAAATGCACGTGCTGGATTGCCATCACAAATTGCTCAAGATTTACATCAGAAATACCTTGAATATTTTGTGGGTAGAGGGGCAGTGGCTTGGCAGCAAATTGTAGCTGATCATTTCTAATATTTTTTGGAGATCGTAAACTCCTATTTCATTTGAACTGCTGTTGTCTGTGTTTCTTATATGTCTAATATGCTCCCAAACGGAGCCACGCACACTATGTCACTTCCGGGAGACTCGATTGAGTGCGCCGCACGTCCACTGACCGGGTCCCCATATAGGTAATAAAAAGCCAAGAGGGACTTGTCATATAAAGTTGGAAATATATTTTCTATATACAGCTCGGCAAAACCTTGTTTCGTTCTGGATGGGATATATGAATATAATAGATTAATAAACACTGTAATAGCTATTTTTTATTATACCGAAGTGCATTCCTGTATTAAGTTCATTTTTTTTTTTTTTTATAGTTTTCTCTTTTTTCAATATTTTTTAATATTTTTTTATTTTTATTTGTATGGATTTTGAGTTGGATTTTATTTAAAAAATTTTTTTTCAATAAATGGAAATTGGTTTTTCAACTACTACACTATGGAAGCCACTGTTTGTTTTCTATGAGGACTAAAATTGGAGATAATTGGTCCCACTATTTGAAAGAGGGATAGTCTCTGTATCTGACCCCTGGAATCATATGGTGCCTGAAGCTGAGGAAGCTGGGCCTGTACACCTACAAGGGAGCTGATCTATATGCATATTACCCCTGAAGGGTTGTGAGCATCCGGTGAGTAGGAACCCTTGTGAGGGAGCACTTGAGTCACCTGAAGATATTATGAGCTTGAAAGTCACTTTATGAACTTTTGCTGGATTTTTTGCACACCTATCCCGCGTACACACGATCAGACTGTCTGGCAGACTTAGCCCGGCAGACAAACCACTGGACTTTGAAGCGGAGGTCCGCCGGACTTTCCGAACGAGCAGACCTGCTCACACACAATCAGACTTTTCTGGCGGACTACTTTTGAAATGAACGGACTTGCCCACACACGGAGGAAAGTCCGTTCATTTTGAACGTGGCTCCAGGTAGCCGGGACTAGCGAAGGAAGTCAAAGGAGCAAGCACCCCCCCTCCTGAGCCGTACCAGGCCACGTGCCCTCAACATGGGGGGGTGCTTTGGGGAAGGGGGCCCTGCGGCCACCCCACCCCAAAGCACCTTGTCCCCATGTTGATGAGGACAAGGGCCTCTTCCCGAAAACCCTGGCCGTTGGTTGTGGGGGTTTGCGGGTGGGGAACTTCTTGGAATCCGGGAGCCCCCTTTAATAAGGGGGCCCCCAGATACCACCCCCCTATGTGAATGAGTATGGGGTACAATGTACCCCTACCCATTCACCTGATGAAAAAAAAAACACCATACAAGGGTGTCAGGTCACCTGAGACCAGGTGACAGATGCACTCAGTAGGAGTTGGAAGTGCACCGCTAGGTAGTGGACCTTAGGACTGACTGCTGCGGATTGTACCCAGGGAGATTCAGGACACAGGTCTACTGGATCACTAATACAGATCTCAGTAGGAGCTAGAGCATAGATTCCCAAGGGCGCGGAGTCTAAGAGACAGCAGGTGTTCACCAAAGCCTCTAGTGGTGAGGATGGACTTGGCTGCAGTCTGGCTCCAGGTCGTGGCCCCTAGGGTCTCACAGCTCACACTCACAGTAGACTACAGGAGAAGGAAGCAACAGGCTGGAACGACAGGGATAGTAAGGGCATAAGGCAGAGGTCAGGGCAACTAGCAGACAGGAACAACAGAGTACACGACAAAGGTTCAGGGTCACAGGCAGACAGGGACATGCCAAAAGGTCAAGGTCACAAGCAGACAGGAATCGTTGAGAACAAGCCAAGGTTGGTAACAGAGACAAACGAAGAGCACACGGCAAGCAGGAAAAAGGAAGCCAAACACACAATGAATACACAATGGTTGATCAGCACTGTTGGCTTGCAGTGCACAGGTTAATATAGGGCTCCCTGATAGGGCCTGGCGTGGAGCCATGCTTAGAGGAGAGGTTATAAAAACCACCAGGTGGAAGTGGCTGGCCTCTTAGTCAGAAGACATGAGGGGAGGTAAGCAACCAGAGGAAGATCACTGCATAACCATGACAAAGGGTTTCAAATAATTTATTGCACAGCTCTGGGGTCTTCTTCCGTCTTGGGGGGTCTTCTCGCCAGACTCCTCCGCTATCTTCTGCTAGTTCTTTTACTAGTGGAGGAGCCCAGCTTTCTTCTTTGTCGCCGCCCGGGGGTCTTCTTCAGACTTTGGGGGTCTTGTCCCCCTCTTCGGTTCTTCTTGCCAGGCCTCCGCTTTCTTCTTCCAGCTCTTTTACTAGCGGTGGCCCGGTCTTCTGTCCCTGCCGCCTCTTCTTCCGACTTCAGGAGTCTTGTCTCCCTCTTCAGTTCTTCTCCGGCGGACAATTTTTGAGTCTAAACTACTTTCTATGTCCGCCGGACTTTTGGGAAAAAAATAGTCCACCGGGGGCCCACGCACGGGCGGATTGTCCGGTGGATTCATGGCCATCACCTCGTGATTGCTCCTAGCTAATAACAAGCTTCCCCTGCTTCTGTAATGTAAACAGAAGCAGAGGAAGTGATGTAATCTCTCCTCGTGAAGCCTTTTTCTTCTGGCTTGCGAGGAGAGAAGACATGCAAGTGAGTTTTCACCAACACTACACTTACAGTAGAAAACGCAGGCACACTATTCACCCACTGATCACCCCCCTGCACCCCCTGTCACAGTGACACCAATAGCATTTTTTTTTGTTTTACTGATTACTGCATTTGTGACTGTTATAAGTGGTAGGGCAGTTAGTGTTAGGCCCCTTTAGGTCTACGGTACCCCCTAACCCCCCCTAATAAAGGTTTAACCCCTTGATCACCCCCCATCACCAGTGTCACTAAGGAATTGTTTTTCTGATCCCCGTATTAGTGTCACAAAGTAAGTATTTAGGTTCGCAGTCAGCTTTCTATAGCGTCAGGTACCCCCATACACTACCTAGTAAAGGTTTTAACCCCCTGATTGCCCCTAGTTAACCCTTTCACTAGTGATCACTGTATAACTGTCACTGGTTAGTTTGTTTGTTGTTTATAGTGTCAGGGCACCCGCCGTTTATTACCTAATAAAGATTTAATCCCTTGATCACCTGACGGGTGATATAAGTTAGGTTTTAGGGTGGTCAGATAGGGTCTGCATTGTCCCAGGCAGCGTCAGGTTAGTGGCAGTACCGCTAACACCTAGGCACACAGCATACACCTCCCTTAGTGGTATAGTATCTGAGCGGATAGATATCTGATCTGATCAAATCTATACTAGCGTCCCCAGCAGTTTAGGGTTCCCAACAACGCAGTGTTAGCGGGATCAGCCCAGATACCTGCTAGCACCTGTGTTTTGCCCCTTCGCCCAGCCCAGCAGTATCAATCGATCACCGTCACTTACAAAACACTAAATGCACATAACTGCAGCATTTGCAGAGTCAGGCCTGATCCCTGTGATCGCTAACAGGTTTTTTGGTAGCGTTTGAATCAGTCGCTAACAGCCACAATCTTTTTTACCTGTGAATCTCACTAGTGTACCACTAAATTTAGAGCCGCAAATGGCAAATTGAAGGTACACTAGTGAAGAGGCCTACATGTTTCTGAGCATGATAGATAGTGAAGAGGAAGTCACTCATCTGTCAGATTCAGGCTCAGAATACGATCCTGTAGACAACAGCGGCTCCATGACAGATAGCTCTGACGACGGAGTTGTGGTCCCTGCCAAGGTCAGGCGTTCCAGCCCCCAATCTTCTTCTGCTGTTGTTGAGGTGCAAGAACTGCAGGGCTCTCGTATGGAGCAGAGAAGTACTAGTGCCGCTCATCCTTCTGGTGAACTGGCAAGCACCAGGGGCCTAGTACACCCTGGTCATACATCCAGCACTGCAGTAACACTTGGTAACGTGACAAGTCCCATAAATGCAGTTCAAGCTGGTGAGGTGGCAAGCACAATTAGTGTCCCGCTGCCACCAAGAAGAAAAAGACAGGCCAGTCGAGCCCATAGTGCCCTTCCTGCTGCATTCACCAAGCCTAATTGGGAACTCGCCACTTCTGCAGCACTTGTACTCCCCCCATTCACTGGCCAACCCAACATTCAGGTGGAAACAGTTGATTTTACGTCACTTGATTTTTTTCGCTGAAGATCGCTATAGATCTATTGTGGACCAAAGCAATTTGTACGCTGGTCAAAACATTGCCCCTATTCCCCAGTCCTCCCTTGCCAGAGATTGGAGACCAATTATGGTTTACGAATTTAAGGTCTTTCTGGGCCATTGCCTCGGCATGGGCATGTGGTCAAATTGGTCCTCTGACCCAATATACCATATGCCCATGTTCTCTGCCTCCATGACCAGGGCATGATACAAGCAGATCTTGCGGTTCATGCATTTCAACAACAATGAACTCTGTCGTCCTTGTGGAGACCCTGGATACGATCAGCTCTACAAAATTCGCCCCCTCGTAAACCACTTCAACCCAAGTTTTGCAGATTTGTTTACTCCCCATCAAGTTGTCTGCATTAATGAGTCCCTGATTAAGTTTTCTGGCCACTTGTCATTCAAACAGTACCTTCCCAGCAAGCGTGCCAGATATGGGGTCAAGATATATAACCCCTGTGACAGGGCCACAGGCTATACATGTAGTTTTATGGTTTATGAGGGAAAAGATAGCCACGTAGAGTCATCAAACTGCCCAGATTACATAGGGAGCACTGACAAGATTGTGTAGGACTTGGTGTCACCCTTATTCAAAAGGGTACCACTTGTATGTGGACAATTATTACACGAGCGCACCACTTTTTAGTCACTTGTTTGATCAGCAGATTGGAGCATGTGGCACCGTGCGACCTAATCACCGGGGCTTTTCCCAGCATCTTGTAGGCTGGGGGAAAGAGCCTGCTTCAAGTGTGATAACTTGCTCGCTATGAAGTGGAGGGATAATAAGAATGTTTTTGTTCTTACCTCCATTCATGCAGACACGACAGTCCAAATTCCTATGGTGACTGGTGTTGTGGAGAAACCCCTCTGTGTCACGAAAATAACCAAAATATGGGAGGGATGGACCTCAACGATCAATTGTTGGTGCCGTACCTAGTTGCCCGTAAGGCCAGACCCTGGTACAAGAAAGTGTCTGTATACTTATTTCAATTGGCTTTGCTGAATGGTCATGTGCTATACAGAGCTTCAGGACAGACTGGACCCTTCCTTAAATTCCAGGAAGAGATCATCAGAGCCCTTCTGTTTCCAGACGGTGCTCCTCCTCACCTTCTCAATCCAAATACAATAAGCTGGCTGCATGAGAGGCAAAAAAAAAAAAAAAAAAAGAAAGTAAAAAAAAAAACCACAAAAAATATAAAAAATAAAAAAAAAAAGTAGTTGTTTTATTGTTCTCTCTCTCTATTCTCTCACTATTGTTCTGCTCTTTTTTGCTGTATTCTATTCTGCAATGTTTTATTGTTATTATGTCTTATCATGTTTGCTTTTCAGTTATGTTATTTTTTTATACTTTACTGTGTTTTATTGTTAACCATTTTTTTGTTTTTAGGTACGCCATTCAGCTGCAGCGCAGATTTATTTATCTTGACAGCAACAGCGTTTGCTCCCACGATAAATAAAGCCATGACTCCAGCACTGTAGGAGTTGATTTCACCACCACAGTTAAAAAAAAGAGCATATATGCCGAAGCATGGGGGCAGCAGGGGTGGAGGAGCAATTTTCTCCTAATATTTGTGGAAGGATGCCCCCATGCTTCGGCATATATATATTTTAGACGCAGATTGCGTTAAAAATTTTTTTATTTTTTACTTTTTTTTTGTATTTGCTTTGCAGGTATGGTATGTCTTACTGTTATACTGTAATTTTACTTTGTTTTATTGTTAACCATCATTTGCTTAGCAGGTACTTCATTCAGTTGCAGTGCGGATTTATTTATCTTGACAGCAACAGCGTTTGCTCTCACGATACATAAAGCCGTGACTCCAGCGCTGTCAGAGGTGATTTCACCACCATAGCTAAAAATGAGAGCATATATGCCGAAGCATGGAGGCAGCAGTTGCAGAGGGCAATTGCACTTTGCAAATTGCACATTCTATTTGCCTTTAGTAAATCAACCCCTGTGTGTTTTGGGGTTTTTGAAAACTAGATGTATGGAACTATACACATTTTAAGCATGGGATCATGGGGCAAATAAGAATGTTAAGGCCCAATTTGGGGGCACCTTCAAATTTGGGGGTTTAGATTCTACAAAAAAACATAAACATTACAATTCATATTAGTTAGGGCAGAGTTTCCAAACTTTCCTCCTCAAGATGCAAACCCAGGTCGTGTTTTTGAAATTTCCTGAATTTGGCACAGGTGATGTTGTCATTTTCACTGTTAGTAATTTGCACGGTCATTTATAGACTGAGGAAAATCTAGAAAACAGAACCTGGTTGGTGCACCTAGAGGAGTGGAGTGTAGAAACACTGAGTTCTGTCCCTAAACTTTCACATTTATAAGTCATAAAAACATGGAAATTAGTAAGGACAAACAAGAGCCAACAAGTGCAACAATAAACTTCAGACCAGGCAAGAGGAAATTCGAATTTGGCAAGCAAATCCACAAAATCCCTTATTCTTTGCTTAAAGCAGTGGCAGCCTCCTTGGTTTGCTCCTTCAAACAATGCAACATATCTAAACTCATTCTGCCAATAGTATATCGTGGAAGATCGTGACCTAGTAAGAAGAGTAAAAAGTATTAAGGGAACGATGGTCAAGTGCCTGAGGCCCTACATAGTGATTTATGGTCAAGTTACTAGTCAAATTAGGTAAATACTTACCTACCCAGTTTATTGTTGCTTGCAACCTGCTTGCCCTTCAGACACCTACACTACTAGGAATGTACACACTGCAACTACTCTATAATCTTGGCCCTGGTGCCTGGGTCTCCCAAACTCCGGGTACCTAGCAACACTGCCAGCTCCTTCCACCTCTTCCTTCTCCATGCTAATGTTAATGCACTACATACTTTGCTAATGTGTGGAATGGGTGTTTGTTTTGGACATCTAAACACTCAACATGTATTCACATTTAAAGCAAGATTCCAAGAATACTTACTTGCGCAAACAAGAGGCTCCCGAATACTTTCTTCCTCTTCTGGTTCTCTTTGGCCCTCACTGTGACTCGCATCAGGAAATTTGATGTCCACAATGGCAGTGTCTGTGCTGGGTCCAGGAGTCAGATCCCATGGCTCCAAAGAAACATCCTGTGTGAGCTGACCACATTCACTTTCCTCTAAAAATAAACAATACACCATTCATTAAGCCACCTCAAGTCACATCTGTTCCTAGCATAGATTTTGCTACATTAATTAGCAATTAATTGGCTCCTGACTAGTGGACTCAACCATGCTGCACTTTGGGATTTTTTTCTGTGAAAAATGTATCAAAAAGGGGGGGGGGGGGAGGGGAGGGCTTTTTCCAGAGGGCAAACACTTGACAAGTGCCAACATTGAAAAAGTCATGCAGCTGCCCCCAATCCCTCTTGTCTCCTATGAGATATATGATGACCATCCCAGCAGGTGTGACTCTGTGTGACTGGGAGCCCCGGGGCCTCTCCTCTACCCATGTCTACACTAGCAAGGCTGCATTAATGGACAATGATGAGCCAGGCAGCAATCAGAAAGTGTTCTTTATCCCTTAAGTTCTGCCCTATGCCCATGGCCTTTGGCCCACCTAGAAACACCCCTGTCGGTGGCTAAATGAGTGTGTTTGAAGTTGGCACTTACGTTTTTGGGTGGAAGATGGCATTAATGACTCCCCTGTTGAGGCCCGAGCGAGGGTAGCCTCCCTTCGTCTCTTGTGGTGGCTTGGCTGGAGCCTCCTTTTTTTGTGCCTCCCTGTTGAAAGAAGAAAAAACAAGTCAGACAAAGATTTTAGAAAGTTAGTATAGAATTCTCTAGAGCTACTTGGAGAAAGAACATATACAGAAAGCTAATTTACAAATATTCATATTGTTTAGATCCAAATATTGCTTACTTTTTTATGATCTGATGCATGTACACCATCTGGTCTTGTTCACAGTGTTTGAGATCAGACCATCGTTTTTGGATTTGGTCCTTTTATCGTTCCACCGAAAATTTGCACTGCAAAACGGCAATGACCTTCTCCAAAATGATGTCCTTTTGGCTGTTGGGCGTTTTGTAATTGCGCAGCTTACAGTCGTAATCGTGCTTCTCTAGGATGCTTACCATCATTACCATCTCACCCTTGCTCATGGGGGTTGCTTTGAGCCTCCTATGAGCTCCACCACCGCAGGGCTGGCTGTAATCCACCAAATCCGCCATGTTGTCCCTCCTGAATGTTCCGCCGTGTGTGCAGCATGCAGAAGAGAGATGGTCACGCCCCAGCATCATGACACACTGAGAGTAGAGTAATGTGCAGTGTGTATAAAGCTAGAATGCACAGTCGATGGAACAGCCGTACGAATGATCTTGGAGTGGAGAATGAACGATCGCCAGCATTGTTGAGCATATTTGTACCCAAAAATACAATGATGATAAATAGACATTATTGGGAAAATATTTCTGCCTTAACAAAGTGGTTTCCATTTCAATAAGTAGTGACCAAAAATGATTTCAACAAGAATGAAAAATGCTGGGGTCAGATAGACTTTTCTATTTCTCAACATTCAATTTGCAACAGTGAGATTGATGACCAAACCCTAAAAAAGATTCTAATTATGTCCCATTTTCATTCACAACAAAGTATCAGTCTGGAGGAGCCAGCGGTCAGCAGGAGGAGAGTCCCAGATCCCCCCCCCCCCCATGCCCTCCTGCTAAAAGAGCCAGGAAGAGCAGGAATCTGGAGGAGGCCACAGCCAGGCCACTACTGTGCTCTGTACTGACCCAGATGAGGCTGAAGCATTTTGGTGTGTGACGGCCAATAAATTAAGGCAGCTGGCCAGTGAGCAAAGGAGCAGGTGTGAGGAATTCATCCTGCAGCTCCTCAACAAGAGAAAGCACACACATTTCTGATTTTGTGGCCCCACCTCCACCACCGCCACAGCCAACCCACACACCACAGCCGCCCCACTGACCACAGCAGCATGGCGCTCAGTGGCAATAAAATACCAGCCACAAGAAATCTAACAACCTTGCTGGACTGGGGATTTTAGCCCCTTCACAACTTACCAATTTCTATTTATTTTTTTGGAATAATGTTTTTATTTGTTATATTTTTGTATGCATGGAATGCACTTTTTGGTTAAGTTCTTTGTATTTGGATGGCAGATAGCATGTCTAATTCAATTTGTGTTATTTTTTTCTGCACAATAAAAAATTGTGTAGAATAATACTTGGCTATGTGGTTTACTTCATATGACAGTTTGGAAGTAGGCAGTTACATAAGAAAAAAAAAAAATGTAAAATTAACAAGGGACACCAACATAGTTGTATCTTTGATCTGGTGTTGTGGTAACTTGCCCAAAAAAACAAACAAGCATAATAATAATATTTTTTGATATAACTAGAAAACAAATGCCTTTTAAAATATGTTTACCATAACTCCATCAGTATCACCAGCAAAGCAGCTTCATTATTATCCCATTGAAGAAGAAGAGAATGTGCACTGCATTTCAACATTTCATAATTTGCCACTTTACAAATGTTAAAGGGGTTGTAAAGGTAAATGTTTTTTCACCTTAATGCATTCTATGCATTAAGGTGAAAAAACATCTGACAGTGCCGGTGCCCCCAGCCCCCCGTTTTACTTACCTGAGCCCTTAAAAGTCCCGCGATCGCCCCTGACGTCCTCTTCGCCACTCAGCCTGGCCGCTGATTGGCCGGAGTGGATGAATTGAAAGCAGCGCAGCCATTGTCTCGCGCTGCTGTCAATCACATCCAATGACGCGGCACGCCGGGGGCGGGGCCATGTGATACACCGAGCGGCTATAGCTGCTGGCTGTATCACGGGAGCGTGCCCGCAGGTGCTTCTCACCATGCGAGGGAGCTCGCATGAACGTGAGAAGTACCTGCAGGAGAAGGCAGAGACAGCTGCCGAGGGACCCCAGAAGACCAGGTTTGGGGCCACTCTGTGCAAAACGAGCTGCACAGTGGAGGTAAGTATAACATGTTTGTTATTTTTTAAAAATAAAAAAAATACCTTTACAATCCCTTTAATTCTCCATTACCAGAATTACCAGAGCCTCCGACTCGTTCCTTGGTTCTGATCATGCGTGTTGTACTTTTGACTTTTGTGTGACGGATTTGTGTACTGGCTGTACGAAAATCTGACGTCAAGCCGTTGTCTGCCGAAAATTTACTAGCCTGCCATCCAACATTTGTTGGGTGAAAATTGGACAACAATTGTTAAGGAGAGTACTAACAGTAAGATTTTAGGACAGCAGTCTGTCAACAGAAAATACCCTGCCAACAATCGTACCGTGTGTACGAGGCTTTAGTCCGTAGGTGCAATATTGAGTTGGCCCACCCTTTGCAGCTATAACAGCTTCATCTCTTCTGGGAAGGCTGTCTACAAGGTTTAGGAGCGTGTCTATGGGAATGTTTGACCAGACTGGCCTGCACAGAGTCTTGACCTCAACCGAATAAAACAACTTGGGGATAAATTAGAGCAAAGACTGCTAGCCAGGCCTTCTCGTTCAACATCAGTGCCTCACAAATGCGATCCTGGAAGAATCGTCAAACATTCCCCTAGACACACTCCTAAACCTTGTGGATAGCCTTCCCAGAAGAGTTGAAGCTGTTATAGCTGCAAAGGCTGGGCCAACTCCATAATGAACCCTACGGACTAAGACTGGGATGTTATTAAAGTTCATGTGCCTGTAATGGCAGGCATCCCAATACTTTTGGAAATATAGTGTATTGCATGCCTCCCATCTCTGAACTTTGGGGTGACCATGCCTCTTATCTTATGCCAACATGTCACAGACTCACTTTCTTGTATGCTCTTCAGCTTGTTTCTAGTACATGATGGGTTCTGCTTGATACATAGATATGGTGTCTTATGTTCTATAATTTCATCCCGATGCTACTTGGAAGACCCTAACTTTGGCTATCTCTCTCTTCCCTATCCCTCCCTCCACCTCTCCCTCTCCCCCATTCCCTTCCCCTACCCTGCTCCCCTCCATTTTTGGCATGACTTTGTATGCTGACGGAGTCCCTAGTGACACACCAATGACCTCTTTGATTCCGCTGTCAAAAAAAGCAGCCGTACAGAGAAGTAGGGTCCACATCTCAGATTGTGACAATACTGATGGAACGATCTTGTTTTGACTCTGCATTGATAAGTTTTATTGTACTAAAACCAAATTGAACTCTAAATCTAATGACACGTACACACGATCAGACTATCCGGCGGAATTAGTCCGCCAAATTTCCGAACGAGCGGACCTGCCCATACAGGGGACTTTTCCGGCGGACTATCCGCCGTACTTTTGAAATGAATGGACTTGCCCACACACAGAGGAAAGTCCGTTCATTTTGAACGCAGCTCCAGGTAGCTGGGACTAGTGAAGGAAGTCAATGTCGCCAGACTTAAAGGGGAAGTCCTACGCTGAGAAAACTGCGTGGGGGCCCCCCAGGTCCATATAAGACCCTTATCCGAGCACGCAACCCGGCCGGTCAGGAAAGGGATAGGGACGAGCGAGCATACCAGGCCGCGTGCCCTCAACATGGGGGGTGCTTTGGGGAAGGGGGGGCGCGCCCCCCCATCCCAAAACACCTTGTCCCCATGTTGATGAGGACAAGAGCCTCTTCCCGACAACCCTGGCCGTTGGTTGTCGAGGTCTACGGGGGGGCTTATCGGAATCCGGGAGCCCCCTTTAATACCGGCCCCCACCCTATGTGAATGAGTATGGGGTACAATGTACCCCTACCCATTCACCTGTGAAAAAAATGTAAATAAAACACGACACACAAGGGTTAAAAATAATTTATTGCACAGATCCGGGGGTCTTCTCACCGGACTCCTCTGCTATCTTCTGCTAGCTCTTTTACTAGTGGAGGAGCCCGGCTTTCTTCTTCGCCGCCCTGCCCGGGGTCCTCTTCCGACTTCAGGGGTCTTGTCCCCCTCTTCGGTTCTTCTTGCCGGGCCTCCGCTCCTTCTTCCAGCTCTTTTACTGGCGGTGGCTGTCACCGTTGTCACCGCTGTCTCTGGATGTAATGACAGGGAAGTGTTGCGCGGCGACTTATATAGAGTCAATGGGTGGGGTCACCGGGTGATGTCCCCGCCCATTATGATGTCACAGTCCCAGCATCCTCTGGGGCTGTGACATCATAATGGGCGGGGACATTACTCGGCGATTAAAGGGGGCCCCCAGATTCCGATAAGCCCCCCTCAACGGTCAGGGTTGTCGGGAAGAGGCCCTTGTCCTCATCAACATGGGGACAAGGTGCTTTGGGGTGGGGGGGCCGTGCGGCCCCTTGCCCAAAGCACTCCCCATGTTGAGGGCACGCTGCCTGGTACGGCTCAGGAGGGGGGGCTCTCGCTCGTCCCCACCCCCTTTCCTGACCGGCCCGGTAGCGTGCTCGGATAAGGGTCTGATATGGACCTGGGGGGACCTCCATGCCATTTTTTCGTAAGGCTTCCCCTTTAAGACCATACCCGGTGATGGGGTCAGCGATGTGTCAATCTCGCCGCCAAAGGGCGTGCGGGAAAGTCCGTTCATTTCAAATGCGAGTCCGGCGGACATATTTAGGTGCAAAACTACTTTCTAGTCCGCCGGACTTTTGGGTAAAAAAAAGTCCACCGGAGCCCACACACGGGGGGATTGTCCGGCGGACTTGAGTCCGCCGGACTTTTCCACCAGATTGTTTGATCGTGTGTACGCGGCTTCACGCTATCAACTAATAGGTTATTGCTATACATATACTTTAATGTCCTATTTTCCCAGAAATATATACTTTTTTTTCTTTCTCTTGCCTTTCCAATATCCATTCAGCCAATAGGAATGAAGAAAATACTGGGTGTTTTTGGCTATGGAGGAGCATGTTATTAAAGTGACAGTGCTTTTGCTTGGTACTTGGCCTTCTGCAGGGCAGGCACAAGGGATAGGGAGAAGAGGCATGTGCCCAAGCCATAGCCTCTCTACATAGAGAAGGTTGCACTGAGAGCTTCAGCCACTCACTTCTCCCTGCATCTTACTGACATGAGTAACTGCAGTGTCACTCCTGTCGGCAGGGCTTATTTTTTATTTTTTTGGTCTGAAAGCAGCAATATTCTGTAATGCCACTGGCCCTGTGCCTGCCGCTGTCACTTGTTTTAAATACAGAAGCTGCACTTTTCATCCAAGGAAAGAGTGGAATGGTGGGGAGTTGTTGAAAGAGCTTTGTAGTGGTAAGGATGAGGGAAGATCTCTGTACTGGTTTCAGAACTTTGTAGTGGGGGGATTGAGGGGAGATTGTGGGGGCAAGTTCTGTACTGGAGGGTTGTAGGTAGAGCTCTGTACTGATGCTTTACCCACTCTATGTGCATTATCCCATCCTGATCAATCCTATTTAATTTGTTCATAAACAACCTGGAGGATGGGTTTCAATCTCAGTATTAGCGGACGATACTAAGCTAAGCAGGGCAATAACTTCTCAGCAGGATGTGGAAACCTTGCAAAAAGATCTGAACAAATTAATGGGGTGGGCAACTACATGGCAAATGAGGTTCAATGTAGAAAAATGTAAAATAATGCATTTGGGTGGCAAAAATAGGAATGCAATCTATACACTGGGGGGATAACCTCTGGGGGAATCTAGGATGGAAAAGGACCTGGGGGTCCTAGTAGATGATAGGCTCAGGAATGGCATGCTATGCCAAGCTGCTGCTAACAAAGCAAACAGAATATTGACATGCATTAAAAAGGGGATCAACTCCAGAGATAAAATGATAATTCTCCCACTCTACAAGAATCTGGTCTGGCCGCACCTGGAATATGCTGTCCAGTTCTGGGCACCAGTCCTCAGGAAGGATGTACTGGAAATGGAGCAAGTACAAAGAAGAGCAACAAAGCTGATAAAGGGTCTGGAGGATATTAGTTATGAGGAAAGTTTGCGAGCACTGAACTTATTCTCTCTGGAGAAGAGACGCTTGAGAGGGGATATGATTTCAATATACAAATACCATACTGGTGACTAGGGATGAGCCGAACACCCCCCCGGTTCAGTTCCCACCAGAACCTTCGAACGGACCTAAAATTCATACAAACTTTAGAACCCCATTAAAATCTATGGGACTCGAACGGTCAAAATCAAAAGTGCTAATTTTAAAGGCTAATTTGCAAGATATTGTCCTAAAAAGGGTTTGGGGACCCAGCTCCTGCCCCAGGGGACATGAATCAATGCAAAAAAAATGTTTTAAATGGACGTTTTTTCGGGAGCACTGATTTTAATGACGATTAAAGGGAAAAAAAAAAATATTCCTTTAAATATCGTGCCTGGGGGTGTCTATAGTATGCCTGTATTACAGAAACAGTACAACACCAGCAATAAGCAGTGTCTTCAGGTGTATACTGTGCAGGAGGCACACAACACCCACTCTAACTGCTGCAGATGCCTGTATTACAGAAACAGAACAACACCAGCAATAAGGGGTAGCTTCAGGTATATATTGT
The DNA here is from genome assembly GCF_037356315.1 of Lithobates pipiens. NCBI lineage: Eukaryota > Metazoa > Chordata > Amphibia > Anura > Ranidae > Lithobates > Lithobates pipiens. The sequence continues at coordinate 144,498,452 of NW_027507686.1, read as the reverse complement.
GCAAGAGGCACATAACGCCCACTGTAAATGCTGCAGATGCCTGTGTTACAGAAACAGAACAACACCAGCAATAAGGGGCAGCTTCAGGCGTATACTGTGCAGGAGGCACACAACACCCACTTTAACATCGCTAGGTTCCCAAGCAAAAAGACACTGTCCCTGCCTATCTTGCTCTTTCCCTCCACGCCAACATACTACACAAGGCTGTCGCGCTGGCGGCCTTATATAGTGTGGGGCAGCGACATGTCAATCTCGCTGCTGAAGGCGGCGACATTGACTTCCTTCGCTAGTCCCGGCTACCTGGAGCCACGCTCAAAATAAACAGACTTTTCTCCGTGCGGGAAAGTCCATTCATTTCAAAAGTACGGCGGACTAGCACACACACAGCCACAGTTTTTGAGTCAAAACTACTTTCTACTACTACTACTTCTGGGTAAAAAAAAACTTTTCCGCCGGATAGTTTGATCATGTGTACATGGCATAAGAAGCATTGATGTGGATGCCAAAGTAAAAGGTCCTCTATCCAGCTTACTTTGTTGTGGCGACAAGTATATCAAAGCTCATGAATAATTTGTGATATTCAAAGTATACATTACTCTCTTGCAGTCCAATGTGGTTGGGGGAAATCACTTTTTTTTTTTTTGTGGAAGTTGAAAAAACTAAATTTATTTTATCTGTAAGCTCAAGGTCTACAGCTATTGAATAACATACTGTTTTGTGAACTCTTTATACATATTTACTGTGTATAATTTTCCATCTTGCTCTGTTACTGACTCCATTTATGTACCTTCAAGTAACAGCATAAAGGATTTCTGAATTAATAAAAAAATTGAAGGTACTACAGAAGATATAAAAATATAAAACTAAAAGTAATAAGAGCCCATTTAACAGGAAAAAGTCAGGTGTTGACAATTGAAAAGCTACAGTAGATATTAATCAGTTGTTGCAAACAGGTTAAATGATTTTTGTGTGGACCTGTGAAACAGGCAAAGCATGTAAGAAAATGTACCCCAGCACTTCAGTTAAAAAAAGTTCAAGTAGATGTAACCCAACCACTAGTATGTCATATAGGCTTTAACAGCTGGTGATTTTCTTTTATGCAGCACTTTGTTTTATGCAGTGACAACTGCTCTGACCTTCTCGTCCACAATATCTTGCCTGAAAATAACCCCTTGTACATTGCCCAGGGATATTACACTGATTTTGCAAGAAAAGGCATTTAAAATTTGCAATCAGCAACAATTAAGCAATTTGCCCTGTGAAAATAAACCTGCAGCCTCTTAGCAGTGAAATGCAAATGGATTTAGGGACAAGTGAAAAAATTAACCGCGGACAGCAATCAATAAATAATACAGCCTTTTAAAAAAAAAACACATACATTGAACCTGTTATGACTGTAGACAGCGCATGCAGAGATGCTGTAAAGAGGCTGAAGAACACACATCAGCAGCAATAATGTTATAAAAATCTTCAATCATAAATTAAAAACTAGAGTGCATTATTTAACAAAAAATAAATACAAATATTGTACAGTCAATGCACAGTATGTTGGTAGCTACGATATATTAGGCTGCAATTTAAGAAGGGGCGACGAGGCATTTTTTATTAAGAAGTCAAAATGAGTGTGTTATATTTTACAAACTTTCATGGGAAGTGCAAATTCCCTTTGTATACATAATCAATGCATAGAATTACAAATATGAATATGTTACTATGCAGTTTTACAATAAAATGCTGTGCATGAAAGGTTGAATTCAAGAAATAGTCCAAATTGAATGTCCTGGGGGCATCATCCTATTGAAAATGTAGAAGCAGTGGGAAAGTATGTAGCACTATCAAATTTTCCACTCAGAAAATCATATATAGTTATGAAATACAGTAAAACCTTGGCTTGAGAGTGTTTTGCAAGACAAGCAAAATGTTTTATTAACCACTTGCTTACTGGGCACTTAAACCCCCCTCAGTCCCAGACCAATTTTCAGCTTTCAGCGCTGATGCACTTTGAATGACAATTGCGCGGGCATACAACACTGTACCCAAATGAAATTTTTATCATTTTTTTCCCACAAATAGAGCTTTCTTTTGGTGGTATTTAGTTACAGCTCGGAGTTTTATTTTTTGCTAAACAAACAAAAAAAGATGCAAAAAAAAAAAAAAATCATGTTTTAATAGTTTGTTATAAAATTTTGCAAACGGGTCATTTTTCTCCTTCATTGAAGTGCGCTGATTAGGCGGCACTGATGGCTGCATTGGTGGGCACTGATGGGCTGCATTGGTGGGCACTGATGGGCTGCATTGGTGGGCACTGATAGGCTGCACTGGTGGGCACTGATAGGCATAGTTAAGGCGGCACTAATAGGCACAGATAAGGCGGCACCGATGGGCACAGATAAGGCGGCACTGATGGGCAAAGATGGGCACAGATAAGATGGCATGGATGGGTGGCACGGATAAGTGGCACGGATGGGTGGCACGGATGGGCACTGATAGGTACCACTGATAGATGGGACTGATGGGCACTGATAGGTGGCACTGATAGGTGGCTCTGATAGGTGGCACTGCTGGGCACTGATGGGCGGCACTGCTAGGCACTGATGGGCGGCACTGCTGGGCACTGATGGGCGGCACTGGGTCGCAGCACCTTTGAGGCAGATTGTGGGCACTGTGGGTGGCACTGTTGGTGGCACTGCTGGATGGCACTGTGGGTGGCATTATGGGTGGCACTGTAGGTGGCACTGTGGGCACTATGGGCACTGATGGGGGGCACTGATGGGGGGCACTTACTTTTATTCAGGATGGCACGGCGGTGGGCAGGTGGGCACTGGCAGGGGGCAGGTGGTCAGCTGTATTGCTGGCCGTGATCGGGACTGATGTCCCGATCACGGCCGCCGGTGATCGGCTTTTTTTTTCTCTCCTCGCGCTGTCAGCGCGAGGAGGAATAATAGCCGATTACCGGCTCCGTTCTATCACATGATCAGCTGTCATTGGCTGACAGCTGATCACGTGATAAGGGGTCGGGATCGACCCCTTGCACGGATCGGTGATCAGGCGAGTCTCACGGACTCGCCGATCACAGAGCGCGCCGCGCGTGCCCCTCAGGGGGCGCGCAGGCCGCTCGTATCCGGGACGATGTCAATAGACGTAGTCCCGGAAATGTAGGTCCGCGCTAATGCCGTCATTTGGCAATAGCGCGGATCTGTAGTGGTTAAAATGTGACTTGATATACAAGCGATGTCTTGATATACAAGTAGCGTCATGAGTATAAAAGAGAAGAGAGGTGCCTCTAAGTGTAGTAATATGGTTACATTTAATGAAGGTACAACATTTAGCAACTCACATGGTTGATGATTAAAAGAGGCACATCTAAGTATGCAAGAATCTGGGGTAAAGCTGTCCACATAGACCATTCTTCTCATCACCATTGACAGGATCCCTTCCATTTGCACTCCACGAATGCTTCAAGCCTTGCTTTCAGATCACTTTACTGCAGGGTAGTCTTCCCGGCCACCATTGCAGACTGACAGTGGTGAGAGTCGGTGGTGTGGGGGACTATGGTCTATGTGGACAGCTTTACCCCAGTATGAAGATGCCTTCATACTTAGATGTGCCCCTTTTGATCATCAACCATGTGAGTTGCTAAATGTTTTACCTTCATTAAATGTAACCATATTGCTACACTTAGGGGCGCCTCTCTTCTCTTTTATACTCTATAGCTAATGCTGGATTTTGCTTCTAATCCCCTTGTAGAGGCAGCCATTTGTGGATGGACATTTAATGGTTACACAACCTGATCACATTGCTATATTTTTTTTATATGGACTATAAACTGAAGGACTTATGAATAAATGGTTATGGAACAAATCATTTGAGTTTTCATTATTTTGTTTAGATATACAAGTGCTTTGGATTACAAGCATATTTCTGGAATGAATTATACTCACACTCCAAGGTTTTACTGTAAATCAATTCACTGTAAATCAAGACATGAATATATAAAATTAAATAATATTTATTGAGTAATCATACTAAATTTGGAGTAGAACACTCCTTATATATATTAAAACCATCAAAATTGCAAATATAGTGCTCCAAGATAGGAGTGTATCAACATGTTTCATGGAAGCCCCTTCATCAGGACATGGGTGCAATCTGTAGGTTTCAATATATTGTCTACAAACATAAATAAACATAACAAAAATATACTTAATATTATATATATATATATACAGCCCCAGAGCCCCCTTATACTTACCTGAACCTGGTCTTTCCAGCGACGGGGACCAGCACAAGTGCCCCGAGGGAGAGCATCTCTCCAACAGGGCAATCGAGAAAAAGAGGAACCCTAGAAGAGAAGGATCGGGGGCACTCTCTGCAAAACCAACTGCACAGTAAGTATGACATGTTTTTTTTTTTTTTTGGTTTCTCTTTAAAACAAACATTTACATATACTTTAAGATCCAGGGTTTATCCTCCACCAGAGGTGGGGATGTTTACAAAATATTTTTGAAAATTGAAAAGATGGATTTATAAGTTAAGTGCTACACAAAAACGTATTTTAAACAATTATATTAGTGTAAAATCTGGTGCAGCTCTGCATAAAAAACAATTGGATTTCAGTTTTTTTTGTCAAAGTTTAATTGAAAAAGCTGAAGTTAGAAGCTGATTGGCTACCATGCACAAATGCAGCAGATTTTGCACTTTTCAGTTTTAGTACATGAACCCCTTAGTCCCATTTAGAATATTTTATGCAATATGTAATATATGATTCGCCCTAGGCTATAGGCTTCAGGCACTTTTTTAATTAATTTAGGTTGGTTATAACCTTTATTTATTTATTTTCTGCTTTGCCTGGTTCTTGTTTTTTTGTTATGTGCTGGTGCCCCCGCATCCTTTTAGGTGTTTTTGGCTTACTTAATTTTTCAATTTTTGGGGGCACCTTGATTGAGGAGGGAGTGTACATGTGAAACTTTCCTAACTGTCATTAAAGCGGAGGTCCACACTAAAGTGGACCTTCCGCTCATCGGAACCCTCCCCCCCTCCAGTGCCACAATCGGCACCTTTCAGGGGGGAGGGGGGTGCAGTTACCTGGATAATCCAGGTAACTGCACCCACTTCCGGGATAGCTCTCTGCGGAAAGGGGCGTAACTTACGTCCCTTTCCGCAAGTGCCGCCCCTTCCCGCAAGTGCCCCGCTGCCTGCTGGGAAACACACAGATCCCAGAGGCAGCGGGGAGCGTCCTTATTGCGCAGCGCGATTCGCGCATGCGCAGTAGGGAACCGAGAAAAGAAGCCGAAAGGCTCCATTTCCTGATTCCCATACCCAAGATGGCGGCGGCAGGACCCGACAGGCGACCTAGAGATCGGCTTTGGGTGCCGACATCGCGGGCGCGCTGGACAGGTAAGTGTCACTATTTTAAAAGTCAGCAGCTGCAGTATTTGTAGCTGCTGGCTTTTAAAAAAAAAAAAAAACGCGGAGTCCCGGTGGACTCCCGCTTTAATACCGCCACCTGGGCCATGTCCCCTTCCGTCCCTGGTGTACGTGTTGCTGGCTTGTTCTAGTTTTCATGTCACTTCCGATGGGAGACACGTTTCTGTCATACATCAACCTAAGACACAACGGATTTCCAATAGGCCACGTTGAATGTGAAGTCTCTCCCTGAGTGCAGAATCCATTAAGAAGCTGTTTTAGTGCCCTTTTGGCAGCATGGGCAGTGGTGAGGCTCCTATGGAGGTGTATGTAGAGACATGATTTCTGAGTTCATTGTTAGTGCTCAGCTATAATTGGAGTGCAGATCTGCAATATACACACTAGATTTTGCCAGTTGGTGAGTAAATGATCCCTCATCTTCTGTACAGATGTTCTCAGGCTTTGATGCTTGACTATCCACTAAAATTTAGTTGTCTCTTTATTGTAAGATATACATTGTCTGTTCATCTATAGGATTTGAGGGAGCTCCTTTCTAGTCACCTTTATAGGCCCTTTCTCATAGTATCATCATTTTGAATACTATCATAATTATGCTTGTGAGTACTCTTCTAGTTTATTTACCTTTAAGTAGTGTGTGGTGTTGTGGAGTGACACAGGCTTGAAAGTATCACAATCCAAGGAAAAAATATATATATTGCAGCTTACCAGTTTTTATATGTGAAGGCTGCATTTTTTTAGGCCATATTTAACTTTCAATCACAGTTTCTGTAGATACAAAAATACATGTTGATCCTGTCATAAATCCAGTGTAAGCTGGATTCCTGTGTGCTGAACCTGTGCCTGTCCTTTATCTCCAGTGCTAGTCTGCTCCTTTTTCCTGCTCACTGGTGTCCATCCAGCACTCCTGCTCTACGGTGGTCTACCGATGTTCTACCCCTGCTTGATCCTGAGAGTCCATCCAATCCTGCTGCTAACATAACCAATAGGCACTCATGCCACTCTGTATTTCTGTGCTATCTGTCTGCTCTATCAGGGATCCTGAGTCAGAGGTGTAAGAGAGACCTTCCTCAATTTGTCAGGCTCATCCCCCAGGTATGTGATGGTAACTTATAACCTCAGGTTGCCAAGAAGTATCCAGAAGTCAAAGAAACAATACTAGCTAGGCTTAGGATTACTACAGGTGGCCAAGTGTAATGCATTTTAAGGGAATATGGTCATGAGAAGCCAGGGTCCAAGATGTATGATTTGTTCTACTTTATGAACAAGTGGTTGCAACCAGGTACTCAACCCTGATCAGATTGTAGAGTGAGTGATCTGTTAAATAAGTGCCTTGCTGGCTATAATAGAGCAGCCCATTTGGCATAAGACCCCAATAGTGTGGATAACCTGGTGTACCTTGTGAAGGAACTTACTGCTATCAAGGACAGTCCCTTAAATCTGCCTTCCATGTCGATAACCCCTGGAAACAGAAAAAAACAACAACATTTAGTAAGATTGTTCATCCAAGGGGTAAAGAGGCTACCAAGGAGAGTGGTGAGACACACATGTGTGCCAAATATAAAGGGCCTCCTAGCCCAAAAGGAGTTTCTTCTTTAAAGAGACATGACTTATTAGGTGCTAGAGATGTCAATGACTGGGAGATGTGGCTTCCCTTTTCCCAGTATTGTAGGAATCTTTGTAATGTGACCTGGGGAGGCATGTGTCAATATTTGCCAGACCTGTACAAATTGTTTAATAGGTAAAAATACCTTTTGGGATGATTGACATTTTGCAGTTTACTTTTGTCTTGTTTGTTTATTTGTATTGTGGGACCCATACAATAACATGCGAGCTCCGGTATCTCCTAAATTAATTCGATTCCCTCCATTTTAATGTCTGGTATTGCTACAGAAGTAAAGGTTTACTCATTGGTTTCACTTGTTGCCAAGAATAAAAAAATAAAGTTTCCTTATGGTTATAACTTTCCAATTGATGATTATGTAACAGAGCTAATATAAAAAAGGATGTAACTCGTATTATCATTTACATGTGGTTTAACACACAATGATCTCTATTTTAAAATTTTCCTGTAAAAAGAAACACATTTTGATATTCTACTCTGAAACCCATTCATTGCTCAATTTTTTCTGTCATCATGTTCACTCCTCTTTATTTATATCTTTTCTCCAATATGTTTTAGTAATCAACACACTCCTTTTCAATTACAGTCCTGGCTGAAAAGGGAGTGAAACACTGCAGTAAGCAATTTCCGCACTTTGTTCATTCCCTCTCTCTTGGACCTGCTAGTAAATTCCCTGCACAGCTAAAGAGGACAGAGCTTAAGTCTTTTGTTAATGTGCGGACATGATGATGTCATTTGGCCCCTGTCCAATGTTCTGCTGCCCACTTATCCATGGGAAAATGTTGCTCGTATGAAGGTGGCCCTGTATTCAACATGATGAAATAATTCTAGCAATGCTCTTTAAGTTCTTTGGCATAGGAATCTGCTTACAAAGAACACTTGCAGCAAGAAAATTACTAGTGATGTTTTTACAATGAACTGAAAAGTGTAATCATTTTCTGGATAGGAAATAAAATAGATGTTACTTTTGTGAGATCTTGAGTAATGAACGAGAATGACTTCCGATGGAAGAGATGTACTTTTAATGAGTGTGCTGCCTTCCAAGTGAATGAGTCAAATTCTTTGAGTGGAGTCACCACATTTTACTTATAGTGGAGGATGTTTATGTAAGACTTATGTTACAGTACTCAGTGGCAGTCAGTCTAGGGATGTAAAAATGCAAAATTCACAGTATCAAATATTTTAGTCTTTTACATCATTGTAACAAATGTTGTAAAAATTTTCAGAGAATGTTTAAGAAAATCTCCAGTCTAATTAAAAGAGATATAAACTCAGTGCAAATAAGTATACTGAATTAGTTATTTTTTCATGTTCCATGCATTGGAAAAGTACCTACCCTGCAAGCAATGATACCCTCACAGAGTAAGTGCTTTTGCCCAACCACGCCAGTTTAGCATGCTAGATGACAACACAGCTCATTCATAAAGGAGCAAAAAACAGCTTTTAAGAAGAGGAAGCTGTGGTGATGTAATAAGTCACTGCAGGACCCCAGCAGTGATAGTTACCACTGTATAAATACTGTATTTCTTTCCTGGTGCACACCTAGTAGCTTTGATATGATAAGAAGTAGGGGGACTTAAAGTTAACCTGTGCTTTGATCATGTGGGGAAAAGCAATAGACTCACTTCAATGCCCAATGCCCAAGTAGTGCATGCTTGGCTTTCCTCCAGTCCCCCACAGTTCAGCCCAGCTACTGGGAGTGAACAAAGACAGCCCGGTGTAAGTCCAGTGTCACTCCAGTTGATGCTTATATTGGGCTGAAACATCTTACATTGCAGCTAACTGAAGAGATTCAAATTATTACACATGTAGCACTGACCCCCGAAGGAGCTGCTGAAATTGATTTGGGCCTGCACTCTGCTAATGAACCCCCACTGACCTGACTCAGTCCCCTTGACACAGCTGTGGTGGGATGTGGAGTGTGCAATGAAATGGTGCGACACAATACACAATACAATATAATATATCTGTATTATCGCCAGAGTATCCAATGGCTCCACCTGCTGGGAGAAAGCAATACTCCACACAATTGAGGTACTTAACCAAAAGTATACTTCACTGTAAATTGTGATAGACAGGTGGTTACAATAATTGTACTGTCACCTTAACATAAAATGACAGGACAATGAAACTGAACAACAATTATACACAGTGTAACTATAAGGGAGCTCCCCCTACTTTAAAAGCTAGTTGCGAGATCTCGTTAAAATTACACAGTCTTTAATCTTCTTGTCTTCTGCTAGCTATGATGGTTTCTTATAAATTGTAATCCAAAGGGTAAAGAAATTAGGATTGATTAAGGAGTGGTCCTGTTACTGTTTCTGTTAATGTTCCAGTGGGTGTTTCCTTAAGTATAGTACAATGCTTAAAATGCAATGAAAGTTAGGCCTTATGCCTCCCTAAAGTCAGTTTATGTGAACTTCTTCTGTAGGACTACATGTACCAGCAAACACTGTATATGAGTCTGACTAGATGCAAGTGCATAATGAAACTGTGGGCCACAACCCACTCACCAACTGGGTCTGAAGCTCTGTATAGTAGCTCTGGTCCGGTGCTCTGTGGCTTGCTTTAACGCTGGCTGGCTCCGTCACACCTGGGTGAACCAGGTCCTCTGATGCTCAGACAAGTGTCTCTGGATCTTTCCCAATCCGGTCACTGTGTCTCTCACACTGTCAGGTCACTCACATAGTCTGTTTGAGTTACGCTCTGCAATGGATGTAGGCCACTCCTTCTGGAAACCCCCTCACAGGTCCTCACAGGCAGGCCATGCATCCAGAAGAGACCTAAGATGACCGCTTGCGGTCCTTTTATGTCCTACCCAACATGCAGTGCAAGAGAGGGTGTCCATGGGTAGGTCACCTGGCATTCTGGGAGGTAGGCCAAGTATCAACGTAAATAAACAGTCACTTCCTGTATTCAGTTCAATGCTCTGAAAAGAAAAGTCATCAGAGTCCACTATCTGTATTTGGCCACTAGATGGCGCCAAATACTAAGCTATAGAATTATCCATAGACTTACATTATGATAACATTAACATAGGATCAGTAGGCAGAAATGTCAGCGCTACACACAAATATGGGGTTAACAGTGATAAAGGTAAAAATATTCCTGAGTCCATTGTTTTACTGTGAGGAACAAATGTCCTTGCATCTGCTGTGCAAGTGTAAGGAAATAATTTCTCTGCGTCTTTGGTGTGACTGGAACTAATAAAGTCCCTGCATCAGAGGTGTTGCTGAAAGGAAGAATAATGAGCCTGCGTTGGTGCTGCCACTAAAAGGTAAGCTGTCCCTGCTTTGGTGGTGTTAATCAGAGAAAGGCTCACTTGAAGAAAAATATCTGTGTGTCTATAGTGTGACTAGAAGGGAAAAATGTCCCTGCGTCAGTAGTGACATTGTAAGAAAAAATGTTCCAGCATCTGTGGTGTCACTGGAAGCAAAATGCCCCTGTGTCTGTGGTATGAATGGAAGGAAAAACATTCCTGCATCTATGATGTCAGTGAAAGGAGGATGTCCCTGTGCCTGTGGTAGGACAGGAAAAAGATACTGTCCCTGCATCAGTGGTGTCACTTAAGAAAAAAAGTCCCTGTGTCTGTGGTGTGAGTGGAAGGAAAAAACATTCCTGCATTCATGGTGTCAGAGGAAGGAAAAAAATGTCCCTGCATCGGTGGGGTTACTGGAAAAAAAAAGTCCTTGCGTCTGTAGTGTGACTGGAAGGAAAAAATGTCCTGCGTCCATGGCATCACTGGATGGAAAATGCCCCTGCATCTGTGGTGTGTCATTGGTATCACTGAAAGGAAAAAATGTCCATGCATCTGGGATGTTGCTGAGAGGAAAAAGGTCCTTGCATCAGTGCTGTCAGTCTACAGAGAGCTCATCAGTCACTGAAATAAATAGTTTCCTTGTGTTTGTGGTGTGAATGGAAGGAAAACATGTCCCTGCATCTGTGGTATCACTTGAACCAAGAATGTCCCTGCGCCTATGGTGGAAGTGGAAGGAATAATGCCCCTGCATCAGTGGTGTCACTGGAAGAAATAATGTGCCTGCATTGATAGTGTAACTGAAAGGAGATAAATACCCCTTCATCTCTTCTATAACAAGAAAAAAATGTTCCTCTATCAGTGGTGTCTATCTGAGGAGAGCTCATTGGTCACAGAAAGCAAAAAAATGCCTGTGGCCAATTATAGCTCAGGGGGGTTAGTACACACCCCACACTATATAAGGCCGCCAGCGCGACGGCCTTGTGTAGTGTGTTGGCGTGCAGGGAAAGAGCAAGATAGGCAGGGACGGTGTCTTTTTGCTTGGGAACCTAGCGATGTTAAAGTGGGTGTTGTGTGTCTCCTGCACAGTATACACCTGAAGCTACCCCTTATTGCTGGTGTTGTTCTGTTTCTGTAATACAGACATCTGCAGCAGTTAGAGTGGGTGTTATGTGCCTCCTGCACAGTATACACCTGAAGATACCCCTTATTGGTGGTGTTGTTCTGTTTCTGTAATACAGGTATACTATAGACACCCCCAGGCACGATATTTAAAGGAATATTTCACTTTTTTTTTTTCACTTTAATCGTCATTAAAATCAGTGCTCCCGAAAAAATGGCCATTTAAAAAAAAAAACTGTTGCATTGATTCATGTCCCCTGGGGCAGGAGCCGGGTCCCCAAACCATTTTTAGGACAATATCTTGCAAATTAGCCTTTGAAATTAGCACTTTTGATTTTGAACGTTCGAGTCCCATAGAGTTTAATGGGGTTCTAAAATTCGTACGAATTTTAGGTCCGTTTGAAGGTTCTGGTGGGAACCGAACCGGGGGGTGTTCGGCTCATCCCTAGTCACCAGTATGGTATTTGTATATTGAGATCATATCCTCTCTAAAGCGTCTCTTCTCCAGAGAGAATACGTTCAGTGCTCGCAACCTTTCCTCATAACTAATATCCTCCAGACCCTTTATCAGCTTTGTTGCCCTTCTTTGTACTTGCTCCATTTCCAGTACATCCTTCCCGAGGACTGGTGTCCAGAACTGGACAGCATATTCCAGGTGCGGCCAGACCAGAATTTTGTGGAGCGGGAGAATTATCATTTTATCTCTGGAGTTGATCCCCTTTTTAATGCATGTCAATATTCGCTTTGTTAGCAACAGCTTAGCATTGCATGCCATTGCTGAGCCTATCATCTACTAGGACCCCCAGGTCCTTTTCCATCCTAGATTCCCCCAGAGGTTATCCCCCCAGTGTATAGATTGCATTCCTATTTTTGCCACCCAAATGCATTATTTTACATTTTTCTACATTGAACCTCATTTGCCATGTAGTTGCCCACCCCATTAATTTGTTCAGATCTTTTTGCAAGGTTTCCACATCCTGCGGAGAAGTTATTGCCCTGCTTAGCTTAGTATCATCCACAAATACTGAGATTGAACCCCATCCTCCAGGTCATTTATGAACAAATTAAATAGGATTGATCAGGATGGGATAATGCACAGAGAGTGGGTAAATCATCAGTACAGAGCTCTACCCACAACCCTCCAGTACAGAACTTGCCCCCACAACCTCCCGACACAGAGCTCTCCCCTCAATCCCCCCACTACAAAGTTCTGAAACCAGTACAGAGATCTTCCCTCATCCTTACCACTACAAAGCTCTTTCAACAACTCCCCACCATTCCACTCTTTCCTTGGATGAAAAGTGCAGCTTCTGTATTTAAAACAAGTGACAGCGGCAGGCACAGGGCCAGTGGCATTACAGAATATTGCTGCCTTCAGACCAAAAAATTAAAAATAAGCCCTGCTGACCGGAGTGACACTGCAGTTACTCATGTCAGTAAGATGCAGGGAGAAGTGAGTGGCTGAAGCTCTCAGTGCAACCTTCTCTATGTAGAGAGGCTATGGCTTGGGCACATGCCTCTTCTCCCTATCCCTTGTCCCTGCCCTGCAGAAGACCAAGTACCAAGCAAAAGCATTGTCACTTTAATAAAATGCTCCTCCATAGCCAAAAACACCCAGTATTTTCTTCATTCCTAGTGGCTGAATGGATATTGGAGAGGCAAGGGAAAAAAAAAGTATATATTTCTGGGAAAAAGTATATGTATAGCAAAAAACAATTAGTTGATAGAGTAAGGCCGCGTACACACGGGCGGACTGTCCGTCCAACTAAGTCCGTCAGACAATCCGACAGACAGTCCGTCCTACTTTTGAATGAACGGACTTGACCACACACGACGAACAGACAGTCCACTGAAAGCTTGCTCGATGACGTGTACAGCACGTACGACGGGACTAGAAATACGACGTCCAATACACTGCAATGCAACCTTCGGCCGTGTAAATCCTTTCTGAGCATGTGTCCGTCCAACTTGCCTACTCACGAGCGGACTGTCCGCTGAAACCAAGTTTGGACGGACAATATTACGGAAATTCCGAAAGACTTAGTCCGCCAGACTGTCCGCTGAAAAAGTCAGCTGAAGCCCACACACGAGCAGATTGTCCGCTGAAACACGTTTCAGCGGACCAAGTCCGTCAGACAGTCCGCCCGTGTGTACGCGGCCTAAGAAAGGTTTAGAACCTTTGTCAAATTTGTATTGCTGTATCTGAGAAAGACTTGGGGAAGCTTAGGGTATTCAAGAAAAGTTAGTAGACAAAAATAGAAATAAGAAAAAACTGTATACCTCCTCACAAAAAAAAGAAAAAAGAAAATCGAAAGATATTCTGTATGATGAGCACACAGGCCCTTTAACAATTAAAAACCATTAAAAAACGTCATACTTGACTTCTATGGTAACATTAGTTTTCTATCACCATTTTATTTGTAACTATTACAGTAATGTGGTCCTAAAGCTATTTAAAAAAGAAATAAAAATAAGAGTCATCTACTTACTTGCTCTGTGCAATGGTGTTGTACAAAGAAGCCACAAATTGAATCTTCTAGGGTCCTATGCCAGTGCTGTCTGCTCCTCCCCCTCTGTGTCTCACGCAGCACCACTCCGCCCCTGCTCCCTTCTCACAGAATTTGATTTATAGCATTGGGAGCCAATGGCAGTTGTTCCTAGAGTGTGGGCCGCTATCTGAGTGTGCAAGAACACACAGCTTCATCCTAAGCTACAATCACTGTGGTGGGCACTGTGCTAGCTGGCTCTAGAGTACTGACCTCCCAGTGGGGCGGCCCCACCCACCTGTACAACCATCCCCATGGAACTTCTTCTGCCATATGAGCATCCAGATCAGGATTCATCACGCCTTTCCTCTCTGGAGCCTGTTCAGAGAGCCCTGCTGATTAACTGGGCTACCAGCTGCAGCCAACCTCCTTATGAGAGAGACATTATCCCTAGAGAACCTGGCTGCAAGTAATTGCATTTGTACAAGACTGAACTGTACTGTAATGTTTAAGCTACAGTTATTCTCCCTTATACATTAATCTAAAGAAATCAGTTTTTTTTGTACTGTGTTGACACCCAGGGCCCTTAATGAAAAACTGCTCCTAAGCAGCCACAGTTACTACAATAGTTGCATTGCCTGTTATTCTATGTTCCATGCATATTGTGTACCCGTTTGCTATTTTATTTACATTGTAATTTATCCTGAATTGTATCAGTAAATATTACTTTGCACATTTGCTGTTTGTTTTAAACCTCCCCATCAAGAGCTCATACTCCTCATGAATTTCAGGTCCTGCCATGGATTTCAAACCACTGCTGTCCTCATGCAGCTCCTGCTTTCAGAAGTGGCTCAGCTTGTTGCCAGGACACTCACAGTGGTCTGGTGAGGTACAGCGCTAGTCAGAATATGTAAGACTCTTTTACTGTGACTCCCCCCCCCCCCCCCCGGGGACACCAGAGTTCTGAGAGCTCTACCACTGCCGATACATAGCAAACATAAATGTCACTAAGTCTTCACTCGAAATGGACCTAGAGTGCACAGAAGAAAAGATACCACTGCTCTTACAGCTGACCTCTAAGGAACTGGCACCTCCCAGTTAAATGCCTTAAGGTGATTATTGGAGAAGTGATCAGAGGTGTCCTCACAGGGGGATCATCACTGGGCTGCAGGAATGGGATCAAGTACAAGATACCTCAGGAGAGAGTCCTCTCATCCAGGAGAGATACAAAAGCATACCTCCTCATTTCTGAAAAGAAGTCTAGCAGATTCCAGAACCGATCATGCAACAAAGGGTAATTGATGAGATTAAGAACCCCTATTGTCTTAGTAAGAAAGAAAAATGACACACTCTCCTTTTGTGTGGATTACAGGAGTCTGGATACTATCTGTCAGGGCTGGCTTAGCCCTTCCTCCTCTGGGCTGCCTGCTCAGCTGTCGGCTAATTGACAGCTCTCTTCTCTTAACACAGTTACCAGCTGTTCCCGATGATGCCTGTCTGACCTGCCTATTTGAAGCCTTCCTGCTCACTTTTTGATTTGCCTTCGCGTTGTTCACATCACAGGGAACCATCTCCTGCTGTTTGTTTCAAGACTGTCTTGCTGACATCCCACCTGGCTTCTTGTCCTGCTTGCGGTAGCTCTCCTTGGATCCCTGACTTCCGGCCTGGCTGATTGCCTTTGTTTCTGCTCCTGTGTTGGCACATCTTGATCCTACATTGCCTTTTATCCTAGAAGTTGATGCTTCTGAGACGGGAGTTGGCACCCTTCTGTCTCAACGTACTAACTCTGAGAGTGCTATGCATCCGTGTGGCTACCTTTCCAAGAAATTGTCACCTGCTGAGTGCAATTATGAGATTGGTGACAGAGAGCTGTTGGCGATCATTTTAGCCCTGAAAGAATGGAGACATCTCCTTGAAGGTACCACTGTGCCCGTTCTTATTCTTACTGACCATAAGAATCTTACATTCTTGTCTGAGGCTAAGCGACTCTCTCCCAGAAGGGTGCGATGGGCTCTTTTCTTGTCGAGCTTTAATTACATTGTCTCATTCTTACCCAGTACTAAGAATGTAAGGGCTGATGCCTTGTCACGACAATTTTCCTCCACTTCCAAGTCGGAGTCGGTTCCGGTTCCTATGATTCCTCCTGATCGTATCTTAGCTACGGTTCGCACCAGTCTTACTTCTCCTTTGGGTGACAAAATTCTTGCCGCTCAGGTCCATGCTCCTCCTGATAAACCTTGTGATCGCTGCTTTGTCCCAGAGAGTCTCCGTACTGCAGTGCTCCAGACTTACCATTCTCCCAAGGCAGCTGGCCATCCTGGGAAGAATCAACTCATTTGGGCCATCTCGCAACAATTCTGGTGGCCTAGTCTACGGGCTGATGTTATTGCCTTCGTAGCTGCCTGTCCCGTGTGTGCTCAGACTAAGACTCCACGACACCTTCCAGTGGGCCTCCTACAACCCATACCCAATGGAGAGAGGCCCTGGACTCACCACCTGTCTATGGATTTAATTGTGGAATTGCCCAACTCCCAAGGCAACACTGTTATCCTTATGGTGGTTGACTGGTTCTCAAAGATGTGTCATTGTATTCCACTTTAGAAGTTGCCCACTTCTAAGGAACTGGCTTCTATTTTTGCTCGGGAGATCTTTTGCTTACATGGGCTACCCAAGGTGATTGTCTTGGATAGGGACAGTCAGTTTGTCTCCCGGTTCTGGCGAGCCTTTTGTGCACAGTTGTGAATCCAGCTTGCGTTCTCTTCTGCGTATAACCCGCAGTCTAATGGGGCCACAGAATGAGCCAATCTGTCCTTGGAGCAATTCCTACGTTGCTATATTTCTGGCCTTCATAACAATTGGTCTGACCTATTACCTTGGGCAGAGTTTGCTCACAACAGTGCCTTGAATTCTGCTTCCCGATTGTCTCCATTTATGGCGAATTATGGTTTCCAACCTTCCATGTTGCCTGACTCATTTGTTCCGCAGAGTATTCCTGCATTAGAGGAGCATCTCCGTGGTCTTCGTTCCACTTGGGTACAAGTCCAGGGGGCTTTGTGTCATGCTAATGATAGGTACAGACTCCATGCTGACTGCAGACGCCTGTCTGCGCCTTCCTACCAGGTTGGGGACAGGGTCTGGCTGTCATCTCGCAACGTCCGGCTTCGTGTTCCCTCACTGAAGTTTGCACCTCGGTTTATTGGGCCTTTCCGTATCCTTCGCAGGATTAACCCAGTAGCTTACGCGTTGGACCTTCCTCCTAGTATGCGCATCTCTAATGTGTTTCATGTCTACTTATTGAAACCGTTGGTCTGTAACCGATTTACCACCTCTGTGCCACGTCCTCACCCTATTCTGGTTGAGAACCATGAGGAGTAGGAGGTACAATCCATTGTTGACTCCCGTAGGTTCCGTGGGCGCATACAGTACCTGGTGCATTGGAAGGGGTACAGTCCGGAGGAACGTTCCTGGGTTTCATCCTCTGACGTACATGCCCCTGTTCTCCTCCACGAGTTCTATAGATGATTTCCCTTCAAGCCTGGTGGCCCTCCGAGGGGGGGGGGGGGTACTGTCAGGGCTGGCTTAGCCCTTCCTCCTCTGGGAAGGCCGCTCAGCTGTCGGTTAATTGCCTGCTCTCTTCTCACAGTTACTAGCTGTTCCCGATGATGCTCGTCTAACCTGCCTATTTAAAGCCTTCCTGCTCACTTTTTCATTTGCCTTCACGTTGGTCACATCACAGGGAACCATCTCCTGCTGTTTGTTTGAAGACTGGCTTGCTGACATCCCACCTGGCTTCTTATCCTGCTTGCGGTAGCTCTCCTTGGATCCCTGACTTCCGGCCTGGCTGATTACCCAATCTGGTTAATGAACTTTGGACTGGCTGACTACCTGATCTGGCTACAGGACTCTGGCTGTGCTTGACTACGCTTTTTTCTATTTACCTTTTTATTTTTATTAATAAAAGTGTGATTTGATTGTACTTCTGTCTCAGTCTGTTTCTTGGTTTCAGATACTATGAGAGATCCTAACCACTTACTTCAATTTAGAAATTCCTTGCCACTCTAAGGCAGTCCAAAAAATTTTCCAGGCTTCATCTTGGCAGGTCAATCAAAGAAACTCAAATTACCCCAATAGGGCTGTATTAAAAAGTATTTCCATTGAGCCGAGCAACACTCCAGCAACCTTCCAAAGAATGAATGTCTTTGGAACATGAACCTAGATAGTATTCAGATTTTTCAAGATGATGTAGTGAAGTTCTCAGCCACCATCAAGGAACATATCGCCCACCTACAAGCTTTATTAGTCCTGTTGCACCAGTATGAGCTGAAATTTAAATCCTTAAAGTGCCATCCTAAAGCAAGACATACTTACCTACCCTGAGAATGTCAAATTCATACAACAGTGGAAGCACCACATGACCATGGGTGAAGTCAGGGCTTTTCCAAGACTGGAAGAATATTATTGATTAGGTACACATGGGTATGCATGGGGAAGAACATGGGGTAGGACAGAAGGTTGGCCACATGAAGATGGAATGGGGACAAGAAAAGTCAGAAGTATTTTACCCTTCAAAGCGGCAGTGTCGGGAAATAGGCCCAGCCCTTCCTTCTCTGAGCTGGCCACTCAGCTGTCAGCTAATTGCCAGCTCCTGTCTCTCTACAGTGACTCATCTGTTGATGATATCCTGCTCGTCAGTCCTGCTTACTTAAGCTGTCCAGCCCAGATGATCTCTGCCTTCGCCTGCATTCTTGTTAAAGACTTGCTTAGCTGACATTCCTTCTGGCTCAAGCTCCTGCTTGCTGTTTCACTATGCTGTTCCCTGGCTTTCTGACTTTCTGGCTTGTCAGACTATCCGTTCCGGTTACTGATCTTTGGCTATGTTTTAACTACGTTTGTTCTATTTACTTTTATTATTAAACAAGTGTGATTTAGCTGTACTTCTGTCTTGGTCTGATTCATGGTTTCTGACAGTAGGCAAAGATCAAGAATAAAAAATAATAAGAGAGATATATACATATATAAAAAAATACAAAAAACCTGTAACTCAAAATAAAATAAAAGTCCACTTTTTATGTATAGCAGCGCATGCACATTTTTTTCAAAACATGCGTTTAAGTAAAAGTTCAGTTCAGTGTCCAGAGAGCAGGGTGCTTTGTTCTATCCACTCGCTTTGTGATTGACCAACAAGCCTTCAAAATGCCAATGCAGTTTTCTCCTTTTGCCACTAGTTATCTTCCTTACTGGAAATCGGCTTGGCAGGTTCCTTACTTCCCAGAATGAGAGAGCCAGGAAGAGGCGACCCGCAGGAAAAGAACCTGCCAAGTCGATTTCCAATAAGGAAGATAACTAGTGGCAAAAGGAGAAAACTGCATTGGCATTTTGAAGGCTTGTTGGTTTTATACGTTTGGTGAGTGTATCCCCATAGGGGGTCGTCTTTTGTTCCACAAGTGGTGATCTATATGGTGGAAGCTGTGTTTCAATCACAAAGCGAGTGGATAGAACAAAGCACCCTGCTCTCTGGACACTGAACTGAACTTTTACTTAAACGCATGTTTTGAAAAAAATGTGCATGCGCTGCTATACATAAAAAGTGGACTTTTATTTTATTTTGAGTTACAGGTTTTGTGTATTTTTTTAATGTTTTTGTTTTTTAAAAGCAGCAGCTGAAAAATAGGTGGCATACCGTGTAAATATTGTATCTAAGCACCCAAGAGCGCAGAGCAGTGTGCTATAGGGGCTGGCGTGAATTATTGTTTTAGCACATTTTTGAGATAAATACACACCTTAAAGCGTTAACTGCAGTATAATTTATTGCTTAAATAGCAAAAATACAAAACATCAAACACAATTCTCAGATGCTCTACATTTCCCTATATCAAAATGAACAGACAACCCAATTCAGTATTAAGCTTTCTCCTAAATAAATGGGGTAAATCAGTGATCCACAGATCCCTCCCTCCCCCAAATGAAAGCACCCCCTATAATACCCATACAGATCCTCCAAGCCACCTGTAAATTAATAATTAGCATAAAATTCCTAAAGGGAGCAGTGTGTTTCCGGAAATACAGATAATAGTCACACTGTTCAACAATGGAATGATGCACATCCAACACTATTCTGATATACTCAATAGTTAAATTTATAGTCAATCAGTCAGATGCAGCTAGATCAAAAAACATCAGTTGTTAGTCACGGTGAGAGGACCAATGTTGATCCAAGGAAATTAGTATGGTAAAAAAATCCTTCACAGGCAGGTGAGTAGATTCTCCAAAAAATAACAACAAAAAGTCCCCATCGTTTTTATTCTAATTGTAAAGTGCAATGATATGCCCTGAGATATATGTCTGCGTACCAGAAAGATAGTATAAATCCCTAAATACTGCAATTATAAATGGTATTATTTCTTATTTCAAGCCAAGGTTATATCCACAGATGGGTTGAATGTAACCACATTCTAGGGTTTCCCGCAACGTGCAGGTAAACTTCTATAAGCTGTTGATACAATGATACAGTGTTTAAACAATCGCGGTTACTCACAGCTCCCGCTGGTACCGCAAAAATCTCCACTAATCCTATGTGGAGATCGATCTGTCAGTGTATGGGCAATGCATACAATTCCTCAATGAAAGATTCCTCATCTCTTATCTTCCTGTGGGTTTTCATTTAATGCAGTAATTCAATACTATCAAAAGCAAGTTGATAATAATCCAACAGACAGTGTGATCAAAGTCCCAGATTCTGGTACACAGGAAAAGTCTCCAGCAAAGTATTCAGAATAGTTGTTTCAGATGATGCATCATTTACTTTCATAAATGCTTCCACATAAAGCCAGGGAGTAGGTGGGGGTATAACGCAGGGATGCTGTCCCAGCATAAAAGTTTACATGTTTTGTTCCTCTGATACTGAAATTTTGTCAGAAGTAAGTTCCTTCCTCCCTCCCTTTCCCTCGTCTTTCCCCCTATCTTCTCTTGCCCCTCCTTCCTTCACCTTCACACCTACCCCTCTATATCAGTGATTCTACTCATTTGCTTAGGTCATTACTTACATCTCAATATATATATTCCATCAGCTGCTTAGCTCTGCTTTGAGCTCCTTTCGGCCAGCCTGTTTGTATGCCATTAAGTGTCTGTTTTCCATTTGGCTAAACATCTAGTCACAGGAAAAAGATCTTTCCATGGGTGGTTGATGGGCATGGCGACCATCAGCATATTTCTTTCTTTCTGTGTTTGTATTGTATCCCCTGAGGAAGCCCTTAGAGGCGAAACATGTCAGGATATGTCATTACATGCTATTGTTGAGTGACCAATTTTTCCATCGATTATCTAGATGTGTATGTGTATCTGCGTATCATATGTACAGCCAATGTTTTTAAATTTGTCTTTTGTGTAATACATTTTGTTATACTTTTTTACTTTTTACATTTTGGAGTATTGTGAGCAAATTCTTTTGCCTGGCACCCTTTAAATCCCACCAAAAAACTTTCCCTTGTTTACAGAATACAAGAACGGTTGCTGATAACGCCATTGAATTCTTTACTCTGGCAGCAGAGGTTGCTTGAAACAATGAGGCCCTCGTGGCTGCTTTTTCTCATGGTCTCTTGGATACCATCAAGGATGAGATAGCAGCCCAAGATATACCCACGGAGCTGGAGAAGATGATCATGTTTGCCATCCTCATTGTCTCCAGACTCAGAGAAAGACTCTCTTTTAAGGAGCGCTTGCGGAAGCCACTTGTACATTTGTCCCACCCTTGCCTCCCTCACCTCCTATGCCTCCTGGTACCGAGTGGGTCAGTGAAGATGAACCCATGCACTTGGGCTACATGCGTCTCACTGCAGATGAGAGAACCCTTAGGTGGAGGCAGAGATTGTGCCTTTATTGTGGCCAGGCAGGTCGCTTTGTAAAGTATTGTCTTACCTGTCCATGGAACATTGAGGTCCTCTAAGGACAGACCTTAGGTCGCGTTGTTTCGTCCCCAGTTATCAAGAAGGATAAGACCCTGGTTTCAGTTACCTTTTCTTGGGCTGAGTCGTCCGTCTAATCTCTAATTGACTCTGCAGCTGCAGGCCTGTTCATTGATGCTGCCTTTGTATCTAAACACTCAATTCTGCTGTAGCTGCATGCCACTCCACTTGCCATTGGGGCTTTTGATAGGAGGCCTCTACAGCCTGCCCATGTGACTTATGAGACTGTTCAGTTGTCCATGGCCATAGTTGCTCTTCACTATGAGATAATCCAATTCCAAGTTATTTCCTCACCCAAGTTTCCGCTGGTTATTTGTTATCCTTGTTTACAGAGCAGCAATCCCTCTTTTGATTGGCTCCATGCTGAGGTTCTCTCCTGGTCGCCACAATGCAGTGAGACATGCTTCCAGGTAGCCAAGGTCCTATGCACCTCTTCACTCTCCTCCCTGTCGGAGGAGTACCACAATTTTGGCAATGTCTTTGACAAATGTCAAGACGGTAGGTTGCCTCCACACTGGTCGTATGATTGCACAATTGACCTTCAACCTGGTGCCATACCCCCACCCATGGCCGGGTTTACCGTTTTCCGGTCTTTAAGGATAGGGCCATGGAGAAGTATGTTGCAGATGCACTTTCTCAAGGTTTCATCAGCAAATTCTCATCTCCTTAAGACCACTAGAAAATATTAAACAAAAATCTGCGAGGTGAATGGATCAATCAATTCACCCGTAGAAAAAACAGCGCATAATACTTCATAAAAAAAGAAAAAATTATATGTGATTTGTGCTAATACGAACTATGGAAAAAACATTTATATCTTCCCAAATGCAGTCATACACACTAAGTATTGTCCATGAACACTGTCCATATATCCAAATTAGGCTGAGTGATTGGGATAGTTTCAGCAAAAAAGTTAAAACGAGATATCTATTTCAGTCCATCAACAGACAATAGAATTAAAGATCAAAACTGAAACAAAGTGTCCTGGTACAAATCACAGGGAGTGTACGCTGCAATCCTTCCTTAACATGATTATACTTCCACTAGTATGATGCAGTAATCCCGAATTTACTGGGGTGCAGTCTCAAGGATGAGGTGACCCCCCTTAGTAATATTCTTACCAGATATGCCTGGTTACATAGGCTCTCAGAAATTACTCCTCATCGGTTCGATCTCATCAGCTTCATAAGCGCCAGGTAATACACGATCGGATGTGCTTGGTTACACGGGATCTCAGATGTTACTCATCGGCTGGATCTCATCCACTGCATAAGTGTCGGGTGATTCAAGATCTCTGACCAGATCAGCAGGTGAAAATAAAGGAAAAAGCCTGAAAGATGCAACTTGTAAGCCTATTTGGCTCCTGGAGACTGCACCCCAGTAAATTCGGGATTACTGCATCATACTAGTGGAAGTATAATCATGTTAAGGAAGGATTGCAGCGTACACTCCCTGTGATTTGTACCAGGACACTTTGTTTCAGTTTTGATCTTTAATTCTATTGTCTGTTGATGGACTGAAATAGATATCTCGTTTTAACTTTTTTGCTGAAACTATCCCAATCACTCAGCCTAATTTGGATATATGGACAGTGTTCATGGACAATACTTAGTGTGTATGACTGCATTTGGGAAGATATAAATGTTTTTTCCATAGTTCGTATTAGCACAAATCACATATAATTTTTTCTTTTTTTATGAAGTATTATGCGCTGTTTTTTCTACGGGTGAATTGATTGATCCATTCATCTCGCAGATTTTTGTTTAATATTTTCTAGTGGTCTTCTTGATTTAATACCTTTTAGAACAGCTGCTTAAATTCCACAGTTCCCAGGTAGAAAGCATATTCTTTGATGCTAAGCGCCTTTCATTTGCGTGGTTAACGGGCGGAGGTTATCCTAAGCAAAGGTGCACAGAAATTCTCATCTCCTGCTGTTGCTGGTTTCTTCTTTGTGAAGAAGAGGAGTGGTCAACTGAGACCTTGTATTGATTAACCACTTGATCACTGGGCACTTAAACACCCTTAATAACCAGACCAATTTTCAGCTTTCGGTGCTCTCACATTTTGAATAACAATTACTCAGTCATGCAACACTGGACCTATATGAAATTTTTGTCCTTTTTTCACACAAATGGAGCTTTCTTTTGGTGGTATTTAATCACCGCTGGGTTTTTTATTTTTTGTGCTATAAAAGAAAAAATACAGAAAATTCAGTAAAAAAAATGAATTTTTCTTCGTTTCTGTTATAAAATTTAGCAGATTAGTAATTTTTTCTTCATAAATTTTGGCCAAAATTTATACCACTACATATCTTTGGTAAAAATAAGTACAAATTGGTGGATATTATTTGGTCTTTGTGAAAGTTATAGAGTCCACAAGCTATGGTGCCAATATCTGAAAATTGATCACACCTGAAGTACTGACGGCCTATTTCAATTCTTGAGACCCTAACATGCCAGAAAAGTAAAAATACCCCCCAAATGACCCCTTTTTGGAAAGAAGACATTCCAAGGTATTTAGTAAGAGGCATGATGAGTTTTTTGAAGTTGTCATTTTTTCCCACAATTCTTTGCAAAATCAAGATTTTTTTTCCTTTTTTTTTTTTCACAAAATTGTCATATTATCAGTTTATTTCTCACACAGCATATGCATACCACAAATTACACCCCAAAACACATTCTGCTATTACTCCCGAGTACGGTGATACCACATGTGTGAGACTTTTACACAGTGTGGCCACATACAGAGGCCCAACATGCAGGGAGCGCCATCAGGCGTTCTGGAGCACCCAGGACAATTCTGACATTTCTCTCCTACATGTAAAAATCATCATTTATTTGCTAGAAAATTACATCGAATCCCAAAACATTATATATGTTTTTTTAGCAAACACCCTGGAGAATACAATGGTGGTCATTGCAACTTTTTATTTCGCACGGTATTTGCGCAGCAATTTTTCGAATGCTTTTTTTTGGAAAAAAAACAGTTTTGTGCTTAAAAAAAAAAAAAAACACAGTAAAGTTAGCCCAATTTTTGCATAATGTGAAAGATGAAGTTACACCGAGTAAATTGATACCTAACATGTCACTCTTCAAAATTGCACAGGCTCGTGGAATGGCGCCAAACGTCGCTACTTAAAAATCCCTATAGGCGACAATTTAATTTTTTTTTACTGGTTATATGTTTTGAGTTACAGAGGAGGTCTAGGGCTAGAATTATTGCTCTCGCTCTAACGTTCGCAGCGATACCTCACATGTGTGGTTTGAACACCGTTTTCATATGTGGGCAGGACTTACGTATGTGCACATGGGGACAGGGGCGCTTTAAAAAAATATATATATTTTATTGTTCATTTTACTTTATTTATTTTAGATTGACATTTTTTTCCCCAAAAATAAATTTTTTGATCACTTTTATTCCTATTACAAGGAATGTAAACATCCCTTGTAATAGGAATATGGCATGACAGGTCCTCTTTACAGTGAGATATGGGGTCAATAAGACCCCGCATCTCATCTCTAAGCTGGGAAGCCTGAAAAAAAAAAAAGATTCTGGATTTGATCGTATTGGCGAGTCGGTAGAAGCACCAGAGGGCGGCGGGAGGGGGGGTGTCTATGGCTGGGTATTGCAGGGTATCACCGACTATGGCTGGGTATGGCTGGGTATCTCAGAGTATGGCTGGGTATCTCAGAGTATGGCGTTGCAGAGTATTGCGTTGCAGAGCATTGCAGGATATTGGAGGGTGTTGCAGAGCATTGTAGAGTGTTGCACGGTATTGGCGGGTGTTGCAGAGCATTGCAGGGTGTTGCAGAGCATTGCAGAGTGTTGCAGGGTATTGGCGGGTATTGCAGAGTGTTGCAGAGTATTGCAGGGTATTGCAGGGTATTGCAGAGTAATGCAGAGTAATGCAGAGTATTGCAGGGTATTGTAGAGTATTGCAGGGTATTTCAGAGTATTGCAGAGTATTGCAGAGTAATGCAGAGTATTGCAGAGTATTGCAGAGTAATGCAGAGTATTGCAGAGTGTTGCAGGGTATTGGTGGGTGTTGCAGAGCATTGCAGAGTGTTGCAGAGCATTGCAGAGTGTTGCAGGGTATTGGCGGGTATTGCAGAGTGTTGCAGAGTGTTGCAGGGTATTGGTGGGTATTGCAGAGTGTTGCAGAGTGTTGCAGAGTATTGCAGGGTATTGCAGGGTATTGCAGAGTAATGCAGAGTAATGCAGAGTATTGCAGGGTATTGCAGAGTATTGCAGAGTAATGCAGAGTAATGCAGAGTATTGCAGAGTAATGCAGAGTATTGCAGAGTAATGCAGAGTAATGCTGGGTATTGCAGAGTATTGCAGGGTATTGCAGAGTAATGCAGAGTAATGCAGAGTATTGCAGAGTAATGCAGAGTAATGCAGGGTATTGCAGAGTGTTGCAGGGTATTGCAGAGTAATGCAGAGTAATGCAGAGTAATGCAGAGTATTGCAGAGTAATGCAGAGTATTGCAGAGTAATGCAGAGTAATGGCAGGGTATTTCAGAGTATTGGCAGGGAATTGAGGGGTTAATTTTCGGTGAGCAGCGATGTGGGCACTGCAGATGCAGCCCACATCGCTGCTGACACCAATCTCTTCCCCCTCCGCTGTTCCGATCGGTACAGAGAGGGGGAGGGAGGAACCAGCGTCATAACATGACGCCAGTTTGTTTACAAGTGATCACTCCGTCATTTGACGGAGCGATCACGTGGTAAACGGCCGCTATGAGCGGCCGTTTACCGTGATCCGTGATGCGCCGGGTCCTATGGACCCGGCGGTCGCAGATGCTCTCGAGTGCGCGCCCCAGGGGGCGTGCGAGAGCGGAATTCTGGGAGGACGTCATATGACGGCCTCCCAGAGTTAAGAAACCGCCCTGTAGCCGTCATTCGGCTATAGGGCGGTTATTAAGTGGTTAAAGGGGTCTCAATCATTTTACGATTATGAATGCCTATCCAATTCCGTTGATTATGGAGTTATTTGACCGCCTCAAGGGGGCAGCGGTTTTTATAAATCTTGATTTGAGAGGGACATACAATCTCGTGAGGATTAAGGAGGGCGACGACTGGAAAATTGCATTTAATACTAGAACAGGCCATTATGAGTACCTCATAATGCCTTTTGGCCTTTGTAACACCCCGGCAGTTTTCCAGGAATTAATTAACAATGTCCTCTGAGATTTGTTGCAGTTATGTGTGGTGGTTTATCTTGACGATATCCTCATATTTTCCAAGTCCCTGGAGAGCCACCACACAAATGTCTGTCGTATGCTTCAGAAACTAAGAGAGAACAATCTCTATTGTAAATTCCATCGTGAACAGGTTAAATTCCTGGGTTATGTCATTTCCACTGCTGTTTTTTCGATGGACGCCGAGAAACTTTCAGCAGTCCTAAGGTGGCCCAGACCCATAGGTTTACGTCCTCTGCAGCGTTTTATCGTCTTTGACAATTATTATGGGAAGTTTATTTGTAACTTCTCGTCTCTGTTAAAGGCCCTGACTGATATGACCAGAAAGGACTGTGAGTCACAGAGTTGGTCTCTGGAGTCCATTAAGCCCTTTGAAAGTCTCAAGGCTGCCTTTGTTTTATCCTTGAGGTTGATGCTTCTGAGACTGGAGTTGGCGCCCTTCTGTCTCAACGTCCTACCTCTGAGAGCGCTATGCATCCTTGTTGCTACTTTTCCAAGAAATTGTCACCTGCGGAGTGCAATTACGAGATTGGTGACAGAGAGCTGTTAGTGATCATTTTAGCCCTGAAAGAATGGAAACATCTCCTAGAAGGTACCACTGTGCCAGTTCTCATTCTTACTGACCATAAGAATCTCACATTCTTGTCTGAGGCTAAATGCCTCTCTCCCAGAAGGGCGCAATGGGCTCTTTTTTTGTCTAGTTTCAATTACATTGCCTCATTCTTACCTGGTACTGTATGTACGTATGTAAGGATGTAAGGGTTGACACTTTGTCGTGACAATTTTCCTCCACTTCCAAGATGGAGTCGGTTCCAGTTCCTGTAATACCTCCTGATTGTATTCTGGCTACGGTTCACACCAGTCTCAGTTCTCTTTTGGGTGACAACATTCTTGCTGCTCAGGTCCATGCTCCTCCTGAGAAACCTTGCGACCGCTGCTTTCTCCCAGAGAGTCTCTGTACTGCCGTGCTCCAGACTTACCATTCTCCCAAGGCTGCTGGACACCATGGGAGGAATCAACTTTTTTGGGCCATTTCCCAACAATTCTGGTGGCCTAGTCTACGTGCTCATGTAACTGCCTTCATAGCTGCCTGTTCCATGTGTGTTTAGAGTAAGACTCCACGACACCTTTCAGTGGGCCTCCTACAACCCATACCCAATGGAGAGAGGCCCTGAACCCAACTGTCTATGGATTTCTTTGTGGAGTTACCCAAATTCCAGGGCAACACAGTTATCCTTATGGTGGTTGACCGTTTTTGAATATGTCTCATTGTATTCCACTTAATAAGTTGCCCACTTCTAAGGAACTGGCTTCCATATTTGCTCGGGAGATCTTTCGCTTACATGGGCTACCCAAGGTAATTGTCTCGGAAAGGAGTAGTCAGCTTGTGTCCCCTGTGGCAGAGCGAGGCTCTGTCCCTATTAAATTGGAGGTAAAAGAGACACAGAGTTTGCATATCTGCGGACTGCAAGACTACAGAGTGTAGAGTTTAAATGGAGAAAACTGCTCTGTCAGGTTTCTCCAGGTTTTGCTAGTTCCGGATGGGATTCTGTAGTTTGGAGATCCCTGAGAGTCATGGGTGGGACGGGATCTCCAACTCTGTGTCCAGGTCTTGAGGATAGCAAGCAGGGTGTGTGCCCAGCTGCACACAGCTCATATAACGAGGGGCTGGTGAGAGTACAGTGTGGAGGATGGTGGAGTGTGAGCAGCTTGCTGCTGCTGTTTGAAGACAAACCTGTGTTGGAGAGTGGTCTGCCTTGTGGGAGACTGTAGCCCATGTAAGGGGGATTCTTTGCCCAGGAACTGGGACAGGCTGGACAGCCTTGAGAGTCAGGAAGACTACGGAAGCCAGTGAGTCCAGGGGGCTGGAAAGAATCGATAAGTCTGTTGGGAGCAAGCAGAGGAACTGCTGACAAGAGAGAGCCAGGTGGCTTGGTATGTTTTCATTTATGTATGCTGAATGAAGTTAAACCCCTGCGTGGGATTCCTGGATGGACTGTTTTGTTTTCCCTTTAATAAACGTGGGCTACTAGGCCCTTAACTAGAAATGCCTGTCTGATGTGGACTCGCTGCACAAAAAATGCATCTAACCACTTTAGCTAAACACCCCAATGTCACAGGCCTTACCGGCAAGACTTTTGTGCACAGTTGGGAATTCAGCTTGCTTTCTCCTCTGCTTATCACCCACAGTCTAATGGGGCTGCAGAACAAGCCAATCAGTCCTTGGAACAATTTCTACGTTGCTATATTTCTGACCATCATAACAACTGACCTATTACTGTGGGTAGAGTTTGCTCACAACCTACCAGGTTGGGGACAGGGTCTGGCTGTCATCTCCGTCTTCATGTTCCCTCAAGCCTGGTGGTCCTCCGAGGGGGAGGGGTCATTGAGAAGGGGATACTGTCAGGGCTGGGCTCAGCCCTTCCTTCTCTGAGCTGGCTGCTCAGCTGTTGGCTAATTGTCATCTCTTATCTCTCCACAGTGACTCATCTATTGATATCCTGCTTGTCAGTCCTGCGTACTTAAGCTGTCCAGATGATCTCTGCCTTTGCCTTGGTCAACATCACAGAGACTATCTCCTGCATTTCTGCTAAAGTCTTGCGTGGCTGACATTCCTTCTGGCTCCAGATCCTGCTTGCTGTTCCACTACGCTGTTCCCTGGCTTTCTGACTTTCTGGCTTGTCTGATTATCCATTCTGGTTATTGAACTTTGGCTATATTTTGACTATGTTTGTTCTATTTACTTTTATTATTAAACAAGTGTGATTTAACTGTACTTCTGTCTTGGTCGGATTCATGGTTTTTGACAGGCAGCTGATGTCAGTCCCTGTACTGTCCTTTGCTCTCTTCTCCCCTGGCCCATCTAGAGGATCATTTTCTACACGAGTCACAGCCTACATGCAACTAAGAGAAATCCTGTGAACTAAAGTTCTTTTAAACTGGGGTCTCTGGCATTGTTGTGGGCAGCCTATGAATGCTTTACAGAGTACTTCACAAGAGCCATGTTTAAGGTCTGGATTAATAAAAATCCATTGGTACATCTCTGAACAGATAAACTTGGTGCCCTAGAGAAACAATAGGCCTGGTAGAGTGTAAATTCTTCTTTCACTATCACTTCACAAGGAACAACCAGGCAGGGAGCACCCTGCCCTAATACTCTCTAGATGTCGATGAAAAGCAAGCCTTAAATAAAGTTCATCCATATACCGTAAGAGTATAAATATAGTTGCTCACTGTAGAGATAATACAGTTACGTCAGTGGCCCACTTCTGGAGAGATCAAAGCTGTTGCTGGAATCTAGGATATTGCTGATAAATAGCCTTGACTCATCCTGAGAGACTGCATACTGTATTGTATTGTTTCCTCATGTCTTATCGGTGACATGTGGTCAAGGGCCTAATCCCTCTCTGTGGCAGAAAGAATCACAGCTTTCGGGTGTCCACAAGGTGACAAGCTATGTGTATAGGTAAGTTCTAGCTACAATAATTCAAGCAAGTCTGTCTTTCACTGTTCAAGGGGACTGATGACCCGGTATCACTCTGCATATGTCCATCCCACTATAATTATTTACTGTTGACTCCCTTACTCTCCACTAGGGATGAGCCGAACACCCCGCGGTTCGGTTCGCACCAGAACTTTCGAACGGACCCCAAATTCGTACGAACTTTAAAACCCCATTGAAGTCTATGGGACTCGAACGTTTGAAATTAAAAGTGCTAATTTTAACGGCTAATATGCAAGATACTGTCCTAAAAAGGGTTTGGGGACCTGGCTCCTGCCCCAGGGGACATGGGTCAATGCCTAAAATGTTTTTAAAAATGGCCATTTTGGCGGGAGCACTGATTTTAATGACGATTAAAGTGAAAACAAAGTGAAATATTCCTTTAAATATGGTGCCTGGGGGGTGTCTGTAGTATGCCTGTGAAGTGCCACGGGTTTCCCGTGTTTAGAACAGTCCCTGCACAAAATGACATTAAACGGAAATAAAATCATTTAAAACTGCTTGCGGTTTTAATGTTATATCTGGTTCCTGCAATATGGTTGAAAATCATTGAGAAAAATGGCATGGGTACCCCTCCCTGCCCATTACCAGCCCTTTTGGGTCTTGCACGCATATTAAGGGGAACCCAGTACCCATATTAAAAAAAGGAAATGCGTGTGGCCCCCAGGCCCTATATACTCAGAACAGCAGTATACAGGCGGTGCAAACAAGACAGGGACTGTGTAGGTTTGTTGTGTTAAGTTGAATCTGTTTGTAATTTTCAACTGGTACATTTTTAAAGTGTAGCTCCAGTCAAAAAAACTATTTTTAAGCTTTTTGGAAAACATAGGGAAGGGTTATCACCCCTGTATAATTTGTTTGGTCGTCCATCTTTTTTCATCTCACTTGCTGTTGTCTCCTTCCGTTTGCAAGTAGGAGATGTTTGTAAGTTGGATGTTTGAAAGTAGGGGCCTGCCCTATATGCTCTGCAGAAATGGTGGAACAAGGTGTTGGTTTTGCCACAACATTGTAAGCCCTCAAAGTGACTCTTAGTGGGCGCTGGAGCGCCCTGCTGTGAACGATTATATCAAGAATTGTAAGTACATGCCATTGTTGAACAGTGGTAGAAAAATTGACCTTTGGTGGTTGTGGTGCTGGTGCCACAACATTATAAGTCCTCACAGTTACTCTGGGTGGGCACAGGAACGGGCCCTCTTGTGAAATATTATATCAAGAATTGTATTTACATGTCCCTGTTAAACAGGGGCAGAAAAATTGGGCCTTAGGCACTGGTGCTGGTGCCACCACACTGCAACCTCTCCCATATACTCTAGTTTTATTGCAGGAATTAGCCCTGCTGCAAAGCATTGCATCAAAAATTGTACTTAAACACCCCTGTTAAAAAGGGGCAGAAAAATTGGGCCTTAGGCACTGGTGCTGGTGCCACCACACTGCAACCTCTCCCATATACTCTATTTTTATTGCAGGAATTAGCCCTGCTGCAAAGCATTGCATCAAAAATTGTAATTAAACACCCCTGTTAAACAGGGGCAGAAAAATTGGGCTGATGGCATCACCCAGAACCAGAAATGTTCTTCCAACATATCAGCGGAGGAGGAAGAGGATAGACAATCAACATAACAGGACAGTCACTCAGCATCAGCATAGGCAGTCTTGAAAGGATGTGATATTTTAAAAAAAATTATACGGTTACATCAGCTTCAGGTGCTTGGTAGCTGTGGGTGATCCAAGACTGATTCATCTTGATAAAGGTCAGTCGATCAACTGATTCGGTGGACAGGCGCACCCTGTGATCGGTAACAAAGCCACCAGCAGCACTGAAGGTGCGTTCCGAAAGAACGCTGGATGCAGGACAGGCCAGTAGCTCAATTGCATAGTGTGCAAGCTCTGACCAGTAATCCATCCTCAAGACCCAGTAAGCCAGAGGATTTTCGGTGGGAAAGGTGTCCAAGTCTGACCTTGCCCCTAGGTATTCCTGCACCATGTAAATCAGACGCTGGCGATGGTTGCTGGAACCGATCATACCTTGGGGCTGCAGACTAAAAAATTGTCTGAAAGCATCAGTCAGACGGCCACCTTCTCCACTGCTCCTTCTGACCGATGCCTCAGCAACACGTTGTCCAGGACCAGGAGTTTGTAACCTTCCAGTCTCTGGGAACGCGTTGCACAGACCATTCTGCAAGGCCTCCCGGAGATGTCTCATCCTCTGCTCCCTCTGCGATGGCAAGATAAGGTCGGCAACCTTACCCTTGTACCGTGGATCAAGGAGAGTGGCCAGCCAGTAATGGTCCCTCTCCTTGATCTGAAGAATACGAGGATCCTTCCGCAGGCTTTGCAGGATCAGGGAGGCCATGCAGCGTAGGTTAGCTGAGGCATTCGGTCCGGAGTCCTCTGGGTCACTAAGGACAACATGATCCGCAGCTACCTCCTCCCAGCCACGTACAAGTCCACGCGTTTCTTGGGACTGTAAATCATCCCTACAAGACTGCTGATGCTGAGTGCCAGCCTCCACCTCCATGCTGACACAATCATCCTCCTCCTCCTCTTCCTCCTCCTCATCCTCTTCCTGTGTGATGGGTGGCACAGCAGGAACACTGTCTGGATAAAGGGGGCCTTGAGAGGCAAGGAAGTCCTCCTCTTCCTGCCTCTTTTCTGCCTCAAGTGCCCTGTCCATTATTCCACGCAGCGTATGCTCCAAGAGGTGGACAAGAGGTACAGTGTCACTGATGCATGCACTGTCACTGCTCACCATCCTTATGGCCTCCTCAAACGGTGACAGGACAGTGCATGCATCCCTGATCATGCCCCACTGGCGTGGTGAGAAAAAACCGAGCTCCCCTGACCCTGTCCTGGTGCCGTAGTCGCACAGGTACTCATTGATGGCCCTCTGCTGCGTGTGCAGCCGCTGCAGCATGGCCAACGTTGAGTTCCACCTGGTGGGCATGTCACATATAAGGTGGTTCTTGGGCAGGTTCAACTCCTTTTGGAGCTCAGCCAGCCGAGCACAGGCATTAAATGATCGGCGGAAGTGCACACAGACTTTCCTGGCCTGCTTCAGGACATCCTGTAAGCCGGGGTACCTGCCCAAGAACCACTGCACCACCAGGTTAAGGACGTGAGCTACACAGGGCACATGGGTCAGTTGTCCCTGTCGGAGGGCGGAGAGGAGGTTGGTGCCATTGTCGCAAACCACCATTCCTGGCTTAAGCTGGCGTGGCGTCAACCACCTCTCGGCCTGCCCCTGCAGAGCTGACAAAACATTCGCCCCAGTGTGGCTCCTGTACCCCAAACAAACCAGCGCAAGCACGGCATGGCATCGTTTTGCCTGCGTACTTGCGTAGCCCCTGGAACGCCTACGGAGCACCGCTGGTTCTGAGGACAGAGCACTGGAAGAGGCCATGGAGGAAGAAGAAGAGGAGGGGGTGGAGGAGAGAGGTGTGTCACAACCAATAGTAGCATTTTGGAGGCGTGGTGGCGGAACAACCTCCAACACTACTGCACCTTGTCCTGCATCCTTCCCAGCTGCCAGAAGAGTGACCCAATGGGCCGTGAAAGACAGGTAACGTCCCTGTCCATGCCTGCTGGACCATGAGTCAGCGGTAATATGCACCTTACCGCTGACCGCCCTGTCCAGCGAGGCAAGGACATTGCCTTCCACATGCCGGTAGAGAGCCGGAATCGCCTTCCGTGAGAAAAAGTGGCGTTTGGGGACCTGCCACTGAGGAACCGCACATTGTACAAACTCACGGAAGGGGGCCGAGTCTACCAACTGAAAAGGCAGCAGTTGAAGTGCTAGCAATTTAGCCAAGCTAGAATTCAACCGCTGGGCATGTGGATGGCTGGGAGTGAACTTCTTTCTCCGGTCCAGCAGCTGGGGCAGGGACATTTGCCTGCTATAATCGGATGTGGGTGTACTGCTAGCAAAGTGCCCGGAAGCACTTGGCTGTGACACACCTAATTCTACACCTTCATTCCTCTCAGAGCAGGTTTCAGAGAGGACTGAAGGTCTAGTGGAGTTGGAGATGCCAGCTGATGAGGAGCAAGGAGAGGTCCGCTTTGTTCTTTGGTGTGGGTCTTTGAGGTACGCTTGCCAACGAGCTGCATGGCAGGTCAACATATGTCTGGTCAAGCATGTGGTGCCCAAGCGGCTGATGTTTTGGCCACGCGAGATACGCTTGAGACATATGTTGCAAATAGCAACGGTGCGATCTGATGCACTCGTCTCAAAAAAGGCCCACACCAAAGAACTTTTAGAATAACGCGCAGAGGCAGCGCCCTGCACAGGCGGAGCTCTGAGGTGTGATTCAGTCGGTGTGCTGCCCCTAAGCTGGCCCCCGGAGGGCATCCTGCCTCGTTGGACATGTGCCTCCTCCTCCTCCTCCTCTCTCCTACCAGGCACCCATGTGGAGTCAGTGCCCTCATCATCCCCTCCCTCTTCATCGCTGTAGCAAACCTGGCAATATGCTGCAGCTTGTGGAACATGACTGCCAGATTGCTGTCCTTCTTGAGCATCCCCTCTCTCTGCATTCCTCTAGCTAAGTGTCATCATCAGAGCCTACAAAACACTGGGCATCCTCCTGGAGCATGTACCCAACACTGTGCTCAAAGAGTTCAGGAGACTCCTCAGGAGGACGTGGTGGGTCTAGGGAAGGAGTCACTGATGATGACATTGAGACGAGGGAAGACGATGCGTTGGCAGCTGCTTTGCTAGTACCCTGAGACTGGATGAGAGAGGATGAGGAGGATGAAGAGGGCTTGGTCATCCACTCTACCAAGTCGTTGGCATGTTGCGGTTCAACATGTCCAGCTGCCGAAAAGAAGGACAAGCCTGTCCCATGGCCACGTGCTGATGACAATGCACCGCGTCCACGACCAGCACTGTTGTCTCTAGACACAGAGCCTGCTTGCCCTCTTTTATCGGCTCTCACCTGTCTGCCTCTCCTTGCTGGCCTTCCAAACATGGTAATGGCCTGAAGGGAGTTGGGTAAAACAGCAGTTGGGTAGTGTATATTGTGCTGGAGGCACACAACACCCACTAACTCCTGCAGATGCCTTTATTATAATACACCAGAGATAAAGGGGTATACTGTACTGGAGGCACACAACACCCACTAAGCCCTGCAGATGGCTCTATTAGAGAACAGCAATAAAGGGTAGATACAGGTGTATATTGTGCTGGAGGCACACAACACCCACTAACTCCTGCAGATGCCTTTATTATAGAACACCAGAGATAAAGGGGTATACTGTAATGGAGTCACACAACACCCACTAAGCCCTGCAGATGGCTCTATTAGAGAACAGCAATAAAGAGTAGATACAGGTGTATATTGTGCTGGAGGCACAAAACACCCACTAACTCCTGCAGATGCCTTTATTATAGAACACCAGAGATAAAGGGATATATACAGATGTATACTGTGCTGTGCTGGAGGCACACACAACTTCCAATAACTCCTGCAGATGGCAGATGGCTCCAATAGAGAAGAGCTATGTAGGTGGATATAGCGGTGTGTACTGGGTACAGAGCACGCAGACAGCACGCACAAGCTCCTAACACTACTGACTGCAAGCTCTATTATAAAAGATAGATCACTAGCTATATAGGTGAGGTAAATATAGCGGTGTATACTGCGGTCAGGGCACGCAGACAACAACCACTACAGAAGAGCAAGATCGAAAATCGGCCGATAACGATCGGTGTATACTGTGTTGAAGGTACACAGAACACCCACTACCTGCTTCAGACACCAACACACTACACAAGGCCGCCGCGCTGGCGGCCTTATATAGTGTGGGGCGTGTACTACACAGCCTGAGCTATGATTGGCCACAGGCATCCTGCCTGTGGCCAATCATGGCTCTCCTCGCTGCTGGCGCTGTGATTGGCCAAGCATGCGGGGTCACAGTGCATGCTTGGCCAATCATGAGCCAGCAATGCACTGCGATGACGCAGTGCATTGTGGGCCGTGAGCGCCACACGAATTTGGCGCGAACGGCCCATAACGCTCGGAATTCGCCGAACGGGCGAACAGCCGATGTTCGAGTCGAACGTATGTTCGACTCGAACACGAAGCTCATCCCTACTCTCCACATGTCGAAAGACAGTTACCATCATGTGCTCATTATGGTGGACCACTTTACAAAATTAGTGGCAGCAGTGCTGTCCCATGGCCAGATTGCCAAGACCATCACCCTAATGGTGTGTAAGCCAAAGGAGATACATTCGGATCAGGGACCCTGCTGCTTTCAAAAGTGGTGTCACTCTCTTGGCATCAAAAAGACATGCACTATCCCATACCACCTGAAAAGTAACAGGACAAGCAAGAAATTCTGTGAAACTTTGATACAACACTGTGTTTAAAATATTATTAAAATAAGATACACATAAACTCTGATACAGCTGTTGAGATGTCTTGCCCACAATATGCAAAGGTGGTGTACACTCTACTTGCTGGAGTGGTCTGGAAATACTACCACACAGTGTATTACACAGCAGGTGGCACACTCAATCCCATTAGACAACCCGGAGAGAGGGTTCTAGTTTGGCGCAAGATAAACAGCAGCAAGGCAAATTACAAACACTGTGGGAAAAAGTCCCCAAATTTGTCCTAGAGCAACCTACTGTATTCCAGGTTTTCCAGTTTATGACATCCAGGAGGAGGGTACTCAAGATAAGCCAAGATTCCTACCTCACAGGATCTTCAAGCCTATTGAAAATCATGGAGGGGCTGATAAAAGATGGCATGAAGAAGCTATCCAATCTTGTGAGCCACACATATATAGACCCTTGGTGGTTCAGTGATAGCTGCCCTCTGCCATTACCTCCAAAACCTACGGGAGTAGCTCTGAACCTAATGATACCACACAGCCAGATGATCATCCAGCTCAGGTTCTTGTTAGTAAAGATTCAAATGCACCTGGCTTTAATTTGGGGCAAAAAAAGTCCCACAATGTAATCATTGTAAATTATTGTCAATCTCACATCGATTTATACAGATTCTTGTCAATCATGATGAATGACCAGCAGAAAGAAAACACCTACTGACCCACTGACACATCCACTCCTAATGCTACATTCTCTGTAAATGGAAGCTCTGGGCCATCACTGATAAATGTACACAAACGGGCAGGGTTTCCTGGATGACACCATATTTGGGCAATTATTTCATAGAAATACCTGTGTTTGGAGGGTTAGCTGGTGGCGTTCATCATGATTAATAAGGATCTGCCTGGCTGGACAACATGACTGTTGATGGATTTACAATGTGCAACATTTTTGAGGGTTTTCTATTTTTTAATAAAGAGCTTTTTACATTTTTATTTATGTTGAAGCCACATTGCCTGGTATAGTTTAAGTGGGTGCACCCCCCTTTAACCCCCCCCCCCCCCCAGGCTGCATGCTTTTTTCTTGTGTGGCATTCCCACTTAAAATCCATACCAGATCCAAAGGGTCTGGCATGGAATTTGGGGGTAAACCCCACTTTCTTGCTTATGATCTTTCTTTTTCAAATTTTGGGGGGTCCCCATTCCTTTACAGAGGATGGCTAAATGACTGGGCTGGATTGACTCACTGGTTGTTAGGAGTAGGGATGGCCAAACTGTTCGCCCGACGGTCATTTTGTGGCGAATTTTGCCTGTTCGCGATTCGCCCGATCGGCGGACTATTGCTGCTGTTAGCCCGACGGACATATGTGTTTACAGTGTGAAAAAACTTTGATCCATGATGACACATCCATCATGGGGTACAGGACAGCCAATGGAGACATTTCAGCACATGGACAATTGGACATTCCCCCTAACTTATAAATAGACCTGATCTGGCGGCCATTTTACATTCTTTCTTGTGTCATTATAGGGAGCGGTTGCTGTGTGGAGCAGGGAGAGACTGCAGTGACACAAATCGCTAGCTATTAGGTCCACAAAAGTCCTTTTAAGGACTGGTATGGTATAGGTGTAGTACAGGATATAGGGATGAGTGCACTGCTGTGCAAGTGATTGTTGCAGCAACCTGTCTTTTGTCAGTGTAGAGAGGGACAGGACGCTGTGTGCAGCAGGGACAGTCAGTTTAATCACTAGCTGTTACTATTAAGTCCACAAAGGTCCTTTTAAGGATTGGTATGGTATAGGTGTAGTACAGTATATAGGGTTGTACACGTATAATATACTTTCTTCCAAATATAGAAAGAATATTATACTTGACTGCTGCCCTATTCTGCAGCAGTCCTTTATCAGTGTAGGGACTGAGGTACAGTCTCACATCACTAGCTACTCAGTTCACAAAGGTCCTAGT
This sequence comes from Lithobates pipiens, assembly GCF_037356315.1. Classification (NCBI taxonomy): domain Eukaryota; kingdom Metazoa; phylum Chordata; class Amphibia; order Anura; family Ranidae; genus Lithobates; species Lithobates pipiens. The sequence goes on along the minus strand of NW_027507686.1, from coordinate 144,459,583 downwards.
AAGGACTGGTATAGCTGTACAATATATAGGGTGCTGGTGCACTACTGCTGACCGCTGCCCTATTCTGCAGCGGTCCTTTATCAGTGTAGGGACTGATGTACAGTCTGCACATCACTAGCGACTCGGTTCACAAAGGTCCTTGTAAGGACTGGTATAGCTGTACAATATATAGGGTGCTGGTGCACTGCTGCAGATTGCTGCCCTATTCTGCAGCAGTCCTTTATCAGTGTAGGGACTGAGGTACAGTCTGCACATCACTAGCTACTCGGTTCACAAAGGTCCTTGTAAGGACTGGTATAGGTGTACTATTTGGTGTGCAGTACATAGGTGTGTAATACACGTATAAAATACTTGCACATATAGAAAGCATAGTATAGTGCATTTCCACTGTGCAGCATTGTGACTGCTGAGCGGTTCTGCAGCGATACTACAGAGAGTGACAAATGCAATAAAAAAAAGTATTATAACTGGTGTGATAGACCAGTGGCCCCCAAAAACAACAGATTGAATCAGGGTGTTATATACCTTCTTCCACATACATACTGCACTTCTCTAGAGACTTTTGTCACAGGGTCATTTAAAAAATGACAGGCAGAGGAAGAGGCAGGCCCTTCCGCAGGGGTGGTAGGGGTAGGGCAGGAGCAACAGACTTGAGCCAAAGTAGCAAATTGCAGAAGGTGCGTGCGATTACGTCAAAGGACGCACCAGGTTTGGTTGAGTGGCTCACTCAGCCTTACTCTTCTGCACCCTCCTCATCCTCTTGATCTGCACCCTCTTCTTCACTCTCTGCTATGTGCACCCCCAAAGACACTACCACCAACACCACCACCACCATATACCTTCCGCTTGAGTCACAGGAGTTTTTTTCTGATCCATATCAAGACATTTCCGATGTGCAGCCACTCTTGGCATTGGATCAGGAAGAGGAGGTAGCAACAACCGCCGCTCACCAGTCTGACGACAGTACCCAGATCAGCCCAAGGAGGAGGCTTGTCCCCGCTGTTGCTGCCTACTCTGAGATCTCTAATTATAGCGGTGGGGAAGGTGACGTCGATGATGACGTGTCTAGTGGGTGCCCACAAGAGAGGAAGAGGAGGAGAGTTCAGAGGGAGATATGGATCAGCAGATAGGGAGGAGAAGCAGGAAGAACTTAGATTGCACAGGAGGGACAAAGCAGACTGCGAATGTATCAGGAGCGAGGCATCAACCATGTACGGTCACATCTGGCGCTCCCAGGACGCCGGCTCATGGCTCTGCAGTGTGGGCTTTTTTTAACGTGTCCGCTAATGACAATAGTGTTGCCATGTGCAATCTTAGCAGTTAACGCATAAGTCACGGTAAGCCCAACACTCACCTAGGGACGACCGCCTTAAAGTGGTTGTATACTCAAATTTTTAACTTTTACCTACAGGAAAGCCTATAATAAGGCTTACCTGTAGGTAAAAAAAATATCTCCTAAACCTGTACGGTTTAGGAGATATTCCCCTCGGTATGCGCCGCTGACTGCAGCGGCGCATGCGCACAAGGGGATTCTCGGCCTGAAAATCCGGCAGTGGCCGGCCGGCCGGAATGAAATCTCTCGCGCGCATGGGCGGGAGTGACGATATTGCGGCTCCGGCCACTCACAGCGCCGGAGCCGCGATACCTGGAAGAAACGCAGAGGGAGCATGTCAGCTCCCTCGGCGTGGATCGGGCCAGATGTTGGGGCCTCGTTCTAAGGTAAGTATTTCATAATCAGCTAGTATGCGGTGCATACTAGCGCATTATGCCTTTTGGTTTGCAGGTTTAAAAAAAAATTAAAAAATTGCGGGTTTACTACCACTTTAAGAAGGCACATGAGCTGCCATCACGACCCCAGTGGGAGCAACGGAACACACAAAGCCACACTCCAGGCTCTCACCGTCCAGCCTCGTCTTCTACTTCTCCTTCTCCTCTCTCCTCACAATTGTCCTCCACTCCACCTTCCATCACGCCATCCTCACGTTTTTCTGGAAAAAGGCAGGCTTTCCGCGGGCCAAATGTTCGAGCGTAAAAAAATGATGACGCCGGATAACCCTCTTGCCCAACGGTTGACGGCTGGCTTGTCAGAACTCATAGCCCACCAACTACTGCCATATAAACTGGTGGACTCGGAGGCCTTTCGAAAATTTGTGGCCATTGGAACACCACAATGGAAGGTCCCAGGAAGGAAGTATTTCTCACAGAAGGGCATCCCAGAGCTATATGGCCATGTTCAGCGGCAAGTGAATGTATCTCTGGCACACAGTGTCAGTGCCAAGATACATCTGACCACAGACACGTGGTCTAGCAAACACGGGCAGGGAAGGTATATCACTTTTACTGCCCACTGGGTGAACCTTCTGACGGCCGTCAAGCATGTAACCCGTGGCACCTGTGTAGATTTGGCTTTACCACCACAGATTGCATGCAGGCCTGGCTCTTTTTCTCCTCCTCCTCCTACTCCATCCTCCTCCCTCTCCTCCTTCGGCGGACTGCTCCTTTTCCCGCTGCTAGCGTCTCTTCCGCTGCGCCACCCAAGCTCCCCAGAACCTATTCGACATGCCAAGTGAGACATTGCCATGCCATGCTGCGTCTGTTGTGCCTGGAAGCCAAGAGCCACACTGGCCCGGCACTCCTTTCAGCTTTGCGTTCACAGGCAGATCAGTGGCTAACACCGCTCAATTTGACAGTTGGTAAAGTGGTGTGTGACAACGGTGCCAATCTGCTTAGCCAGGGGCGGGCTGGGCCGGGGGGTAGGGTGGAAATTTCCCCCCAGGCCGGCACCTACATTATGTTTAAAACGGCCGCTGGCTGTTTGTTCATTTCTTTCTTTTTTTTTTTTTCACGCTGTGACGGGCAGCCGGGACCCGGTGCAATAATCCCCTTCTCTCTGTGGTTACGTCACACCATTCTGATCAGTCCCGGCAGCGGCTGTCACTCACAGCCGAGCAGAGTGAAGCCACCTCCCCCTCCTCCATGCACAGCACTGTGTAGACAAGGAGGGGGAGGCGGCTTCTCTCTGCTCGGCTGTGAGTGACAGCCGCTGCTGGGACTGATCAGAACGGCGCGATGTGAGTCACGCGACCACAGAGAGAATGGGATTATTGCGCCGGGTCCCGGATCACTGAGCCGACAGATGTCACTCCACTCTGGTGCTGCTCGCACCTCCCCCCTGCAATGCCACTGCCTTTGGCTCGAGGTAAATTATGGGTCCTTCTTTACTGTGGGGGGTCCTGCACTGTAGAGGGGGTCCTGCACTGTAGATGGGGTCTGCACTGTAGGGGGGGGTCCTGCACTGTAGGGGGTCCTGCACTGTAGGGGGGTCCTGCACTGTAGGGGGGTCTGCACTGTAGGAGGGGTCCTGCACTGTAGGGGGGTCTGCACTGTAGGAGGGGTCCTGCACTGTAGGGGGGTCTGCACTGTAGGGGGAGGGGTCTGTACTGTAGGGGAAGATTAGGCACTGTAGGGGAGTCTTTACTGTAGGGGAGTCTGTACTGTAGGGGGGTCTGCGCTGTAGGGTGGAGGGGTCTGTACTGTAGGAGGGTGTGCACTGTAGGGGAGGATTCTGTACTGTAGGAGGGTCTGCACTGTAGGGGGGGTCTGCGCTGTAGGGTGGAGGGGGTCTGTACTGTAGGAGGGTCTGCACTGTAGGGGAGGATTCTGTACTGTAGGGGGTCTACACTGTAGATGGGGGTCTGTATGGTAGGGAGGGGGGTCTGCACTGTAGGGGGTCTGTGTAACATGCAGGGGGTCCAGAGCTGTGAGGGGCTGTGTAATGTAAAGTGGTGCAGAGTGCTGTGTAATGTAAAGGGGTCCAGAGGTACAAGGGCTGTGTAATGTAAAGGGGTCCAGAGGTTCAGGGTGCTGTGTAATGTAAAGGGGCCCAGAGGTACAAGGGCTGTGTAATGTAAAGGGGTCCAGAGTTTCAGGGTGCTGTGTAATGTAAAGGGGCCCAGAGGTACAAGGGCTGTGTAATGTAAAGGGGTCAGGAGGTTTAGGGTGCTGTGTTATGTAAAGGGGTCCAGAGGTACAAGAGCTGTGTAATGTAAAGGGGTCCAGAGGTGCAGGCTGCTGTGTAATGTAAAGGGGTCCAGAGGTGCAGGCTGCTGTGTAATGTAAAGGGGTCCTTAGGTGCAAGGTCCTGTGTAATGTAAAGGGGTCCAGAGGTGCAGGGTGCTGTGTAATGTAAAGGGGTCCTTAGGTGAAAGGTCCTGTGTAATGTAAAGGGGTCCAGAGGTGCAGGGTGCTGTGTAATGTAAAGAGGTCCTTAGGCGCAAGGTCCTGTGTAATGTAAAGGGGTCCAGAGGTGCAGGGTGCTGTGTAATGTAAAGGGGTCCAGAGATGCAGGGTGCTGTGTAATTTAAAGGGGTCCAGAGGTGCAGTTGTGGAGAGGGGGGTACACATTAGTGACAAAAAGATATTGAAGGATGCAGAGGTATGCAGGGGACACAGTGGGTGTTTTTACATTTTATGGTGGTGGGGGGGGGGGGGGGGTGCCAGATATAGGATCCGCCCCGGGTGCCAAATGCTCTAGGTACGCCCCTGGTGTGAGCACAGCAGACTACAACTCCTACCTCCCAGGAGTCTCAGAGGCAGGCCAGGTGTGTGGCACGTCAGGGGAGGGGACACCCGGCGTCAAGAATGTCACGTCGCACGTGACCTGCTGGGCTTATGGGGAGCAGTGGCTAGCTGCAGTCTGCAGAGAAGATGAGACCTGCTTCAGGATCATCACCCCCACCCCCCCCCCAAAGAGTGGCAAGGACCTGGCTCAGTGTCTCCAGTCCTCACTGAATCAATGCTCCCCAGCCTGAAGTAAGGCATCTGTGATAACCTTCACAAAATGGAATAGAATGGGAAAATCCGCTTCAGTTGTAAATTTAATTAATAATGCATAGTCATCATGACAATTTAAAATGTTGGCAGTGGCAGCGTGTGTTGTTTTTTTTTCTCTAGCACCTCCCTCCCCACCAGCGGACTTAACACCCTCCACCCCACCAGCGAACTTGACACTCTCCCCCCCGCCAGAGGACTTGACACCCTCCCCCCCACCAGAGGACTTGACACCCTCCCCCCCACCAGCGGACTTGACACCCTCCCCCCCACCAGCAGACTTGACACCCTCCCCCCCACCAGCAGACTTGACACCCTCTCCCCCACCAGCAGACCTGACACCCTCCCCCCACCAGAAGACTTATCTAACACCCTCCCCCCCAACAGGCAGACTTATCCAACACCCCCCCAACCAGCGGACTTATCTAACACCCTCCCCCCCAACCAGTGGACTTATCTAACACCCTCCCCCCCAACCAGCAGACTTATCTAACACCCTCCCCCCAACCAGCGGACTTATCTAACACCCTCCCCCTCAACCAGCTGACTTATCTAACACCCTCCCCCCCACCAGCGGACTTATCTAACACCCCCCCACCAGCGGGCTTATCTAACACCCTCCCCCCCACCAGTGGACTTATCAAACCCCCCTTCCCCCACCAGCGGACTTATCTAACACCCCCCACCAGCGGACTTATCTAACACCCTCCCCCCCAACCAGCGGACTTATCTAACACCCTCCCCCCACCAGCGGACTTATCTAACACCCTCCCCCCACCAGTGGACTTATCTAACATGCTCCCCTCACCCACCAGTGGACTTATCTAACACCCTCCCCCCACCCACCAGCGGACTTATTTAACACCCTCCCCCCACCCACCAGCGGACTTATTTAACACCCTCCCCCCCAACCAGCAGACTTATCTAACACCCTCCCCCCAACCAGCGGACTTATCTAACATCCTCCCCCCCAACCAGCTGACTTATCTAACACCCTCCCCCCAACCAGCTGACTTATCTAACACCCTCCCCCCCACCAGTGGACTTATCTAACACCCTCCCCTCACCAGCGGACTTATCTAACACCCTCCCCCCACCCACCAGCGGACTTATCTAACACCCTCCCCCCACCAGTGGACTTATCTAACATGCTCCCCCCACCCACCAGTGGACTTATCTAACACCCTCCCCCCACCCACCAGCGGACTTATTTAACACCCTCCCCCCACCCACCAGCGGACTTATTTAACACCCTCCCCCCACCCACCAGCGGACTTATTTAACACCCTCCCCCCAACCAGCTGACTTATCTAACACCCTCCCCCCCAACCAGCTGACTTATCTAACACCCTCCCCCCCACCAGCGGACTTATCTAACACCCTCCCCCCCCACCAGCGGACTTATCTAACACCCTCCCCCCCACCAGTGGACTTATCTAACACCCTCCCCCCACCAGCAGACTTATCTAACACCCTCCCCCCACCAGTGGACTTATCTAACATGCTCCCCCCACCCACCAGTGGACTTATCTAACACCCTCCCCCCACCCACCAGCGGACTTATTTAACACCCTCCCCCCACCCACCAGCGGACTTATTTAACACCCTCCCCCCCAACCAGCAGACTTATCTAACTCCTCCCCCCAACCAGCGGACTTATCTAACATCCTCCCCCCCAACCAGCTGACTTATCTAACACCCTCCCCCCAACCAGCTGACTTATCTAACACCCTCCCCCCACCAGCGGACTTATCTAACACCCTCCCCCCACCAGTGGACTTATCTAACACCCTCCCCTCACCAGCGGACTTATCTAACACCCTCCCCCCACCCACCAGCGGACTTATCTAACACCCTCCCCCCACCAGTGGACTTATCTAACATGCTCCCCCACCCACCAGTGGACTTATCTAACACCCTCCCCCCACCCACGAGCGGACTTATTTAACACCCTCCCCCCACCCACCAGCGGACTTATTTAACACCCTCCCCCCACCCACCAGCGGACTTATTTAACACCCTCCCCCCCAACCAGCTGACTTATCTAACACCCTCCCCCCCAACCAGCTGACTTATCTAACACCCTCCCCCCCACCAGCGGACTTATCTAACACCCCCCCCCCCCCACCAGCGGACTTATCTAACACCCTCCCCCCACCAGTGGACTTATCTAACACCCTCCCCCCACCAGCGGACTTATCTAACACACTCCCCCCACCAGTGGACTTATCTAACATGCTCCCCCCACCCACCAGTGGACTTATCTAACACCCTCCCCCCACCCACCAGCGGACTTATTTAACACCCTCCCCCCACCCACCAGCGGACTTATTTAACACCCTCCCCCCCAACCAGCTGACTTATCTAACACCCTCCCCCCCAACCAGCTGACTTATCTAACACCCTCCCCCCCACCAGCGGACTTATCTAACACCCTCCCCCCCCACCAGCGGACTTATCTAACACCCTCCCCCCCACCAGTGGACTTATCTAACACCCTCCCCCCACCAGCGGACTTATCTAACACCCCCCCACCAGCGGACTTATCTAACACCCTCCCCCCCAACCAGCGGACTTATCTAACACCCTCCCCCACCAGTGGACTTATCTAACATGCTCCCCCCACCCACCAGTGGACTTATCTAACACCCTCCCCCCACCCACCAGCGGACTTATTTAACACCCTCCCCCCACCCACCAGCGGACTTATTTAACACCCTCCCCCCACCCACCAGCGGACTTATTTAACACCCTCCCCACCCACCAGCGGACTTATCTAACACCCTCCCCCCACCAGCAGACTTATCTAACACCCTCCCCCCACCAGCGGACTTATCTAACACCCCCCCCAACCAGTGGACTCACCTAGCTGATTAAGGGGTTCAATGGGCCACTTGACTGGACTTGCCCCCCAGGCCTAAGGCTGCCAGCCCTCCCCTGTGCTTAGCGCATTGAAACAGGGCAAAATTACGCACGTGCCATGCATGGCACATGTCTTAAACTTGGTCGTGCAGCGATTCGTTGTCAAATACCCTAGGGTCCAGGACATCTTGCGGCAGGCAAGGAAAATCTCAGCCCATTTCAGAAGATCTTACACGGCCATGGCTCGCCTTGCTGACATTCAGCGGCGACACAATCTGCCGGTCAGACGTCTTATTTGCGATTGCCCGACGCAATAGAACTCAACCTTCTATATGCTTGATAGCCTGCTCCAGCAGAAACGTGCAGTTAACATCTACCTGTATGGACTCTGCGGCAGAACAGGTTCTGGGGAGCTGGATTTTTTTTCACTGTGCCAGTGGCTGCTCATGTGCGACGCATGCAGACTTCTGCGGCCATTTGATGAGATCACCAAACTGGTCAGTCACAGCCATGGCGCCATCAGTGACATGGTACCTTATGCTTTCTTTATGGAGCGTGCATTGCATTGTGTCATTGATCAAGCCGTGGAGGAGCAGGAGCGGGAAGATGAGGAAGTCGCAATTCTGGATGAATTCCCAGGGGGGGCTACTCTATCTGAGACAAGTCAACAACAGGAGTCTGAAGAGGAGTCAGAGGATGGTGCCGGGGCGGATGAGGAGGAGCAAGAAGAGCATGCTTTAAACCTTTCTGGGATCCCTGTTGTTGTGCGTGGCTGGGGAGAGGAGAACGAGGAGGACGACATTATCCTGGATGATGAGCAGGAGTCTGGCCACCACGCCGCTTCCAGTTTAGTGCAAATGGGGCCCTTTATGCTCCAGTGTTTTTACAGGCACCCCCGTATAAAAAACATAAGGGTCAAGGACCAGTACTGGGTGGCAACGTACTTAGACCCCCGGTACAAACACAAAATGGCGGAAATGTTACCACTGCCACAGAGGGCTGTCAGAATGGAGCACTTCCAGGCCTTGCTTCGAGAAATGCTGCATTCTGCTTTTGCGTGCGCTGGCAGAGGAGCAATTCCCACTCCCAGAGAAAGAGTTGCGGGTACCAATCCAACAGCGCCTGCAAGAAGAGGGCGGTTTGAAGATGTGTTGGTGACTTCTGATATGAGGTCATTCTTTCAGCCGACCCATCGACAGGTCTCATCCGGATCCAGCATCAGGGAACGCCTAGACCGACAGGTGTCCGACTACATCGGGTTAACAGCCGATATGGACACTCTGAGGAGTGATGAACCCCTGGACTACTGGGTGGGCAGGCTTGACCTCTGGCCAGAGCTTGCCCAATTTGCAATGGAACTGTTGGCTTGCCCCTCGTCCAGTGTCCTGTCCAAAAGGATGTTCAGCGCAGCAGAGGGGATCATGACCGATAAGCGCACTCGCCTAGCTCACGACAGTGTTGATTACTTCACATTTCTGAAAATGAATGAGGCATGGATCTCGGAGGAATTCAACACATGTGACCAGTAGACCATGTATATCTCTATAAACAATTTATTTCATCGAGCACACAGACCTTTTTTCTACATTTGGCTCACTTCCTTCTACAAAAAAGCACACCGTACTATATGCTCGTACCCGCCTGTTTGAAGAGGTTGAGCGGTGTCATATTTTTGGGGCCCAGCAGTGAGTTGCTGGTATTGGTGCTGCTGTCAGTGCTCTCTATCTCGGTGCTGGTGTCAGTGCTCTATATCACGTTGCTGGTGTCAGTGCACTCTATCACGGTGCTGGTGTCAGTGCTCTATATCACGGTGCTGGTGTCAGTGTTATATATCACAGTGGTGGTGTCAGTGCTCTATATCACAGTGCTGGTGTCAGTGCACTCTATCTCAGTGCTGGTCTCAGTGCTCTCTATCACGGTGCTGGTGTCAGTGCTCTACATCACGGTGCTGGTGTCAGTGCACTCTATCATAGTGCTGGTGTCAGTGCTCTATATCACGGTGCTGGTGTCAGTGTTCTATATCACAGTGCTGGTGTCAGTGCTCTATATCACGGTGCTGGTGTTAGTGCACTTTATCTCAGTGCTGGTCTCAGTGCTCTCTATCACAGTGCTGGTGTCAGTTCTCTATATCACGGTGCTGGTGTCAGTGCACTCTATCATGGTGCTGGTGTCAGTGCTCTATATCACTTTGCTGGTGTCAGTGTTCTATATCACAGTGCTGGTGTCAGTGCTCTATATCACGGTGCTGGTGTCAGTGCTCTATATCACGGTGCTGGTGTCAGTGTTCTGTATCACAGTGCTGGTGTCAATGCACTCTCTCTCAGAGCTGGTGTCAGTGCTCTATATCCCGGTGCTGGTGTCAGTGTTCTATGTCACAGTGCTGGTGTCAGTGCTCTATATCACTGTGCTAGTGTCAGTGCACTATATCACGGTGCTGGTGTCAGTGTTCTATATCACGGTGCTGGTGATCATCTTCTGCACCCTCTTCATAGCCTACCCTGACCTTTCCTCTCCTCCATTGCCTTCATGCACTCCTGAGTCCTGAATTGTCAAAATTTCACATATAAAAAAAGAATGCTTGTAGTTGTCGATCCCAGATTCACTTCATACATGTGTTATGTCAGTGGCCATGTGGTGGGACTATTGCCGTGTACACACGATCAAACAATCGGGTGGAAAAGTCCGGCAAACTCAAGTCCGCCGGACAATCCCCCCGTGTGTAGCCTCCGGCATACTTTTTTGACCCGAAAGTACGGCGGACTTAGAAAGTAGTTTTGCACTTCAATCTTCCCGCCGGACTTGCATTTCGGCAGACAATCCGGCCGTGCGTATGCCAGTCCGCCGTACTTTTGAAATGAACTGACTTTTCCCACGCGGAGAAAAGTCCGCTCATTTCGAGCGGGTCTCCAGGTAGACGGGGCCCGCGAAGGAGACGTCGCTGGCCCCGCCACCTGGTGTGGACTTAAAGGGGAACCCCAACGCCGAAAAATTTGGCGTGGGGGTTCCCCCCAGGTAAACATCAGACCCTTGTCCGAGCACGCTGCCCGGCCGGCCAGGAAAGGGGGGGCGCTCGCGTGGCGACTTATATAAGGACATCACCGGATGATGTCCCCGCCCATTATGGTGTCACAGTCCCAGAGAATGCTGGGACTGTGACACCATAATAGGCGGGGACATCATCCGGCGATGTCCCTATATAAGTCGCCGCGCGTCGCACCGGAGCCATTGTGAGCGGAGGGAGCGATGAGTCAGCATCTGAAGAGAAGAACAGAAGAACAGAAGAACAGAAGGCGGCGACTACAGCGGCGACAGAAGACCGGGCCACCGCCTGTAAAAGAGCTATAAGAAGGCGCGGTGGCCCGGCAGAAGAACCGAAGAGGGGGACAAGACCCCCGAAGTCGGAAGAAGAGGGCGGCAGTGAGGAAGAAAGCCTGGCTCCTCTGCTAGCAAAAGAGCTAGCAGAAGATAGCGGAGTAGTCCGGCGAGAAGACCCCTGAAGATGGAAGACCCCCGAAGCTGTGCAATAAACTATTTTTACTCTGTGTTGTGTTTTTTTTTTGTACTTTTTTCCAAGGGGGGAATGGGTAGGGGTACATTGTACCCCATACTCATTCACATAGGGTGGGGGGCCGGTATCCGGGGGCCCCCTTATTAAAGGAGGCTCCCGGATTCCGATAAGCCCCCCGCCCTCAGACCCTGACAACCAACAGCCAGGGTTGTTGGGAAGAGGCCCCTGTCCTCATCAACATGGGGACAAGGTGCTTTGGGGTGGGGGGGCTGCGCGGTCCCCCCTTCCCCAAGGCACCCCCCATGTTGAGGGCACGTGGCCTGGTACGGCTCAGGAGGGGGGCGCTCGCTCGTCCCCCCCATTTCCTGGCCGGCCGGGTAGCGTGCTCAGACAAGGGTCTGATGTGGACCTGGGGGAACCCCCACGCCGATTTTTTCGGTGTTGGGGTTTCCCTTTAAGTCCACACCAGGTGGTGGGGCCAGCGACGTCTCCTTCGCGGGCCCCGCCTACCTGGAGACGCGCTCGAAATGAGCAGACTTTCCTCCGCGTGTGTGGGCGAGTCCGTTCATTTCAAAAGTAGGGCGGATAGTACGGCGGACTTAGTACGCCGCATTAGTCCACTGAAAAAGTGCCGTGCGTGGGCAAGTAGCCCGTTCGGAAAATCGGACGGACAGTCTGGTGGGAAGTCCGCCAGACTAAGTCCGTCGGATAGTCCGCTGCGTGTGTACGCGGCATATGTGTGCATAGCTAGTAATTATTTTGTGACTGGAAATATGACCTGTAGGTTTTCAAAGTTCGCCTGCCATTGAAGTCAATGGGGCCCACTGCGAACTTTGTGGTTTGCGAACTTTCGACCGCGTTCGCGGTTCGTGGTTCGCGTTCGCGAAACGTCCCGTCGGAAGTTCGTCCATCTCTAGTTAGGATCAGTTGTTAGCAGTAATTTCTCTGCTAAGGTATTCAATTCCAACAGCAGCCAGACGTGGCCAAACACCTATTAAGTTTGGCAATTTGCTGAACCTCACAACAAGCAAAATTCAGCGCAAACATGGGTTCAGGCTGAACAGTCAGCTCATCCCTAGTCCAAGTCACTAGTCCCACTGTGTAGCCCTTTAACCCACTGTCTACCAATGCAACTGAAGACAAAGATGCATCACCCATGTCCCCAAAGGTAGCTATGAGACTCAACTTCTGTGGTGCTCCCCATGTCTCATATTATTAACCCCCTGAGCATTTCACTCACGGCAACATCTTATGATATGTGAACTTGCCCAGGACCACAACATTCAAGTAGGGTGGAGTGTAGCAGAGTGACCCTTTTCTCACTGGTGTACACTGGCTCCACTCCCCACATTCTCCTGGGCTGTTATCACCCCCAGAACTACTGGACATGCTCAGTGGCCATGAATTCAACCTCTTCCTGGTCTCAGATGCTCAGAGAGACAATCTCTGATGGAACAGCAGTTGGACACCTACAACTGTCAAAAAGTGTTGGGCCCCCCTTCTTTGTTCCTGGAATGTGGTCAGCTGGATTAGAGAACAAGAGGATACAGCTTCATCTTAAGCACCAGTCACTGTGGTGCATACTATGCTATTTGGTTCAGCAGTACCATCTTTCCAATGTGGTGGCCTTGATTTTTAGCTGCCCCCCCCCCCCCCCCCATACAGCCTTCCCTGGTGCTTCTTCTTATACCACATGGAAAGGCAGACTAGAGACTCCACCTGTATTTCCTTTGTGGAGCTTTGTTTGGAGATCCCCGCAGCAAAGCATTTGGCTACTAGCTGCTACCGCTTACTATTTCAGCTAGATCGGTTCTGCCTCATAGCAATCTGTTGTTCTGTATGGTACTGCCACCTAGCTAGAGGGAAACTGCTTGTAGCCAGCCCCAACTTGGATTGCATTGCCTATTATTCTTTGTATGCTTATTGCATACCCCTTTTTCATTTTCTTTGCATTGCCAATTTATCTTGTATTTATTCAGTAAACATCAGGTTGCAAATTAGTGTTTGTATGATCATTTGGCTAATACCTCTATATTACCGCACTAGGGGAGCAAACCATCAAAGAATCCTCAAAGACTTTGCAAATAAAAGTCATAAAAAGGAGGGAATAGATGTTCAACATTGGGACCATATTACACGGGCTTACCACTTATTTTCTTTGATCAGAGTAAATATGCTTCATCTCTTACAAGCCACAAAGTATTATATGTGGGGAGATGAGAGTTATTCTTTCAGATAATACAAGCTATGAGCTGCATGTGGATTCAAAATGGCACGCCCTGGTCTTAAATAACCACCTAGCGACCAACAAACCAAATAAATGGAGCCTACTTGTTGCTGTCATAAGGTGTTTGGTCTTGCTGTGATCAGAATGATGTGCTGGTGGAAGAATTACTAATTCTGACCATGTCATCTGTCCAGAGAGGACAGTTACACACTGTCCCTGCAATCTGTGTTTTATTAAACCACAGTGGCCAGGCCAGTTGCCAGCTGCAACCACAGGCAGCACCTGAAACACATGATTTTAGACTACATTATGTCTAAGCAGGGTCATCGATAAGGCAGTACAGCCAGCCCTTCTCTACTGGGCATGGGCCCCATCAGTTCAAAAGTAGGCTTGGGAACTGCCTCATCACTGAAACTGATCCTCCTGTGCCCCCCCCCCATATTAAGAAGCAGGACACATGCATGAGGCTTTTATTTTATTTTTTGGTTGAATAATGATTTGATTTGGTATATTTTCTATATTTTTGGATGCATAGAATGCACTTTTTGGTTAAGTTCTATTGGCAGATAGCATGTCTAATTTTATTTGTTTTCTTTTTTTAATGCACAATAAAAAATTGTGTAGAATAATACTTGGCTATGTGTTTTACTTCAAATGACAGTTTGGGAGTAGGCAGTTACATTTTAAAAAATACAATGTAAAATTAACCACCTCGCGCCCGCCCTATAGCCGAATGACGGCCGTAGGGCAGGCGCGTTCGTCTGGGAGGCCGTCCCTGGACGTCCTAATGTTTACTTCCGCAATGCGCGCATCACGGAAGGTCTGTGTTCGCCGTGTCCCCCGGGGACAGGCAAACACAGATCGCTGTAAACGGCCAATCACAGCGGCCGTTTACAGCGCGATCGGCGTGTCCAATGGGAGATGATCTCATATGTAAACATATGAGATCATCTCTCAGCGCCGCTCTCCCTCCTCACACAGACCAAGTGTGAGAGGGGAGAGATGAACGGCTGCAGCAGCAGCCGTTCTGCTTTCCTTTGTCTTGAATCTAGGAATGAAATGAGATGTGTCATTTATGCTCCTAGAACGCCTGAACGTACTACTTCAATGTTCGGCCTCTCTATGTGATCTGGCTGTGTAAAAGTCCTACACATGTGGTATCGCCATACTCGGGAGGAGTAGTATAATGTGTTTTGGGGTGTAATTTTTGCTATATACATGCTATGTGTTAGAAATATCTTATAAATTGACAACTTTGTGTAAAAAAAAAAAATGGGTTTTCATTTTTTTCCACATATTCCAAAAACTTCTGGAAAAAAATGAACCGTTCAAAAGACTCATTATGCTTCACAGATTATACGTTGGGGTGTTTGCTTTCCAAAATGGGGTAATTTTATGGGAAATTCCATTGTCCTGGTACTCCAGGGCCTTCAAAAGTGTAATAGGTGGTTGAGAAATGAGATGCGTCATTTTTGCTCGTAGAACGTCTGAAGGTACTACATCAATGTTTGTGCTCTGTATGTGGCCAGCCTGTGTAAAAGTCTCACACATGTGATATCGCCATACTCAAGAAGAGTAGCAGAATGTATTTTGGGGTGTAATTTTTTGTATGCATATGCTGTGTGTGAGAAATAACATGATAATATGACAATTTTGTAAAAAAAAAAATAATAATAATAAAAAAAAAATCTTCATTTTGCAAAGAATTGTGGGAAAAAATTTCAACTTAAAAAAACTCACCATGCTACTTACTCAATACCTTGGAATGTCTACTTTGTAAAAAGGGGTCATTTGGGGGGTATTTGTACTTTACTGACTTGTTAGTGTCTCAAGAAATGAGATACACCTGATGTACTGAAGGCCTGATCAGATGTGATCAATTTTCAGCGATTGGCACCATAGTTTGTAGACTCTATAACTTTGACAAAGACCAAATAATATACACTAATGTGGGTTATTTTTACCAAAGATATGTAGCAGTATAAATTTTGGACAAAATCTATGAAGAAAAATTAATAATTAGCAAACATTTATGACAGAAACAAAGAAAACGGCATTTTTTTCACAAAATTTACGTTTTATTTTATTTATAGCACAAAAAATAAAAAAACCCACTAGTGATTAAATACCACTAAAAGAAAGCTCTATTTGTGTGGAAAAAAGGATGCAAGTTTCATATGGGTACAGTGTTGCATGACTGAGTAATTGTCATTCAAACTGTGAGAGCGCTGAAAGCTAAAAATTGGTCTGGTCAGGAAGGGGGTGTAAGTGCACTGTATTGAGGTGGTTAAATACAGTATTATATGAATGTTTTGTTGTTCTTCAAGTTTCTCAGTAAAGTTAATCAGTTTTCATTCAAGCTCTTGTACAGTCACTTCCAAAGTATTAGATTCTTACAGTTTTGCAGACTAAGGAACATTCGAATTAACGTCAGTAATAATAAAAGATAAAACATTCTTATATTATTTGTATTTTTCTCAGGAATCTTTGTTGTGATCTGAACCATAGAAGGAAAAAGCCATTCATAGTTCAATCCTTTTTGCAAGCACTTAGACTTCTTCTTTTTTGAACCCTTTTGTCTCTACTAGATAAAAATCATTAGTCAGTGAGCTTGTTCTTTTACAAGTCTGTGATATACAGTATATCATATATTCATAGAAATTCTCTGAAATGACCCAAGAGAGAAGGACACAAAACTGCAGGATGTCTTTATAGGAACCAAAGACTTCAAAGTGAATTGTTGCATATCGGATACTTTGGAATATTCTAATAGCATTAATGTTTTTGTCATGCATCGTTTTATGTGTCTGTTTCATCTTTTAATAAGGTCAAGTGTAATTTAGTCTTCGGGCAGCCGGGATCCTTCAAAATCAAAAGAGCTGTCAGGCTGAAAGGAAAGCAATCTGGAAAACAGCTTAATTAGGAAGCATGCGAGCTTTGAAACATATGTCAGTGAAATGGAATGCTATGTAAACAGCAAACGTTGTGCTAATCAGTGTCAGCTAATATCTCTGGCTACATGCAATCAGAAGGTCAGTGGATCTCCCAACAAACATTTTTGCAGGAAAAACAGCAATATCATAAAATGCAACTCAAATGTGTTTGTTTCAGCAGCAACAGGTGTATACTGTATATACTTTGCAAATAAACCATGCACTACTTTTAATACATTTCAAAAAAATCGAACCACAAAGAGGACCTACCCCATTTGGGTTGCCTTTGAGGCTCAGTCGTGCAACCCAATACAAATGTATTTCTTTTTATGGATAGCTATCATAAAACATGAACTTTCAGGAATAATGATAAATAAAAAAACTGGCAAACTTATTGACTCGTGTATAAGCCGAGGGTGAGACATGCCTGTCCATCCCTGTGTGTGTGTCCGTCCATCCCTGTGTGTCCGTCCATCCCTGTGTGTCCGTCCATCCATCCCTGTGTGTGTGTGTGTCCATCCATCCATCCATCCCTGTGTGTGTGTGTGTCCATCCATCCATCCATCCCTGTGTGTGTGTGTGTCCATCCATCCATCCATCCCTGTGTGTGTGTGTCTCCATCCATCCATCCATCCCTGTGTGTGTGTGTCTCCATCCATCCATCCCTGTGTGTGTGTGTCTCCATCCATCCATCCATCCCTGTGTGTGTGTGTCCATGTGTGTGTGTGTGTGTGTGTGTGTGTGTGTGTGTGTGTGTGTGTGTGTGTGTGTGTGTGTGTCCAGCCTACCTGTGTCCCGAGCCTGTGTCCCGAGCCTCCGTCCCGTGCCTTGCCTCCGTCCCGTGCCGTGCCTTGCCTCCGTCCCGTGCCGTGCCTTGCCTCCTTGCCTCCGTCCCGTGCCGTGCCTTGCCTCCGTCCCGTGTCGTGCCTTGCCTCCGTCCCGTCCCGTGCCGTGCCTTGCCTTGCCTCCGTCCCGTGCCTTGCCAGGATCGCCGCTCTTCGTCGGCGCCTCGGCGGCCATTCTAAAATTCAAAAGCCGCGCCTCCGCCTTCGCCTGTGATAGGCGGAACACTGAATTTCCCAGCAGCCTGTGTTCCGCCTATCACGGACATCGTCTCATCCTCGTCCGTAGTACGAGGATGAGACGATGTCCGTGATAGGCGGAACACAGGCTGCTGGGAAATTCAGTGTTCCGCCTATCACAGGCGAAGGCGGAGGCGCGGCGTTTGAAGGGTAGAATGTCCGCTGTCTGTCTGCTCGACACGCTGATCGAGCAGGCAGACAGCGATGACTCGAGTATAAGCCGAGGGGGGCACTTTCAGCCTCAAAAAAGAGGCTGAAAATCTCGGCTTATACTCGAGTATATACGGTATATCTTCACATGGATTTCCCTATGACCCCATTCACGCCTTTGCATTTTTATGTGCATTCCACAGTCCATAGGAATGCATGTGTTATGTTAAAATACATTGATTCCAATAAGACTGGTCGTATCTGTGCATTATGTTGCACTTGTGTGGTGAAAAATGAAACGTGCAATTTTACAAGCATTTACCTGCATTTTCTGGCTCATTGAAATCCATGAAAACACATGAACATGCACAAAAAGCACATGAAAATGCCTAAAAAGGCATGTAAACCACATATAAGATGCACTAAAAAATGCATGGTAAAGAATCTAAACAAAACATAAAGAAAAATGCATGACAGTGAAAGCAGGGAAATGTGAATGGGCCTATTTGTTGTAGATTCAATCAACCAGTGTTGTTTGATGTCCACAAGCTGCTGTCCTCACTTCTGCCTCTATATCCATTAAATTGAGGGGGGGGGGGGGATTAGTCACTTATAGAAGACAGCTTGAAAGGGAAAATCTGATTGTTTGTGTTTTTAATTCAGCTCACAGGAACTGACACAATATTTCTGGCAAGATCAGCATTTTCTGTAGTTTCTCTAAATGTTCTTAGTCTGAAAAAATAAACCAAATACAGCCACCAAATTGAAGAACTAGTAAGCTGCAATTTATTTTCAAATTTGTTTTTGATTTCTAATATGCTTTGTATTTTGCAAAAAGGTTTTACTGTTTTAATTGCTGTTATTACATTTTTGCTAATCAGAGTTATACTTTGCAAAACAATTTTTTTTTTGCGAAAAAATGGAAATACACTTGGGCAGCTGATAAAAGTGTCACGTGATATATCACTATTTGTTGTTACCTTGACAGTGTATATTCTGATTGTGGGAAAATAATTCTGTTGTATGGTTATTATCCTAAATTGTTTTACATTGCAAGGAAAGAAGAACGCTGAACAGACAGACAAGCAAGGTTTATTAATATTTCATACAGTATTGTATAAAAAGATTATCGATTCATTTCTGCTACCGGGTTGTAAAAGATCAAAGTATATTACAATTATATTGTCAGACAAGTGCTTGGTATAAACAAAGCAAAGAGATACACACACTTATTGTAGGAGGAGTAATGATAAACATTCAGTTATTCAAGACAGTATAGGAAGGTTGTAGCTAGCTATCTAAAGCCCCATACACACTATCAGATTTTCTGCTTTTTGTCTTCAGATTTACCAAAACCATGTAGTGCAAGGGCCTGCTTGATTGTATACACATTAAAACGCCTAAGATTTGACCTCATATTATATGGTTTTGGTAAATCTAAAGACAAAAATCAGCAGAAAATCTGATAGTGTGTATATGGCTTAACAGTTAGAGAATATGATTATTAAATTGTTTGCCTTTTGCTAATAGATAATGTGAAAGTCCAGGCTTTTCATAACTACGCTTAAACCTGCTCCCATCCTCCTCCTAATTACTATTTCAATTACCCTGTGAAAGGAAGATGCTTACATTTACCTATCCTGAGGGCACTCCTGTCCAGTCACATGATCCCCCCAACGACCTGCTTCAGGGAAGAGGAGAGATCACGACAACGCAATTCTTATGAGGTGATGTCACGCATAGACTTTCCATGGGGAATCTGTTGTCAGGTGTCCTTCTTCTCCCCTGAAGCCCCCACTGAGACCCAAGCACATGACTGAACCAGAACTCCCTGAGAATAGATGAGTATAAAAATCTTCCTATCACAGAATAGTTAGAATAGGAAGTAGGAGGAGGTGGGAGCAGGTTTAACCACTTTCAGACCGGACCATTTTGCTGGTCAATGACCAGAGGTCTTTTTACAATTTGGCACTGCGCTGCTTTAACTGGTAATTGCGTGGTCATGCAATGTTGTACCCAAACAAAATTTGCGTCCTTTTTTTCCCACAAATAGAGCTTTCTTTTAAAGGTACTTGACTGACTCTGCGATTTTTATTTTTTGCGATATAAACGTAAAAAGACCAATAAACTCAATTTTAGTCATACATTTAGGCCAAAATGTATTCAGCCACATGTCTTTGGTAAAAAAAAAGTCAATAACTGTATATTTATTGGTTTGCGCAAAAGTTGTCACATCTACAAACTAAGGTACGTTTTCTGGAATTTACGCAGCTTTTAGTTTATGACTGCCTATATCATTTCTTGAGGTGCTAAAATGGCAGGGCAGTACAAAACCCCCCCAAATGACCCCATTTTAGAAAGTAGACACCCTAAGGAAATTGATAAGAGGCATGTTGAGCCCATTGAATATTTTATTTTTTTGCCTCAAGCGATTGAATAATGACACAAAGTTGTCACTAAATGATATATTGCTCACACATGCCATGGTTATATGTGGAATTGTACCCCTAAATACATTCTGCTGCTTCTCCTGAGTACGGGGATACCACATGTGGTCGACTTTTTGGAAGCCTAGCCGCATACGGGGCCCCAAAATCCAAGCACCGCCTTCAGGCTTTCTAAGGGCGTACATTTTTGATTTCACTCCTCACTACCTATTACAGTTTTGAAGGCCATAAAATGCCAAGATGGCACAAAACCCCCACAAATGACCCCATTTTAGAAAGTAGACACCCCAAGCTATTTGCTGAGAGGCATGTTGAGTCCATGGAATATTTTATATTTTGCCACAAGTTGCGGGAATATTACAAACTTTTTTTTTTTTTTCACAAAGTTGTCACTAAATGATATATTGCTCACACATGCCATGGGCATATGTGAAATGACACCCCAAAATAAATTCTGCTGCTTCTCCTGAGTACGGGTATACCACATGTGTGGGATTTTTTGGGAGCCTAGCCGCGAACGGGGCCCCGAAAACCAAGCACTGCCTTCAGGATTTCTAAGGCTGTAAATTTTTGATTTCACTCCTCACTACCTATCGCAGTTTTGAAGGCCATAAAATGCCAAGATGGCACAAACCCCCCCCAAATGACCCCATTTTGGAAAGTAGACACCCCTAAATTTAGGGGTACACTAGTGAGACTCACAGGTAAAAAAGCACCTAGGCTGTCAGCGACTGTATCAAAACGCTACAAAAAAAACACTTGTTCAACAGCTGGGGAAAATGGCTCAGGAGGGCATAGACGGGAGCCAGTCTGGACAGTGATAAAAAAGAAGACACTCGATACACTACCAAAATAGGAAAACTATACTCTTATAAATCAAATGGGTGCATAGATTTCATTATTTGTTTAAAGGGGACAACGAGCCTCTATACATTAGCTTAAATATAATTATTATTCAAGAAATAGAAAATAGATACACTCAGAACTGTACAATATAAATCATATGCACACACATTTGAATGAAGAGGAGCTTATGATATCAAAATAAAGTAAATTAAATTAGATTGTCCAGATAATACTTACTAATGCAAAAGGTGTTATCAAGCTGGAAATTAGGTTATAGGCCGATATGCTAATGAAGACTAAATGCGCTCAAGTTCCGGTGCACCGCTGCAGCAGTACACACTAACACCCACAGGCTAAAAGCTCATTCGACAGATGCCTACAAGTATATAGGATATAGTCCACATTAGTGTACAGGAAGTCAGTGAGCTAAAGTATGGAACAGGTAAAGTCTCAAAATAAAAACTTACACAGAGCATTCTATGGCATATGGGGCAGACACAGCATTTCTGCCAGTGCGTCCAGCTAAATGGAGCCAGCCTAAATACTCCTGTCCATCGAGCCAGCGTCTGACGTCACCGGCTCGATGCGGACACCTCCGGCGGCACAGCCCATGTCCGGGAGGAAGGGGGAGAGAAAAGGACTACGATACCCATAAGGCCATTGAACTAGCAATGGACCTTACGTAATCAAGTGATCACCAACCACTGAATACCTGGGCAGCGTCTAGCTAGAATGAAAAGAGCAATGACCATATATTCCCTTCCCCACATAATTTCCTCACGGAACACACATCCAATCGCCGCCGCAATAACGGGCGCCCCAGTGGGAATACTCCCAATCAGAGACGCCTCGGGTGTCCGTATGACCTCCCGAAGCAAACGCCAAAGTCTGCCTGCTGAGAAACAGGGAAAAAATTAGCACACCAACCGGGACTGCTGAGCAAAGTGAAAATAGAGGGTTTTAACATACTAATGTCTGATATTGCCTTCACTTTTTCAAAGTTGAACTTTGTAAGTTCCTGAGTTGTGTATGTTATGGTTTTAAACATGCCTGTTTAACCAAAAAAATATATTTATAATGTCAAATTTTGTTCAAAAACCATTTTATAATGCACATGTGAATGTGCACAAAGTAAAATATTTTATACTCAACAATGTGTGGCTTCTTCTTTCAATGCTCAATACCCATTTTTGATGTAAGTTGGTGTTTACAGTGACAATGGGGGTTATTTACTAAAGGCAATGCCACGTTGCACTAAAAGTGCAGCTTCAGTGCACTTTCAAGTGTACTTGCAGCGCACTTGTAGTGTAAAGTAGATTTGCCTTTAGTAAATAACTCACATGTGCTCTAAAATTGGCCGCAATCAGGCCATTTTAGGGACTCGAAACAATTAATTCATGGTGCTGAAAAGGATGATTCTTTTTATCATTAATGCATTACATACATTAACAACAAAAACAACATGTGTGTGTGTGTAGCAGACCCACAACATAATAGTTAGCTGAAGAAGAGATTGTCACCTCATGTATCAAATAAATTACATTTGCACTATTGAAGAAAATGTCCAAAAAGAAAAGCCCATTGGAGAACCTAGAAGATAGCTAAAAAAAATAGAAGCCGGAAAACAAATTAAATATTAGTTCATTTTAAATTAAAAATGTATTTGAAAAATATTTATACATTTGCTAGCATATCAATGGCCCCCCTACCCGCAAAGTACATGTACGCCCATATGCCTGCCCGTGCCATTCTGTTGACGTACATCGTCGTGCGGCGGTCGGCAACTGGTTAAGCATAGTTAAGAAAAGCATAGACATCCATTTTAACCACTTCAGAAGATTTACCCCCTTCATGACCAGGCCATTTTTTTGTGATACAGCACTGTTAATTTATCTGACAATTGCGCGGTCCTGCATCGCTGTACCCAAATAAAGTTTATGTAATTTTTCCGACAAATAAAGTATGACATGTTTATTATTTAAAAAAATAAATAAATCTCTTTACAACCACTTTAAAGCAGTATTGAGCCCAAAATCAAAATGATGTGATGGCATTCGTTTTCTTTTTTAGGCTTTGTTCCCTCTGTTTTCACCTGCTAATTTGGCCAGTAACGCAACAGGAACAAGTTTCAGTTCAGACTGAACCTTAGCTGTTCAGGCATTAGAATTAATGCACAAATATTTACCCATTTAGCGGGAGCTGAATGTCATGTATAATAGCGGTATTATTGCAACTATTATATACAAAAGCTTTCAATGTTTTTTAAGTTTATTGGTGGGTTCAGGCACTGTCTAGTCCTTAACAACTAGTGATGTCACTGGCCCCATTCACTCCTATGGGATCTCTAGCCATGTAAGCAAAGGGGAAGTTATAAAAAAAATAGCATGGAAGTTGGCTGTATGCTCAGATAAGGGCCTGGTATAGATTTTAAGCATGAACCCCATGCAAAAACAAAAAACAAAGGTGCTCCCAAAAATCCACACCAGATCCACACCAGACTGAGCGTGCAGCCTGGCAGGTCAGGAAAGGGTAGAACCAGCATGCACTTACCCCCCAACCCAAGCCACGTGTTCTCAAAAGGGGCGGGTACCTTGCCAGGGAGGGAGCCCTTGCCAAAGCACCTTGTCCCCATGTTGATGAGGACAAGGGCCTCCCACAAGCCTCTCTCAGTGGTTGTGAGAATAGTAATAATACATAGTACATAGTTTTGTCATGTGTTCCTATTATTATTATTTCTTTAGTGCTGCTCCATGGGCTCTTCGTATTGTTGTACAGTTTAAAATGCCGTTTAAAATAGCAAGTTTCAGGTTCGTGGACACAGTAATCGTTCATAGTAAAAATCGTTTGTTCGCTCACTAATACGATGTTTTTGCAGGTTAACTACATTTGTTCAGGCCTATTTGTATTAAAATACGTTTGTTGTCTAGATGGGTTTTAACTAGAATGAAATGCAAACTTGATTCAGTGTAAGGAGAGGACACTCAGCAGCTGTTTACACATCTGGATGCAGGACCACTATTGTGGGACACCAGAACACCCTTTTTAGGGTGTCTCACGCAGGTGCTCCAGTGGATACTAGGGGTGTCTCCATGTGGGAAACTTTACCAAAAAAGGTAAGTATTCCAGCTTGAAGAAAGGGAAAAAAAATCTTGTCTTCAGCTTGGAACTCTGCCAAAAGAGACAATTGTATGACACTTCAAGCAATGTTTCATATTCATATTTCTTGACTTCAATATCTGTGTGCTATGTATACCTTTTTTTATTCACATAGGGGCGAAAAGACTCTGGGACATCTGGGAACACCAGGGACCCCCAACCTCCTAAAGAATGGGAAGTCACCACACCACAACCTGAGGATGAGAGGAGAGGAGAGCTTCAGGACGTGGCTGAAATAGTGACCACAACAGATGACTATCTGAGTCCACAGCTTCAGGTAATAAATGTATGCCTGCATATTTATAATACATAGTGTGTTTTATTGTTTTTAGGTGATGTGGATATTGTGGAAGAAGAAACTTATTTCACAAGTGCACACGTCCTCATCGGGGGAGATCATGGTATGCAATTGTGATTTAGAAAAGATAAAGGAAAACATCAATGACGTTCAACAAAAAATGAAGAACATCATTGATGTTTTAGGCAGAATCTAAAACGCACAAAAATTGTACCGTTTTGTTGAGGACTTTTTTATTTTAATTCAAGTTTAAAAGTATTTTAAAAGACACATTTTGAAGATGCACACAGTGGGGTTTATTTACTAAAGCTGGAGGGTGCAAAACCAGGCTCACTTCTGCACAGAAACCAATCAACTTCTAACCTCAGTTTGTTCAATTAAGCTCTGGCAATAAAACCTGGAAGCTGATTGGTTTCTATGCAGACTTGAGCCTAATTTTGAACTTACTGGCCTTAGTGCTATCTGCCATCATGGCATATCAAGGTACGCGTTTTGGGGGTGCAACACCTTCCTCGCAACTCAAGTAGGTGAGAGGAAGGGGTTGCACCCCCCGAAACATGTCCATTGATCCCTTATGATGGGACCTAGCACATGTTGACATTAGGCATTGTATCAGGAGGGAAATCCACATTTTCACTACTAATTTGTGTGCATCTTCAAAATTTGGCTTTTACAGGGGTGATATCACCCCATCTGATGAAGATCAACACATTTTTTTGAAATTTGATTCTAGCTTCCATCAGCACCCAAAAGATGGAGCACCTAATCCCAGTTAGAATATTTTAATGAGTAGAAGAACCAAGAGAAAAAGGGATTTTTGCGGTGCTTAAATACAAAAAGAAAAACAATATATAAAAACAATTGTTTTATTGTCATGTAATAAAATTAACACATGACATGTGTTAAGTAGATATCTACATATAGGAAAATTACAAAACAGTGACTAGTCCACATAGCAAAGAGATTTTTTTGAAATGCTTGTACTTGGTTATCCCGACATGTTTCGCAATAGCTTCTTTGGGGGATATACAAGCTAATAACAACAAAAACACAAAATTAATTACAATCAATACGTCCATAACAAAATACATTTAGTAGTATACAATATTGATATCACACATCGGTGTAGCCTCCACACCCAGAACCCCAAAGAGGCGCTTACCCTCCCTCCAAATCCACCGTCCCATGCGGAGACACCAGTCTTGATGTGATAGAAGGTGTGCAGAACCACTTGTTCAACAGCTGGGGAAAATGGCTCAGGAGGGCATAGACGGAAGCCAGTCTGGACAGTGATAAAAAAGAAGACACTCGATACACTACCAAAATAGGAAAACTATACTCTTATAAATCAAATGGGTGCATAGATTTCATTATTTGTTTAAAGGGGACAACGAGCCTCTATACATTAGCTTAAATATAATTATTATTCAAGAAATAGAAAATAGATACACTCAGAACTGTACAATATAAATCATATGCACACACATTTGAATGAAGAGGAGCTTATGATATCAAAATAAAGTAAATTAAATTAGATTGTCCAGATAATACTTACTAATGCAAAAGGTGTTATCAAGCTGGAAATTAGGTTATAGGCCGATATGCTAATGAAGACTAAATGCGCTCAAGTTCCGGTGCACCGCTGCAGCAGTACACACTAACACCCACAGGCTAAAAGCTCATTCGACAGATGCCTACAAGTATATAGGATATAGTCCACATTAGTGTACAGGAAGTCAGTGAGCTAAAGTATGGAACAGGTAAAGTCTCAAAATAAAAACTTACACAGAGCATTCTATGGCATATGGGGCAGACACAGCATTTCTGCCAGTGCGTCCAGCTAAATGGAGCCAGCCTAAATACTCCTGTCCATCGAGCCAGCGTCTGACGTTACCGGCTCGATGCGGACACCTCCGGCGGCACAGCCCATGTCCGGGAGGAAGGGGGAGAGAAAAGGACTACGATACCCATAAGGCCATTGAACTAGCAATGGACCTTACGTAATCAAGTGATCACCAACCACTGAATACCTGGGCAGCGTCTAGCTAGAATGAAAAGAGCAATGACCATATATTCCCTTCCCCACATAATTTCCTCACGGAACACACATCCAATCGCCGCCGCAATAACGGGCGCCCCAGTGGGAATACTCCCAATCAGAGACGCCTTGGGTGTCCGTATGACCTCCCGAAGCAAACGCCAAAGTCTGCCTGCTGAGAAACAGGGAAAAAATTAGCACACCAACCGGGACTGCTGAGCAAAGTGAAAATAGAGGGTTTTAACATACTAATGTCTGATATTGCCTTCACTTTTTCAAAGTTGAACTTTGTAAGTTCCTGAGTTGTGTATGTTATGGTTTTAAACATGCCTGTTTAACCAAAAAAATATATTTATAATGTCAAACATAAAAATTTTATACATCAAAGATGTTGGTTTGTTCAAAAACCATTTTATAATGCACATGTGAATGTGCACAAAGTAAAATATTTTATACTCAACAATGTGTGGCTTCTTCTTTCAATACCCGTTTTTGATGTAAGTTGGTGTTTACAGTGACAATGGGGGTTATTTACTAAAGGCAATGCCACGTTGCACTAAAAGTGCAGCTTCAGTGCACTTTCAAGTGTACTTGCAGCGGACTTGTAGTGTAAAGTAGATTTGCCTTTAGTAAATAACTCACATGTGCTCTAAAATTGGCCGCAATCAGGCCATTTTAGGGACTCGAAACAATTAATTCATGGTGCTGAAAAGGATGATTCTTTTTATCATTAATGCATTACATACATTAACAACAAAAACAACATGTGTGTGTGTGTAGCAGACCCACAACATAATAGTTAGCTGAAGAAGAGATTGTCACCTCATGTATCAAATAAATTACATTTGCACTATTGAATAAAATGTCCAAAAAGAAAAGCCCATTGGAGAACCTAGAAGATAGCTAAAAAAAATAGAAGCCGGAAAACAAATTAAATATTAGTTCATTTTAAATTAAAAATGTATTTGAAAAATATTTATACATTTGCTAGCATATCAATGGCCCCCCTACCCGCAAAGTACTCCAGATATTTTTGACTGGCTTTGCGGGCGTTTCAAGTGCCATCAGGGTTTCTTGATATAGAAATCTGGCCTCTGACCCAACTGAGGCCACATATTTCATAGTATTTTTCTTTAGGAAATTGTGTAAAATGCAGCAGGCAAGCGCTATATGGTTAAGTAAAATTTTGGCCATGTGTGTGGTTGTTAGAAATATCCGAAACCGGCTGGCCATTATCCCGAAAGCATTTTCCACCACCCTTCTGGCTCTAGCCAGATGGTAGTTAAAAACCTTCTGGTCCAGGGTGAGGGTCCTCATCGGAAATGGCCTTATGAGATCATCACCTAGCCCAAATTCATCAGCGATGAACACAAACGGAAGACCAGCCACTCCAGGACCTCAACCTAATCGATGGGACGCCTGAAACCTCCACTTCAAGAAGGAGATCAGCTTCTACCTCTTCCCTCCGAAAATACGCCACAATCTGAGTAAAGAAATGGTAATATCCATACTCACAAAAGAGGACGATTCGCACTCGCACAACAAGGACAAGAAGATGCCATGGATTGATGAATTCTCCTTAGGACCAGTATTTGCCTGTTCCTGATTGAGGCTACACAGTGGGAAATAGTAATGAATTTGAATTACTGAATTTATCCACTGAACTTTTAAAATACCGTCTCTTTTAATTCATCTGTAAACAGTTAAAACGCAGGATAATCTACATTTTCAAAATTATATCATCTCAACTCTTCAGTATATGTCTTTATTTAAAGGACAATCTTATTATTTTGTTTTACATATTTTGTTTCTCAACCCTAACCACTTCCTAGGAAAGAAGTAAAGATACTGATAAGCTGATAGCATTACTTTTTTTTTTTTTTTTTGTTCCACAAATATTTTTATTGATAATAAACAAAGCAGAAAAAAATTACAACTTGTAACAATACAATTTCAGTAGCACTTATACATAATATATCAGATGTTTGTAAAATTTTTAGGAAAGCCCATTAATCTGGCAGGAAACAGATAAGTGCGGCATATCAAAATGCAAGGTAAGATATCTATTTTGTAATTGACTCGATGTTTACAAGCGAAACAAATACAACATTTTTTTTCCAAGGTTGTTCATAAAAAGGGAGGGGGGGGGGGGGTGAAAGGAGAAAAAAAAAAAGGGGGGGGAGAAGAGGGCAAGGGATGTTTGGTGTTTAGCAGGCCAGTGTTTTTTTGTCTATGTGGACCTTTACAACATAGCTGAATGATGCAGAATTTTTAGTGGTTACAGTATGGATGTTTTGTATTCCTGAGTATCTTTATATTCTATCCATTTCAGCCAAGTTGTGGTAAAGTTTGTCATTCTTTCCTGTGAGATACTTATGAGTTCCTCAATGGATTCTATAGAATTGATTCTTCCGAACCATTCTTTTTTTGACGGAGGGGAGGTTGATTGATTGATTTTTTTGGGGATTGTGTTATGGTGTAGTAAAAAGTGTGCTGGGTCAAAGTTTATCGTTTCTGAGGTAACTGATGTGATGGTTTCATGGACCATTTTCCAGAATGTCTGGATTTGTGGACAGGACCACCAAATGTGTATCATCGAGCCTTCCTCTCTGTTACACCTCCAACATCTGTCAGAGATCTGAGGGTAGAATTTGTGTAAGATATTGGGCGTTCTGTACCATCTTGATAAAATCTTATATCCGCATTCTTGGGTGGCGACATTAAGTGAGCCTTTGTGGGCGTATGTGTTAATGGTTTCCCAGTTCTCTTTGGTAAGAGATAAGTTAAGGTCGTGTTCCCATGCTAGGCAAGACGGGGTGGAGAACTCTAAACTGTCACCAAACAGTGAATTGTACAAGGTGGAGATGTTGTGTCTTTGTGGGTATTTTTCTAGACATAGGATCTCAAGGGTCGTAGGGATTTTGGACTTTAAATGGGTCGTTTCAGGTCTGGAGAGATAGTGTCTTATTTGAAGGTAGGTCCATTGTGAAATCAGACTAGGGTCGTTGTCCTTGTTTATTTCATCGAGGGACAAAAGTTTCCCATTACGGAAGAAATGTTTGGCTATCACTTCTTTGTGTGGCCATTGATCTAGGAATGTTTTTTGTTCGTTTCCTGGGGGGAAGTCAGGGTTATTTCTGAGTGGCGTTAAGGGACTGATCCAAGGGGTAGGGTCATTTTTTCTATAGGTATCGTGAAATGTTGCCAGAGTAGGGCCGATAAGGGGGTGAGATTTGATTTCTTTTGAGTGGTGTTTGGGGTTTATCCAAGGTAAGTGATTGATTGGGTAGGTGAATTGCGCTTGTTCTAAGGACACCCAGTCCTTGATTGGTTGGTGTAGATTCCAGTCAACTATGCGTGTTAGAAGGGCTGCCTGATGGTATTTCCTTAAGTCTGGGAGTGCAATTCCGCCTTTGTTTTTGGGGAGGTTTAGTCTCGTATATTTAATTCTGGGAGGTTTGCTTCTCCATATAAAGGTGGAGCTTGCTTTGCGGAAGGAGGCAAAAAAGGAAGATGGCAATCTAATGGGAATTGTTTGCATTGTTTAAAGGAATCTGGGCAAGATTGTCATCTTTATCAGTGATGCCCTGCCAAACCAAGAAATGTTTAGAGAATTCCATCTTTTAAGGTCCTCCTTAGATGTTTTTAGTAGAGGTAAGAAGTTAAGTTTGAATAGATCATTGAGGTCGGAAGGAATTTCAATCCCTAGATAAGTAATATTTTGTGAAGACCACTTGAATGGAAAGTTTGTTTGCACAAGCCTACAACGTTAGAGGGTAGTGATATGTTTAATGCTACTGATTTGGAATGGTTGATTTTTAAATTGGATATTAGCTGGAATGTTTCGAGTTCTTGGATAATATTGGGTAGTGAAATATGGGGTTGTGATAAAAAGAGTAGCATATCATCTGCGAATGCAGCAACTTTATAAGAACGATCTTGTATTTCAATCCCCTTTATATCTGGGTTGGATCTAATTTTGTTCAGGAGTGGTTCCAAGGTGAGGACAAAGAGTAGCGGAGATAAGGGGCATCCTTGTCTTGTGCCGTTTTTCAGATTGAAGGCATTCGACAGGTGGCCATTTGTGCGAACTCGTGCTGTTGGGTTAGAGTACAGTGCAGCAATATAGGCTCTCATCTGGGGTAATATGACGATATTTTTCAATACTGCATCTATAAAGTCCCAGGCCACCCTGTCGAATGCCTTCTCTGCATCAAGAGAAAGGAAGAAACCTTGTTTTTTTTTTTTTAGAGGTCAGCCAATGGTTTATGTTCAGGGCTTTAATTGTGTTATCTCGGCCCTCCCTTCCCAGGATAAAACCCACTTGATTTAGGGAGATTAAAGATGATAGTAGGGGTAATAGTCTATTGGCTAGGATTTTGGCGTATATCTTGATATCAACATTTATTAAAGAAATTAGTCTATAGTTTGTGACTAGGGTTGAGCCCTTTCCATCTTTGGGAATAACGGTTATATGTTCTTCCAGGACCTGTTTTGGGGGATGCTGTTCGAAGTGCAGTGACTGGAACGATTTCAAGAATCTTGGTTTTAGTATGTTGGTGAAAGTTTTGTAGTATTGTAGGGGAAGACCATCTGGACCTGGGGCTTTGCCTATTTTCATATCTTTTAGGGCCTTGTCAAATTCTCCACCATTAATAGGGGATTCAAGTTCTTGGGCTACGCTCTCTGCTATTTTAGGGGGGCTATATTTCTCTAGATAATCTTGGGTACGTTTCGCTCTGACCTCTGAATTAAGAGGACATTTGGGATTGGAAGGGATATTATATAAAGACTGAAAATATAATTCGAACTGTGTAGCTATCTCTTCATTTGAGGAATATGACACGCCTTGATTATCTCTTATCTGATGTATAGTAGAGGCGACTTTCTTGTTTTGGACCGCCTTCGCGAGTAATCTTCCACTTTTGTTTCCTTGTTCATAATATATTTTGTGTCTTAAAATATATTGTCGTTTAGCTTTCAAATTCAATTCCTCAGTGAGTAGAGCTCTTGCTTTTGTCAATTCCTCAAACGTAGCGACCGCCACATTTTTTTTATGTAGAAGTTCTAATTTGTGAATTTGATCTATTAGGGGGTTGATTCTAATCTGTTTTTCTTTTTTGAGTGCAGTCAGTTTCTTCATAAATTCACCTCTAATGACGCACTTATGGGCCTCCCATTGGATGATGGGAGAGGTGTTATCATTGTCATTTTGGGTAAAGTAATCGTTCAATACATCCTTAAAGTGAAGTAAGTCAATGGGGTCTTTCAGTGTTTAGTCTCCAGGTTTTAGTTATGGTATTTTTTTCCGGAAATGTCAGGGTTACCGTAATGGGATAATGATCAGAGATAGTCATAGGCTCTATTGTTGAATTCTTCAGAAGTGCTAGGTCCGGTTGTGAAATGAAAAAATAATCAATTCTTGAGTATTTTTGATGAATTGTAGAAAAATAAGTAAAATCTTTGGTTTGAGGATTGAGAGTTCTCCATGTGTCGTGTAACATTAAAGATTGTAACTGAAGTTTTATTTGTTTCAGGGCCCTATAGGGAAGGCTCGAAGTACCATTTGAGATGTCTGTGATGGGATTAAGGGGGGCGTTAAAATCACCTCCTAGTAAAAGAATGCCAGAGGCAAAGTTTGTTAATAGATCTTTGACTTTGCGAAAGAAAGCAACCTGTTTCGAGTTAGGGGCGTAAATATTAGCTATTGTGATAGGTTGAGAAGACAATCTGCCGTTTAATAAAATATATCTCCCCTCCGGTTCTATCATTGTATCTTGTATATGTAAAGGGGTTTGTTTCGAGATGAGAATAGAGACCCCTTTCGTTTTCCCCTCTGGATTTGTGGAATGGAATACTGTGGTGTAGCGCTTGTCACACAATTTGGGGACATTATTGGATTTGAAGTGAGTCTCTTGAATACATACAATATTCTCTTTAAGTTTGTGGAATTCAGAAAGGAATTTGGTTCTTTTAGTGGGTATGTTGAGCCCTTTCGCATTAATAGATATAAGTTTTAATGAAGAAACTGTTGATTGTCGTCTCTGGGGTGGCATTATGAAAATTGTCTTCTTATAATGGCGAGCTCAGGGAGTTCTTGTAAGGGGGAGGAAAAAAAAAAGGGGGGGAGCCCCTAAGAGTGGGGTGAGGGAGGAGGGTAGTAAATTTGGGGTTTACCTAGTAAAGGTAATGAAAGAGTACACCGGAGGAAGGATTAGACCTGCTAATCCGACTTGTATGTATTTGCCGGCAGCGTCAAGGAGTGAGAAAAAGGTTCACTCCTTGTGTGGGTACGAGGTCCAAAGGTGAACAGTTAAGTGTCAAGGTGTAGTCTAATTTATAGAGTGTTAGATGTTTTGTGTGTGAATCCGGCACTCAGGGAGTTTTATTGGGTACATTTTGACAAAAAAGAACAGGGTTGTAGTGTTGAGAGGTGATGTGGAGAGCGAGAGTTAGGCTTATCCGCTTTTGAACATTTACGTTTAATGTCATAACCTTGGATGTCTTATTCTGATAAGATTTGCGGATGGGTGACCACTTGTTAAGTATGGGCAGGGGTCTCGCATTAGAATGCCTTCTGAGAGTGGTGTTTTGAAGAGTGGCCACTAGTTGGCGCCCTCTTGCCGTTAAGTATGATTAATGATTAGAGTGTAATGTGTGTCAACCTCATGTGGTAACATAAACATTAGAAGAACATTTATAACAACAGTTTCTTTTAAAGTGGAAGAGGAAAAATTGAGGCGCATTGATAATCCTGCTAGGCCAATAGACATTCAACAATGAGAGTAGATTTCTAATAATTATTGCAATCAGTATTACAATACTATTGATATTCTCCCTGCGAAAAATATTGGATCATTATGGACATTAGAACAAATAAGCAATGGCTTTCTTGAGCCCAAGAAAAGTATATACTAGAAGAATTCTCAATACGCTCAAACAGACTATTTAGAAAAGCCGTAAGGAGTAGGTCTAATTATAAACCATCCCTATAGCCTGTAATAACAAGTAACATTTAACTGTGTAAAAAACCATCTAGTGGAACTAGGACAGAGGTTGTTCCAGTCTCCTTAGAGAGTGTAGAGTAATTAAACCTTAGCTGAAGAAAACCTAAGTCGCCTATATGGCGGCATGGTGAAACATTCTAACCGTAATGTTCCCAATCTCAATTGTACAGAATAGCACTTTGCAGAGCTAAAACCATTCCCTCTCTTGGTAGGTCTCTGTAACCGTCCATGAAGGACTTAGAGGGGTTCTTAAATGGTTCATAATCTAGAGTCCTCCTGCATTAGAGTTAATGTTGTGGAGTAGACAAATTAGTTCTACCCCAAGTGGACAGAATTAGGCACAGTGTCTACTGTCTTGTACAAGCATGTTCGGTCTTTGTTCAGATGGCTAAATAGCAAGCCTTTTTATGGAAAGTACTCACAGTTCGGGTTTCGAAAATCCCTCTTAGGTGGCTTACCTTTGGGGTGTCGTTTCTTACCCTGGTATGAATATGAAGGAGGATGACTCGCTGGGTTTGTGCGTTGTCAGATCAGAAGGCTCTATCAGACGATGGGGAGCCATGTTTTGGGAATAAGAGTAGATATTAAGCAGGAGGCAAGAGAGAGAGAAAAAAAAAAAGAAAAAAAGCGAAAAACAAAAAGAGAAACATAAGGTATCGAGAGGAGGTGAGAGATGGCCTTGAGGTTTAGGCCTCTGGATGTTGATTCTTCATTGGAGGGGAGGGAGAGGGTGTATGATTGAGGTTTAAGACGATTACTGTGAATGGGATACTGAGCTGCTTGACTTCAGCTAGTTGGCGATTCAAGGTTATCTTGACATTGCTGTGGCGGAGGCCGACATTAATATTTTAGGTGTCCATCTGGTCTTGTCTGTCGATACGGTCTCTTCTTCTGGGTGGGGAGATTCCTGGGCTTCCGTGTTCTGCTCCTCTTCCATAGTGTGGCGCCGACAGTTATCTCCGACGGCGATCTCTGTTTCTCTGCGTTCTAGGAGTCGCATCCAATTTTCGTGTATCATGAAGGAGTTGTACCACTCAGGCACATCCGTATGAGGGAGGTTGAGCGATTCGCAGAATGAGTGTAGATCATCTGGGGGTGCGTAAAAGGGCTGTGTGACCTCTCCATGTAGCAGACAGGCAGAACGGGAATTTACATCTATAAGGTATCCCTCTGGTCCGAAGTTGGTCCAGAAGTGGGCGCAGGGCTCTGCGTTGCTGTAGAGTGATATTGGAGAGATCTTGATAGAGCATAATTTAATCTCCATTGAAAAGCACTCTGTTTCTTTCTCTTGCTTTTTTTCAAAATAGCTTCTTTCAAAGGGAAATTTACCAAGCAGCAAACTATGTCTCTCGGTGGGTCAGTGTCTCTTCCCCTCAGTCTGGGGGTCTGTCTAGGAGGTCGTTGAAAATAGATGTAGCAGTTTGTGCTATAGGGGTCTGGTCTGTTGCCTCCCGGATTCCACGGATTCTGATATTATGGCGCCTTCCTCTATTATCGAGGTCCTCGATATGGCGGTGCATCTCAATTAAGTGACACAGGTGATTGTCTGAGGATTTTTGTATTTGTTTCAGGGCATCAGAGTGGCATGCTGCAGTTTGTTCTGCTGTTCCAAGCCTTGATGACATGTGCTGGATGTCTGTCTTTAAGTCAGTGATGGCTACTGACAGTGTGGCTTTAATATCCAGAGCCACAACTTGGAGATCTGCCAGGGAGAGGGCTTGAGGGGCTGAGCAGGTCTGGGGGGATACAGCCTGTAAGGTTGTGCTAGCGCCCTAGTTGCCCTGTGGGCTGATCGCGCCGTCCGCCGCACCTCGGAGGTGCCGAGCGGGATGGACGGCCTAGACGAGGCCGCGGCTTTGAGGCCTTCACCCTGCGCCAGGCGGAACATCGCGGGGATGTTAGCGAGGGGTGTCTGACCTGCGTCGGCGGTGCCCTGGGATCCCGTGGTGCTCCGATCTCCCTTTGCCATGGCTGGGAACCTGCTAGTTAGCCCTGTGCGGTGATTTTTAGCTCCCTGGATGCCGGAGGAGTAAGATTGGGCATCCATCACTGTCCACGGCTAGGCCACGCCCCCCATTACTTTTTACTTCTTACTTTTTATCATCATTTTTTTTTATTCCTTCTTATCCTCTCAAAATACTGTATAACCAAACAGCAGTTGTGCTGATCACTTTATTTACATTGTAGCAGTGTTAGCTACAATTGTTAATTAGCCTCTCTTGTTAGAATACTTCTTAAAGATGTTATTTTATTGCATTCCTTTAAAACTTAAACATAAGATTTTTGGACAATGTTTTCTCCACAACACAGTTTATTTCTCTGCTATCACCCCAGTATGGGCTGACTGGGTTTTCTTTGCTTATCATTAATAAATTCCCCTTTTTTTATTTTTTTTTCCCTAATTCAAATGATCTTATTAGTAAGATCAACCAAACCCCTAAATTCTTCAGTTTTTTCTCCCTCCCTTTTTATTCCCTAAGGATATATGTCCTATATATTTATTTTAGTCCTTAACAAATCAACCCAATGCAGACTCATTTACCAACAACTTTATAAAGTCACCTATTATTTTATTGAAATTAATCCTTTTTTTTCTCTTTTTTAAGGTGGATTCCCCTTTCACAGATTTTACATGTGTCTCAGCCAGCTTTCCTCGGTTTCCCATGATAGCTTATGGGGAACATATGAAAGTCTTCGGCCCCCTGTTGGGGGGTTTCTAACCCCAACACGGGTATTTCCAGAATATTTTTACATTTATATTATATTTAAATGCTTTTTAACTTTTATTTTCTTTTACTCTCCATTCAAGTTATTCTATCTCGCTTCTGATTACCCTTTTCTCTACTCCATATCTGTGGGGGCTAGGTCAAACATGCAACGCGTCTTGGCGACTGATAAGTATAATGCACTGTCTGGGTTGCCATGGCTCCTTTAAATATATTATCCTTAAATGTACAAGGTCTCAATGTGCCACAGAAATGTATAAAAGTGTTTAGATCATTTCATACTAAAAAAGAACACATTGTGTGTTTGCAAGAAACTCATTTTACCCCGACCTCAACTCCTAAATTTTTCAATACCTCATATCCACAGGTATACACAGCATCAGCGCCCACTAAAAAACGAGGCACGCTTATCGCATTCCACCGTACTACTCCATTTACTAAGCACGCGGAAATCAAAGATCTGGTGGGTCGTTACATAATCCTAATGGGTATATTATGGACACAGCTGTAACTGTGGTCTCTTACTACACGCCAAATTATCAACCCATACCTTTTTATCACATCTATTCCAAGTTATAAATACCCATAAAATGGGATAAATTTTTGTGTGTGGAGACTCTAATCAGGTTGTTTTTCCGTTTCTGGACAGAACCCCACACTCCTCCCCACGATCCCACAATAAAAACTATTTAGCTCAGCTCCTTTCTAGACACAATCTTATTGACTCTTGGAGAGAATCTAGCCCAACAAAAAGAAACTACACATATTTTTCTAACCCTCACCAAATGTTTAGTCGTATAGATCACATATTTATAACTAAAGGGATGATACCTGAAATAATCACCTCCAACATTATCCCCATACCTAGGTCTGACCATAATGCTGTCTTTACCTCGGTGGCTTCTGTTGTACCCAAGGGGCATGACCCAACTTGGTATCTTCCAAATATACTTCTTAAACACCCCTCACACTGCCTTAAAATCCAACAGGCCCTAAAAGATTATCTAATACATAACACCAATAATGACATTTCCTCACTAACGCTATGGGAGGCACACAAACCAGTTTTAAGAGGAGTAATACAACGTCAAACAGGAGAACTTAAGCGTGAACGCATAAAGCTCACACGACAACTAGAGACAGAATTCAATACATCCTTCCTTGATTTTCAGAATAATCCTACCTCTAAGGCAAAAACTTGCTTAGAAAAAGCATGCTTAGAATATGACCTCTTTCTAACAGAATCAGCTGATAAATCTCTACATAGAACTAAACACAGAGAATTTATAAGAATTCCAACAAACCAGGTACTTACTTAGCAAGGGCACTAAATTCTATTAATAAATCCTTTAAACCTATTAGACTCAAAACAGCAGACAATATATACACTATTAATCCCCTTAAAATTGTACAAAAATTCAATACTCATTTGAAAACACTATATACAGAATGTAACACATTTAATATTGATACTGCTGACTCCTTCTCAAATATAAATCTGCCCCAAATGACCGATTCTCAAATATCATCACTAGAAAAACGCAACAGCTATTAAAACACTACAATTAAACAAAAGGCCTGGACTGGATGGTTTCTCAGCTCTCCATTATCGTACTCTATCGGATATTATCTCCCCCTTGCTAGCTGAAGCATTCAATTACTTATTAAAAGATAAATCCTTTAGACAAGAATCACTATTAGCAACCATATGCATGATACCTAAACAACAATCGGATGATACCTTAAGTTCAAACTACCGCCCTATTTCCATGCTAAATATAGACATCAAGATTTAAGCAAAAATCTTAGCTTCACTTTTATATATTATCATTGGTACCCTTGTGCATCGAGACCAAGTGGGCTTCATACCTTCTCAACAGGCAGGAGATAATGTACGTAGAGCGACCCTTTTAGCGCATATTGCTAAAAAGCACCATATCCCCACCTGCTTTCTCTCACTTGACATAAAGAAAGCTTTCGACTCCATCTCAATGCTCTATCTAAACTATACACTACAGAAATGGGCGTTTGGTCCAAACTTTATAAAATGGATAATTGCACTGTCATGGTTATGCAATAGAGTTTGTCTGCTTACCTGTCTCCATGTGTTCATTGCTAGAGACCAGCCGACCCTCACCTGACTGCTTTTATAATCCATCCTCTGGCATGGCTCCACCCTAGCTCCTATCAGACAACTCTATATTAACCTGTGCACTGCAAGCCAATCCTGCTGATCAACCTTTGTGTGTTAGCTTTCTGTTACCTGCCGTGTGCTTTTCTACTGTTTTCCGTTACCGACTTTGTCGTGTCCTTGACTTTCCCTGTTTGCCTGTGATCCTGACCTTTTGGCGTGTCCCCGACTATTCTTGTCTGCTTGTGGCCCCGACCTTGGCTTTGTCCCTCACCATCCCTATCCTCCTGTTGCCTACTGTGGGTGTGAGCTGGGGGACCCTGGGGGTCGCAACCTGGAGCCAGTTGCAGCCAAGTCTATCCTCACCACTCAAGGCTCTGGTGAACACCTGCTGACTCTTAGACGCCGCGCCCCAGGGAATCTTACGCTCTAACCCCGGTGGAATCCATCTTGGTGTTCTGGCGGCCCTGCCTTCCTATCACATTGACCCCCATCCGCAGCAGTCAGCCATAGGGTCCACAACCTTGTGGTGCACTCCTAAGCCCTACGGTGTGCATCTGTCACCTGGGCTCTAGGTGACCTGACATTTATAACAAACCAAGAGCCTACGTCAAACAAATATAAATCCAACCTTTTTAACATAGAAAGAGGCACAAGACAAGGATGCCCTCTTTCTCCTTTATTATTCGCCCTTTTAATAGAACCACTTGCGCAATCAATCAGATTAAACCCAAGTATAACCGGAATCGAAATAGGTTACCAACATAAGCTTTGTGTTTTTGCAGACGACATCCTCCTATTCCTTTCCTCTCCTCAAGTATCAGGCCCAAACCTAATCCCAACCCTTAACAAATTTGCCAATATTTCTGGCTTACATATAAACCCCAAAAAATGCCTAGCGCTAAATGTTTCTCTCTCAAACATAGAACTAAATTGTGCAAAAATTTGTCTCCCCTATATATGATCAATCCCATATTTAGGAATACACCTTACAGCATCCTTAGAGGATCTATTTAAAGTCAACTATCCCCCAATTTAAAAAAAAAACTTTCAAACTTATTGGTCACTTCATGCTCACATCTTCCACTATCATGGTTCGGAAGAATCAACTCACTAAAAATGACGATACTACCGAAACGACTTTATTTATTTAAAGTACCAATCCCAATCCCTGCTCATCACGTGAGAATACTACAAAGAAAAGTTACGTCATTTATATGGGGTTCATCCAAACCAAGAATCCAGATGCATACACTTTATCTCCCTAAGCTTAATGGAGGTCTAGGTTGCCCTGAAGAAGAAGAAGAAGAAGAAGAGAAGAACAGAAGAATGGAAGGCGGCGGGGACAGCGGCGGCGATAGAAGACCGGGCCACTGCCTGTAAAAGAGCTAGAAGAAGGCGTGGTGGCCCGGCAGAAGAACCGAAGAGGGGGACAAGACCCCTGAAGTCGGAAGAAGAGGCCGCGGCGACGAAGAAGAATGCCGGGCTCCTCCGCTAGTAAAAGAGCTACAAGAAGATAGCGGAGGAGTCCGGCGAGAAGACCCCCGAAGACGGAAGACCCCCGGAGCTGTGCAATAAATTATTTTATCTTGTGTGTTGTGTTTTTTTTGTACTTTATTTGACAGGTGAATGGGTAGGGGTACATTGTACCCCATACTCATTCACATACGGCCTGGTACGGCTCAGGAGGGGGGGGGGCGTTCGCTCGCCCCTCCTTTCCTGTCCGGCCGGGTAGCGTGCTCGGACAAGGGTCTGTTGTGGACTTTGGGGGGACCCCCACGCCGATTTTTTTCGGCGTTGGGGTTCCCCTTTAAGTCCATACCAGGTGGCGGATCCAGCGGCGTCTCCTTCGCGGGCCCCGCCTACCTGCAGACCCGCTCGAAATGAGCGGACTTTTCTCCGGGCGGGAAAAGTCCGCTCATTTCAAAAGTACGGCGGACTGGCACACACACGGCCGGAATGTCTGCCGAAATGCGAGTCCGGCGGGAAGATTGGAGTGCAAAACTTCTTTCTAAGTCCGCCGTACTTTCGGGTCAAAAAATATGCCGGAGGCTACACACGGGGGGATTGTCTGGCGGACTTGAGTTTGCCGGACTTTTCCACCCACTTGTTTGATCGCGTGTACGCGGCATAACTAAATACCATGCTTATCAAGAAGCTCCAATATGGGTATCAATTGAAGCCACAGATTGTGACCCAATATCAATATCTAATCTATTATGGATCTCATCAAAAGATCATAAAGACTTAAGGAATCCTATCACCAAACATTATATATCCCTTTGGGATAGATTAAAAAAAGTAATCAGCTACAATCTTTACATAATCCGCTATTGTCTTTTTATAAAAACCCTACGTTCTATCCAGTGTGGGTATCCCCTAAATCTTTCAAAGAATGGACATCCCGAAATGTTCTAAATATGTATAAATTCATACATTCCTTGTCATTTATCCCTTTCGCAACTCTTTGTAAAAAATACAGTTTACTACAATCGGAAATATTTAGATATCTCCAAATTAAAAATTTCTATACACCATTAGTAAATACAATATCCTCATTAACACATATGTCTAGTTTTGAAAACATTTGTGTGAAAAATCCACATGTTAGAGGCATAATATCTACAATATATTCTCACTTACTAGTCTATTCTAGTAAAAATAAACCACCTTATGTCCGGAAATGGGAAGAAGACTTGGAGTGCACACTGGATACATCAGATTGGAACCAAATCTGGTCTACGATTAAAACAGCTTCCCCTAACATATTAGCGGTTGAAGCTAATTATAAAGTGATGACAAGATGGTATCAGGTTCCGGACAGAATATGTACAAAATTATCCGGCACATTGTTTTTTTTCCATATCTGGTGGTCGTGTCCAGTGGCTCAAACATTTTGGAAGGAAATATTTAAAATAGCAACTAAATTGCTTGGTATAACAGTTCCTGTTGATCCAGCAATAGCTTTACTCAACTTGAAGCCTGACTTCATAACATATTCCCAATTTAAACTGTTAGGCCGCGTACACACGCGGGGACTGTTCGCTCAACTTTGTCCGTCAAACAGTTTCAGCAAACAGTCCGCTCAAAATTAGCATGGACGGACTTGCCCACACACGACGAACGAACAGTTTGCTGAAACCGTGCGCGATGACGTGAACGGCACGTACGACGGGACGGAAAATACGACGTCCTATACACTGCATTACAACTTTCGGCGTGTAAATCCTTTCTGAGCATGCGCGGAACTTAGTTTGACGAACAAGCCTACACACGAGGGGACTGTTCGCTGAAACCAAGTTTCAGCGGACAGTTTTTCGGAATTTCCGAAAAACTTTGTTCAGCAGACTGTTCGCTGAAACTGTCCGCTGAAAGCCCACACACGGGCGGACTGTCCGCCGAAACACTGTTCAGCGGACAAAGTTGGGCGAACAGTCCCCGCGTGTGTACGCGGCCTTAGTGTATTTCTTCACAGCTGCTAAACAAACCTTAGCAAAAGCTTGGAAAACACAGACATTAGTTCCAAATGAAGTAAAAGCCAAAATGAATTACTTCATGACCAATGCCAAGCTGATAGCTGTTGAAATGGACACGATCCCTAGATTTGAAAAGACTTTGCAACCTTGGATTACTTATTCAATACCAAACATAGACAAAAATGTATTGCTGTCATGGTAGATTAGATGGTGGGTAAAAGTCGTTGATACATTTTAATTTAGGTCATAGCGGTGTCTCGCGGACTCTTCTTCTCTTCTTTTTTCCTTACTTTTCTCTCTCTTTTCTCTACCTTTCCTCTTTCTCACTCTTTATTAATTTTCTTTATATACTACCTCCTTTTATGAATGTGAAGCTCTAATCTTTATCTAAATAATAATATCTCTGCTTACACAAAAATAACAGGACAATGATCTCAATTGATCTTACATCTCTAATTCTTTTTTATTTTTCTCTCAAAATAAATAGAGTGTTAAACACTCCTTTTTATTTTTCATTCTCCTTCTTTTGTATCATTCATTATAAATTGTCTTGTTTCATTTTAATGCAAATAATTTCATATTTGTATATTAGCTATGGAGTTTCTTTTCATTGAACATGTTGTAATCTATTTATGTTATTTTTATATATTCCTTTGTACTCCAATAAAATACTTTTGACAAGAAATTATCTTTATCTTGTGAATTATCTGAGAGACAATAACCACAAATATTGTACACTAGCTGGAAAGCATGCAAGTAGCTTGATGTAAAATTGAGAAACAAGGCAGGTATAATAAGCATTAATGTGTATTATCTGAGAGGCAATAGCCATAAACATTGTACAGTGTTGGACAGTATGTAAGCAGCTTGATTATATTGTTGTGCCTCAAATACTATAGACAGAATATAATAAGATATGCGGTATCCTCATCCTTATACATTTAATGCAGAAAAAGGAAATTATGGGAGAGAAGGGTCCATACATGGAACACCATAACCATGAATTACCCTAGTGTCCCCCAGTAAAGTGACGGACTGTCTTGATTCCAAGTTATAAAAAGATAAATTTTTATTATTATTAAATGGTATAATGGTATATATACTGGTATGTGGACTTTGTGATTGGACACTGGGACACTAATGTTATTGCTCTGCACATATATATTGGACGTTTGCCCAGCAACAAAATAGGTTACCCATATAATTATTTATTCCTTTGGTATTCCTTTGGTACAATATCCCCCATTTTTGATTATTTTCTAGCTGACTCTTACTACCTCCCGTGTCCGCCCCAAGGGTGGTCAAAGCCTGGTTGGCGGGGACTGCCCTAACTCCAAGGTCTTTCTGTGATTTGATGTCTCCACAGTGGTAAGCTGCTCACTCTCCAATTCTTTTTGTAAAGTAATACACTAAATGTTTTGAATTATGTTAATTTGGTTATGACAATTTTTTGACATGGTATGTTCAATTTCAGACAAACAAGGTCTCCTGAAGAAGCGACAGAAAA
The DNA here is from genome assembly GCF_037356315.1 of Lithobates pipiens. Classification (NCBI taxonomy): domain Eukaryota; kingdom Metazoa; phylum Chordata; class Amphibia; order Anura; family Ranidae; genus Lithobates; species Lithobates pipiens. The sequence continues at coordinate 144,416,359 of NW_027507686.1, read as the reverse complement.
GTCGCGAAACTAGTAGAAAATAAAGACCGAATCGGACATTAAATACCGCCGTAACACATATGTTTATGTTACAATCATACTATGTATCAACTGAAACTTTTTATCTATTTTTTTCTTCTTTTCTAAAAAACTTTTAAAATTTGTATTTAATAATAATAAAAATGTATCTTTTTATAACTTGGTATCAAGACAGTCCGTCACTTTACTGGGGGACACTAGGGTAATTCATGGTTATGGTGTTCCATGTATGGACCCTTCTCTCCCATAATTCCCTTTTTCTGCATTAAATGTATAAGGATGAGGATACCGCATATCTTATTATATTCTGTCTATAGTATTTGAGGCACAACAATATAATCATCTCTGTGGGGTGGATAACACACCCAGGACCTTTTTGGTCCGATTTTGTCCGGTTATTTTGGCATCTAGTGAGTTATAAACTCCCATGTAAATCTAATCTCACCAAACGTGATATTAATTGACTCTTATCGCAGCAGTGGTTGAAACCGGGAGTTTAAGCGCGAATTCATAAAACCAGCAAAGTGATGGACATGCTTGGCCCAGACTGGTCAGAATTTATGCTATCTATTAAAACAGGTTGCTTAACGAACTATAAAATTGAGGATGAAACTAAAATGTTCTTGGAAAGGATGTTTGGTCTGCTCAAAAAGAAGTCACATCTGCATTGGCATACGCAATATTTCGAACAGTACATTAGGGAAGAAATTTGCCCATTAGGTCTTCGGATTCAAGTTTTTCCCACTATCAAGGACCCCTCCCTTGAGTTCAAAAAGGACTGGGAAAAGACTTTAACTAAATGCAGTGTGGAATTAATTACTAAATTAACGGTACAATACCATGCAGATATGGCTTCTTTAGATTGTGAGATCAAACGACTTAATGAACAATTTCCTAAGATTATGGAATCGCCTATGTTTAAGGAAAAATGGAAGGATGTCAGGGAACGCATAGAAATTTTAAATAAGGAAATCATTGTTAAAAAACAAGGCAAGTTTGTTCAGGACAAGCTTGCCTTTTCTGAGGGTTATGCCTACAAATGGGGCAATAAATTGGTAAGAAGAAAATTTTCACGGACACGAGCACCTAAAGAAACCGTTACCGCTACAGACTGTACTGAATCTGATTCTTCAATCTCATCTCTCTCCTCACAGGTCACTTCACTAAATACGAATCCACGCGCACCGGGTCCCCCCCACAAGAGGTTACTCACTGGTGGAGACCATCCAACGAAGGACTCCAAAAAAGGCAAGAAAACGGGTAAAACCGTTAAAACACCTCTACCAGCGCACTCGGACTTACACGGTCCCAGCACTAGTACACAATCATCGACTTTACACAATATTATTCCGAAAATATTACACACCAACACACAGGCTTCACTTCCAAAACCTGGTGGTTTTTTTCCACTGGCTACACCCGATCCACACCGACGAGGGAGTCTAGATGCATTTATGCTAAAAACCCCTCTACCCCACTAAGAGAAAGTTACTCACAGATTGAACCTCAGGTAGATACTGACAATTTGAATATTGTAAATCTTACTTCACATCTTTTGACTCGAGACGAGAAATCAGTCCTTCAACTGGGACTCGGTTTCAGTCCCTCTGAATCTATAAATATCTATGAAACTATCAAAGACTTATACCTATTTGCCCGAAATTTAACCTATAAATTTATGTATGACAAGGATAGATGAAATTTAAATTTGGAAAAAGAACTAGCTGAAAAAACAAAGCATTATTCTATGCAAGAATTTAGAGCTCTACGCGACCTCATGTTATTATATGACAAGGGACAGGTCGAAGATGAGTCAACTTTGGAGGCTTCGTTTGCACCCCCTCAAGTTTCTCGTTCATGTAAGCAGCTTGGTTAGGCTACAATCTAAAATGGAGAAAGTAGGCAGGTTATATCCTGAAATAAACATTGGAATGTTTTTTTTTTTTTAGAGACAATAGTTACGATTATTGTACAGTGACTCAGGAGTTTGTACAGTAAGACGCTTCATTAGGCTGCAATGTGAGAGGGAAAGACAGATATTATTGCTACAATATTATACAGTAACTGATCCATATGTAAGAAGCTTTATTGGATGGCAATATAAGAGTTAGAGATGAGGCAGGTTTTCTTTAGTTATGTATATTATTTGTTATCATACATGATTTGGGCGGCACAGTGTTGTAGTGGTTAGCACTCTCGCCTAGCAGTAAAAACGGTCGCTGGTTCGAAATCCCAACCATGACTCTACCTGCCTGGAGTTTGCATGTTCTCCCTGTGCCTGTGTGGGTTTCCTCCGGGTACTCCGGTTTCCTCCCACACTCCAAAAAAATGCAGTAGGTTAATTGGCTTCTGTCCAAAATTGGCCCTAGTATATGAATGGGGACCTTGGATTGTGGGCTCCTTGAGGGTAGGGACCGATGTGAGTGTGCAATGTACAGGGATAGGGACAATTGTAGACACTCACTCAGGTTGAACTGGATGGACTGGTGTCTTTATTCAACTTTACTATGTAACTATGATTTATATAGCACCAATCATTTTTCTAGGTGCAAGCATGAAGAGATGAATTTTCAGGGATTTTCTAAAGGTGGACAGTAGGGATGAGCCGAACACCCCCCCCCAGTTCAGTTCGCATCAGAACATGCGAACAGGCAATAAATTAGTTCAAACATCCAAACACTGTTAAAGTCTATGGGACTCGAAGATGAAAAATCTAAAGTGCTAATTTTAAAGACTTATATGCAAGTTATTGTCATAAAAAGTTTTTGGGGACTTGGGTCCTGCCCCAGGGGACATGTATCAATGCAAATTTTTATTTTAAAAACGACAGTTTTTTCGGGAGCAGTGATTTTAATAATGCTTAAAGTGACACAATAAAAGTGAAATATTCCTTTAAATTTCATACCTAGGGGGTGTGTATAGTATGCCTGTAAAGTAGTGCTTGGTTCCCATGCTTAGAACTGTCCCTGCATAAAGTGTCATTTCTGAAGGAAAAAAAATTATTTAAAAGCACTCGCGGCTATAATGAATTGTCGGCTCCTGGTAATACAGAGAACAGTCATTGATAAAAAAATAAAAATAAAATGTGCGGGGGTCTCCCCAAATGCAATTACCAGGCCCTTCAGGTCTGGTATGGATATTAAGGGGAACCCTGGGTAAAATTTTAAAAAAATTACATAGGGTTCCCCCCAAATATCCATTCCAGACCCTTCAGGTCTGGTATGGATTTTAAGGGGAACTCCACGCCAAATAAAAAAAAAAATGGCATGGAGTTCTCCCCAAAAATTCATACCAGACCCTTTATCCGAGCACGCAACCTGGCAGGCTGCAGGAAAAGAGGGGGGGATAAGAGAGCTCCCCCTGAACCGTACCAGGCCACATGCCCTCAACATTGGGTAGCCCCCCAATGCACCTTGTCCCCAAGGTGTTGATGGGGACAAGGGCCTCATCCCCACAACCCTTGCCCGGTGGTTGTGGGGGTCTGCGGTCGGGGGGCTTATTGGAAATCTGGAAGCCCCCTTTAAAAAGGGGACCCCAGATCCTGGTGGGTACATTGTACCCCTATCATTTTACAAAGAAAGTGTAAAAAATTGTAAAAAAACACACAACACCGTTGGGATAAGTCCTTTATTTAAAAAAATAAAAGATTCCAGAGGTGGTAATCTACTCTCGGTATCCTGCAATGGGTGATCATCTCTCTGGGGTCCAGCAATGGATGATCTCTCCTCTCCAGGTCCAGGGTCCAACGATGATGTCCACCACAGTGCATCCTGTCTCCACCGGAGACACCGCGGGAATCCCAACAGCCTGACAGGAGTCTTAGCTGAGGACGGGGCCACCCGTCACGTGACTCCATCCCCTTCTGACACAAGGGGAAACCCGGGCTTCCCCAGAGATGTGCGGGTGACCCCGTGCCTCTCTGATTTAACGGAAACCTGCTCGAAGCTCATCTCTAGTGGACAGAGTAGGAGAAAGCCAACCAGACTGCAGTAGTGAGTTTTAGAGGAGGGAGGAGGTAGTTCTTCACTGTAGTTCTGCCTCTACCTCACTTTTCTCCTCACAAATTGCTGGCACCCACGTATGGATGGTCTGACACTTTTTCATAATCATTATCCACATCTGTGTTGCCATGGCTATTTGTAGTGATTTTATTAAACTATAATGGAGTAAATTTAAGACCATGTGCTGTTTTTGAAGCTCCCCTATTGATATACAAATGAACCAGTCACACTAGTTTAAGTCAGGTTATAGGATATGATGTACAGGAAACTTTGAAGGGAACAGAAGTTTTGACTTGGACTCTGAGCAAATAACCATAAAGGAGATTCCATCTCCAAGTTGGTTAGCTGTTTAGTATACTTTTTGCATACATATTGTACTAATATGTATGCTTATTTGCTAGTAGGGATGGGCGAACGGTTTGGCCCGAGCATGAGTTTTGGGCCGAATATTGGCTGTTTGCATGTTCATTGAACAACCGAATTATCAGGGCGTTTGACCATTTGTTCGGCCCACCGAATGACCACAATGCACTGCACCGCCAAACAGTACATTGAAAGTACCGATTAGCTGAAGCAATGAAAGCTTTGCCCAAACAGGGCACAAAGCACTGTCCGAGCCATGATTGGACACGGTCATGATATACAATCATGGCTCTTTGATGTTAGCCCTGCCCCACACCATAAAAGTATTATTTCAATAGCGGCCATTTTCAGTGTGATATCGGCGTGGAGATAGATAGAAAATTGCAACGTTCAGTGCTATTAGACAGTTAGTGTGCTATAGTGTGCTATTCTGATTCTATTGTCAGTGTAGAGTATCAGTTTAGTGTGAATCTAGGGATAGATCAGTGTGAGTGTAGTGCGACCATTCATCCTTACATTAGTGTGAACGTAGGGATAATTTAGTCAGTGTGAGTGTAGTGTGACCACCATTCATCTGTGAGTGTAGTGACCATTTAATACAGTATATTTAATTGCCTTACTGCATGTTTAAAGGCACATATTTCAGTGTGTTATGTGCTGTTTAATGCAGTACATTTCTGTGCATTACGGCATGCTTAACACAGTATATTTGAATGTGTTACTGCAAGTTTAACGCAGTACAGTTCAGTGCATTACTGCAAGTTTAACAACAATATTTCAGGTTGTTATCTTACACTTACCACAGTACAGTTCGGGGCATTATGTGCCATTTAATGCAGTACATTTCTGTGCGTTAGTGCACGCTCAACGCAGTATATTTCAGTGCGTTATCTTCCATTTGATGCTGTATAGTTCAGTGCGTTACTCCAAATTTAACGCAGTATATTTCTGTGCGTTAGTGCGCTTTTGACACAGTACATTGCAGTGCGTCAGTAGTTTTACTGCAGTATAATATAGTGTATCAGTGTAGTGTGTCTGTGTAGTAGTCAATACTCAAGTTAAAGTGCACCAAACACCCCTTTCAATTGATTAAAGTGCATTCACGTACACATTTTCACATCTATATTACATTGTGTTTATAAGCAACCCCCCATCATATCTGGGAGGACAACAAGGAGAGGCAGACGTTTCCATGCCACTGTGCGGGGGCCATTGGCATATGTGTCCATAGGCAAAGCTGGATGTGGTCAGTCCTCAGGCAGGGGATAATTTCCTCTGTTGAGTGATGATGCCCATGCTATCCAGCCACAGCATACAGAGAAGATCGTGGACTGGCTTACTAAACCATCCTCATCCTCCTCATCCTCTGTCACACAAGCAGAGACTGGGGCACAGTCCACTGCAGCTGCCAGAGTGGCTAAACCTGCCTCCTTGTCTACAGCTATTCCTGCCATAGCCCCAGCATCAGGCATGGAGGAGTAACCTGAGATATTTGAACACAGCATCAGCCACTTGCTCCTTGACGATGCAAAACCATTACTTGATTCAGGTGTTCGTTCTGAGGTTGAGGTTGAGGAAGGCAGGAACATGAGCTTACAGAGAGGGGAGAACTCTGGTACACAAATTGGCAGTCACGTTCCTCCAGCCGCTGGGTGAGGCACAACCCTAATGAAGCAGCCATCATGGAAGAGTAGAGAGCAGACACCCTATTCTATTACATTATGGAGCTGTTATCTCCAGGCCCACTTTCCACAGCTCAGCCTTCTGGGCCTATTTTGGCACACATGCAGCTGATCGCACTGTTGAAATTTGCAAACTTTGTCTCAAGCACATCAAGCGTACCAGCAAACCACCAAAATACCAGCCATTTGATCACCACATGCTTGACAAGGCATTTAACCTCTCACCAATGCCATTGGCAAGAGCATCTGAAAGTCAGATAAAAGGTCTGCAAATCTGTTCCTCCTCCTTACTCACCTAAGGTCTGCCCCGGCTATACCTCATAACCTCTCAGCCACCTCTACTAACAGGGATGATGGTATAGTGCAGGCTGTCCCAGGTCCATGCAGCACATCTGCCAGCAGCACACCACCAGCTGCATACTATAGCTGGCAAATTTCTCTGCCCCATCTGCTGCAGCAGAAAAGAAAATACTGTCACTGCCACCCACATGCCCAGCGTATAAATGCAAGGTTGTCAAAACTGCTGGCTCTCCAACTTCTGCCTTTCCGTCTGTTGGAGTCTGCCTCTTCCGTGAATTTGCGGAATGTGCTGTACCACAATGGCATGTTTCCAGTCACAATTTTTTCTCAGGTAAGGCCATTCAAGCTCTGTACCATTACGTGGAAGGCAATGTTGTGGCATCGTTAGGCAAGGCTGTCAGCTGCAAAGTGCATGTCACTGCTGACACGTGGTCCAGCAAGCATGGTCAGGGGCATTATATTTTGTTCATGGCACACTGTGTAACTGTGCTTCTAACTCAGAAGGATGCTGGACAGGGCTCAGTGCTGCAGCTTGTTGTGCCCCCGGTCTCCATACAGCTAGTGGTGATGATGCCAGATTTGTCAGCTCTACTCCTCCTCCTTCTCCTCGTCCTCCGCCTCTATGCCCTCCTCTGCTGAATTGTCCTATGAACCACAAGTACCCCCTAAGCTTTCATGGGCCTATTCAATGAATCAGGCTCAAAGTGCTATGGAGTGCTTCAGCTGGTGTGTCTAGGGGACAGGAACCACACCGGAGCAGAGATTATTGCAGCTCTGCAGGGACAGGCCCAGAGGTGGTTCACGCCATGCCAGCTGGAGTCAGGAATGGTGGTGTGTGATAATGGCACAAACCTCCTGTCCACCCTTAGACAGGGAAAGTTGACGCATGTGCCATGCCTGGCACATGTCCTCAATTTGGTGGTGCAGCGTTTGCTAAATAGGTACCCATGGTTGGTCATAAAGTATGCATGCACTGTACTGTCACCATTTGAGGAGGCCACAAGGATGGTGAGCCATGACAATGCATGCATCAGTAACACAATCCCTGTTGTGTTCCTGCTGGGGCAGACTCTGCATGGGATTATGGACAGGGCACTTGAGGCAGAGCAGAGGGTGGAAAAGGAGGACTTCCTTTCCTCTCAAGGCCCACTTTATGCAGGCACCATTGTTCCTCTGCCACAGAACACACAAGAAGAGAGGGAGAAGGATTCTGGCAGTTTTGGAGGCATTGAAGCAGAGGAAGACATACGTTAAACAGTAAGAGATGGTTTTTCATCCACAGAACCCTTGGGAGTAGTACCTGGCTGGGATGAGACAGTTCCAGATACTATAATCCCCAGTGACCCAGAGGAGTCTGCTTCTCATGCCTCCAATAATTTGCGGTGCATGGGCCCCCTTATGCTTCAAAGCCTGAGAAAGGACCCAAGAATACGTGCCGTAAAAGGAGAAGGATCACTATTGGTTGGCAACCCTCCTTGACCACCGTCACAAGGGGAAAGTCTCAGAACTCATTCCGTCCCCACAGAGAGTGCAGAAGATGAAATTTCTTGAGGGCACCTTAAAGAAGAGTTTATCTAATGCTTTTCCTGACCCTGGTAGGTTACAGTGTCGTGGAAAACATAGTTTTGAGGCTTCTGTTGGTCAAGAGAGAAGCGGTGGAGAAGACGGCCGCCTAAGTGATGCATTTCACACTTTTTGTAGTCCACACCGCCCAGGGCTGTCAGCTTCTACATCCCATCGGCAGCGTCTTCATCACACGGTAGACAATTTTCTAGGGGAGAAAACAGATGGAGAGCTTTCCAGTCAAAGATCCACTGGCTTACTGGGTCCTGGATTATCAGCAGCTATGAAGCCCCTGATGCCGATGTCAATTTTTTTAGTGTATGATTCATGGGCACAATTAACAACCAAAGAAAGACCAATTTTTCCTCACCTGTTTGACAGGTGCATATCATTTAAATTTTTGACAGCAAGGCCAATTCTTGCTTTCAGCAAGAGCACCTCTATAGGGCTTTGGTGCGAAGGCACCAACCGACACCCAAAGACCAATTTTTCTGCACCTGTTTGACAGGTGCATATCATTACAATATTTGACAGCAAGGCCAATTCTTGCTCTCATCAAGAGTACCTCTATAAGGTTACAGTGTGAAGGAGCCACTGACACCCAAAGACAAATTTTCCCACACCTGTTTGACAGTTGTATGTCATTGCTGTTTATGACAGCAAGGCCAATTCTTGCTTTCATCAAGAGTACCTCTATAACGTTACAATATGAATGCACCACCGACACTCACATTTTTCTGCACCTCTTACTCCTATCCAAAGTCTGTGGAAGAGACACCAGAATTCATGCAAACAATCTCTAATCTTGTTCCCAGTGCACCACATTGTAGCCTCATGATACAGACTGGCTTCACAAGCCATTGCTTACAAGATAAAGAAAGCTTGCAGGGAAAATGTAATTTTTTTTGTCTTTATAAATGCAATTATTTCTGCAGCAGATTGCATACACAGTACAGATGTGCCACTTTAGAAGTAGACTAAGGAGACCCCCCCCCCCCCCCCCCGGCACTATATTGAAAGGACATTTTCAATTTTATTCACTTTAAGCATCAATAAATCACTGCTCATTTAAAAATTCAATTTTTTACAAACTCTTTTTCATTGATACATGTCCTCCGGGGCAGTACCCAAACCTCCATAACCATTCTATGCCCAATTACTTGCTTATAAGCCTTCAAAATTGTCACTTTAAAATTTTCATATTCGGGTCCCATAGACTTCAATGGGGTTCATTATTTGGTTCCGAACTTTTGCGATGTTCGAACTGGGGGTCGTTCGACTCATCCCTATTTACTAGGAAGATAGTCAGCTTGTGCATGTTGTAGACATATTTTGTTATACTTTGCATGCTATGAATTGTGTTTTCTGCGGTTGTATGTGCAGTTTTTTTTCTGTTTAGTAAAAGCATTAATACACCACAGAGGTCTAAGCTTCCTTGGCTTTTATTGCAAGAAACTTTAATAGACACCAAGCAAAACAACATCTCTGGAGGCCACTTGTGTAGAGGCAGATGCAGAAACATCACTGCCTCTCACTGCTCCCTACCTGATATGCCCCTCTTAAATGATCCTGGGCCTCTCTGCCTCACCCTCAACATCTGAAATGAGAAATTCCTGTGCATGACCAAGATCCCCCTCCTGAAGGAAGAGAATTATCATGTGTCGAAATATCACTGCTGACTTCTCCATGACAGTTTATTGGGTTTTTTGAGAAATTGGAGGAGAGGAGAAGGAAAGGGGGTGAATTTGAAACAGCTGCAACAACTAGATGTTCTGTGTCTAGGAGGAGGAGAAAGAGGAAGGCTTTGTGAGCCACTCAACTATCTTTACCACATGCTCTTCAGCCCCAAGGTTGCTGACACTTCTCAGCCTTGGCCTGACTCTGGGTGTTAAGGAAGTTTGAACAGGGTACAAAAGTGGGCAATTAACCACTTGCCTACAGGGCACTTAAACCCCCCTCCTGCCCAGACCAATTTTCAGCTTTTAGCGCTCTCACTTTGAATGACAATTACTGTAACCAAATTGATTTTTTACCTTTTTATCATACAAGTAGAGATTTCTTTTGATGTTATTTGATCACCTCTGGGTTTTTTTATTTTTTGTGCTATAAATGAAAAAAGACTGAAAATTTTCAAAAAAAAACACATTTTTCTTAGTTTTTGTAATAACATTTTGCAAATTATTAATTTTTCTTCATACATTTTGGCCACAATTTATACTACTACATATCTTTGGTAAAAATAACCAAATTAGTGGATATTATTTGGTCTGCGTGAAAGTTATAGAGTCTACAAGCTGTGGTGCAAATCATAAAAAATTGATCACACTTGATGCACTGGTGGCCTATCTCATTTCTTGCGACCCAAACAAGTAGTTTTTGAAAGTAGATATTCCAAGGTATTTAGTAAGATGAATGGTGAGGTTTTTGATGTTGTAATTCAATTCAAGATTTTTTTCCCCACAAAATTGTCATTGCAGTAGTTTATTTCTCTCACATGGCATGTGTATACCACAAATGATGCCCCAAAATACATTATTCTACTCCTCCTAAGTATGGCGATATCACAACCTAGCCACATAGAGAGGCCCAACATGCAGGGAGCACCATCAGGTGTTCTAGGAGCATAAATTACACATCTAACTTGTTGACTACCTATTACACTTTTGAAGGCCCTGGAGCACTGATGACAGTTGGCACTGATACGTGGCACGGATGACACGTGACACTGATGACAGGTGGCACTAATACATGGCACTGATGGCACGTGACACTGATGTGGCACTGATAACAGATGGCACTGATGACAGGTGGCATTGACAGGTGACACTGGGGACAGGTGGCACTAGGGACAGATGGCACTGGGGACAGATGGCACTAACAGGTAGTGTGGGCACTGTATTTACTGTGTTTTATGTAGTGTTCACTCACAATCTGCAGCACAGAAGCTCACACAGAGACTGTGTGTGAGGAGGGAGAGCCGGCAATGAGAGATGATCTCATATGTTTACATTTGAGCTCATCCCCCATTGGACACGCCAATCGAGTGCTAAATGGCTGCTGTGATTGGCCATTTAGCACGTTCTGTGATTGGCTGTGTCCAAGTAAACATGAAGACATCCGGGGACGCCCTCCCGGCAATTAAGCGCCACGCTGTAGCCGCCTTTCGGCTATAGCACAGGCGCGGGGTGGTTAAATAATTAAAAAAAACAAAAACAAAGTTTGGAAAATATTCCAAACTTTGAAAATTAGGTTTGCTTAGCTTGGGGAAAATGGTAGATAAACATTGATCATTAATGGTAAATAAACATTAATGGGTATACTTACATCTAAGGTCATTGGAAAAAATTGGCAAATTAGATTTTTGTCCCAAATACTGTGCAAAACGACAAGAGAACATTAGATGCATATGGAGAAAAAATACTTTACTATCGATTCAGGAAGAAGTTCTCTGTGGAAGAAGTGGTTTAACTTTGAATTACTCTATTGTACAGGCTCCAACTGACCAATTTTAATTTACAGCTAGGTGTCTCAGTCCAGAAGTAGCCTCTATCGGGTCCAGCAAGTGTTGTTTCCCCTGGACCATGTGTATGCAAAATCCTTAAGAGTTATAGGCTGGAGGCTGGGACTGGGATGAGTCTCTGTGAGCCAGTTTCAGAATCTACATGTGAGTCTTTTTATGCCACACACAGGAGACATGAAACTGCTGGATCCAACCTCAGAAATGACTGCAGGAGAGTGTATGCTACTTACAAGGAATCATTCACAATGCATGAACTTGAAAACACTGCAGTATATTCTGTATGTTGCCTATTCTTAGACTCTCACTTGTGAAACAGTACAGAGTATTGTGTGTGCAGAAGTATTAAAGTGGTATTAAACTCTGCTTAAGTTTTTTTTAATGGGTCTCCAGGAGGTTTATGCCATAATATGCAAGTATGTACAGCATATTAGTGCTGCGCTGTCAGCACTTGGGTACTTTGATTTTCCTCTGGTCTTCCTTCTGGGTTCATTTAGTTCAGCTGCTTGAATGGCCACCGGGCTGAGATGACATCACTCTTGCATGGGCGTCCACAGAACTTTTTTCGGGGGGGGCGGCTTCTTTGGCAGCGGCGTACACAGTCACATTTAACCCTTTCTTCGACCACTAGCGGGGGTTAAAAGGTCCCCGCTAGCGGCCGAATAGTGCAGCTAAAACAATGGTAAAGTGCTGCTAAAACTAGCGTTGCTTTACCGATAGCACAGCCAGATGGTAGTGTGAAATATCTCTTGAGATAATTCAGCTTACTCAGACTGTATAGGTTGTTTTCATCAAGATCAAAATATGGCCACAGCAGATGTATTGAAATACATTGTAATATAGAAAGATGTACATTCTCTAGGCTATATTTATATGGGCATCATGGATTGGTATACCTGAGAGGCTGTGTAACTTGCATACAGAGTGAAGATGATATTATAACACACAACACACATATATTTTTCCAGCAATAGCTCAGCTGTCCAACTTTCGAAGAAATATATATATATATATATATATATATATATATATATATATATTCTCCTCCTAACTGGCACGGTGGCACTGCAGTGCTATTACCTGTGGTTCTTCGGTGATGCGATAGCACTGGCAGCATATTCTCTTTTGGCCACTGCACGCACCTGTGGGAGGAGCCGGCATTGCACTGGCCAGATCAGCATAGCGACGTTACACAGGCAAGCTGAGGCAGTCAATCACATTCCGGAACAGCTGAGATGTTGAGCAGAGGCCCAAGCGGCAGTCAGAGCCAATCCAATGATCAGGCCGGGGGTAAGGGAGGGAGGGACGGATGTCTGTATCAATCTGTGATAAGTCGGAACAGACTAAGAGCAGCCCCAGGCCAGCAGACATAGAAAAAAAAGTCCACAGCTGCCACAGATGGCCGATATATACTGCCATTTTTTTGCGGCTGATATTTTGGCCTGATTTTTTTCTTTGGTAGGTGGCACTAGCAGGCACTGACAGGTAGCACTGGTAGGCACTGGCAGAGGACAGTGGTTGGTACTGGCAGGTGGCACTGAGAGGTGACACTGGCAAGTGCCACTGCACTGGTTGGCCCTGGCAAGTGGCATTGATTGGCACTGGCAGGTGGCACTGGTTGGCACTGATTGGCAGGTGGAAATAATTGTCACTGGCAGGTGGAACTGGATGGCACGAATTGTCACTGGTAGGTGGCACTGGTTGGCACTGGCAGATGGCACTGATTGGCACTGGCAGGTGGCACTGACAGGTGGCACCGACAGGTGACACTGGCAAGTGGCGCTGCACTGGTTGGCCCTGGCAAGTGGCATTGATTGGCATTGGCAGGTGGCACTGGTTGGCACTGATTGGCAGGTGGCACTAATTGTCACTGGCAGGTGGAACTGGATGGCACAAATTGTCACTGGCAGGTGGCACTGGTTGGCATTGGCAGATGGCACTGATTGGCACTGACAGGTGGCACGGACAGGTGGCACTAGCAGGCACTGGCAGGTGACATTGGCAGGTGACACTAGATGGCACTGACAGGTGGCACTGAATTGCACTGGCAGGTGGTACTGATTGTCAGGTGGCACTGGCTGGCACTGGTTGGCATTGGCAGATGGCACTGGAAGGTGGCACTGGCAGGTGGCATTGATTGGCACTGGCAGGTGGCACTGGCAGGCACTGGTTGACATTGGCAGATGGCACTGGCAGGCTTCACAGCCGATAGTGTAACTGTGTGAAACTGTATGGAGAGAGAGAGAGGAGAGCTGACAAATTCAGTGTGATGTCGGAGGTGGGCGGGGCCAGGGGTGGGCGGGACCTGGGGTGGGCAGGACTCAGCAGCTATCCAGCCAATGATTTTAAGAAAGGGGTGGGGCCACATACACGTAGTGGCCCGCCCAGATCCCACCCCATTGGCTGGTGTTGGATAGCTGGGTCCCGCCCACCCTGGGTCCCGCCCACCCTGGGTCCCGCCCCCCACAACATCCAACCTCAATTTTGACAGCTCCTCTCTCTCTCTCTCCATACAGTTTTACACACCGCAGCGCTGCTCTGCCAACAGTGTGTGGAGAAGGGAGGAGGAACCCCACGTTCCTCCTCCCTTCTGCAATATATCGGTCAACCTCTACCATCTTACGATTCCGGGGGGGCAATTGCTCCCCCTTGCCCTATGCTGCAGACACCCATGCAATCGTGAGCATGCACATGGAAAGCACTTCATCACATCAGGTGCCCTAAATGTGCTCTGAGCTGCCCATGTGCGGCTCAGTTTACAATACCATTGATAGGCCTCTTCTGTCATTAACCACTTGCCGACCAGTGTACGACGATGTACGTCGACAGAATGGCACGGGCAGGCAAATGGGCGTACATGTACGTCCCTTTAAATTTGCCGCCCTGCCATCGGGAGCGCGCCGTCGGCTGCGCGCTCCCACGCTGGTCGGGCTCCCCGTGAGTCCGGTCGCGGGACCCGCGGACTCGATCGCCGCGGGCATACCCGCGATCGTCTCACGGAGCAGCCAAATGAAGAAATGCAGTTGTAAACAGCATTTCTCCATTCTGCCTAGCAACTAGTGATGCTGATCTCTGCTCCATGTGATTGGAGCAGAGATCAGTGTTCACTAAATGAAAGCCCAACCCCCCCACAGTTAGTAACACACCCCTAGGAACACTTAACCCCTACACTGCCACCCACTGGTTAACCCCTTCACTGCCAGTGTCATTTACACAGGAATCACTGCATTTATATAGCAGTGATTACTGTCTAAATGACAATGGTCCCAAAAATGTGTCAAAAATGTCTGATGGGTCCCCCACAATGTCGCAGTCCCAATAAAAACCGCTGATCACCGCCATTACTATTAAAAAAAAAATAATAAAAAATTATTAATAAAAATGCTATAAAACTATCCCTATTTTGTAAACGCTATAACTTTTGCGCAAACCAATCAATAATCACTTATTGCGATTTTTTTTAACAAAAATATGTAGAAGAATACGCATCGGCCTAAACTGAGGGAAAAAAATGTTTTTTTATATATTTTTGGGGGATATTTATTATAACAAAAAGTAAAAAATAATGTTTTTTTTTCAAAATTGTTGCTCTATTTTTGTTTATAGCGCAAAAAATAAAAACCGCAGGGGTGATCAAATACCACCAAAAGAAAGCTCTATTTGTGGGAAAAAAAGGACGTCAATTTTGTTTGAGAGCCACGTCGCACGACCGCGAAATTGTTAGTTAAAGCGACGCAGTGCCGAATTGCAAAAAGTGGTTTGGTCTTTGACCAGCAAATTGGTCCTGTCTGAAAGTGGTTAAAACCTTCTCTGTCAGAGTTTAAAAAAAAAAGAGTTTATTGCCGCTTGAGGACATGTACGCAACAAGTAGGCTCAGACTTAATTTGAACATTCCCATTGAAATTACTCCCACTATTAGGCACAGTCTGGCTACTACCACCCTTTGAGGTGTCAAACATAGCACTGGTAGCCCCATATTGGGCCATGGAGCCATTAGACTATTGCTTCTTGCACCACTATTACCTCCTACCTTTTACCTTGCCACAATCTCAGGCCTGCTAACTTTAAAAAAAGTTCCAAAGCACTGTATATGTATAAAATGATATTTAATTATTGCGATAGTATGTGTCATGGCATCATAATATAATGTACGTTATAACCGTTGTATAATGTCACCATCAAACAATGCCCTGAAAAGAGAAATAATGCCACGTTTACTCACAGTATTCCCCACCCACTATCTGCAGTGGAGCACTATGTGAGCTGCTATAGAGTGGGCCAAAGCTCCTATTTCCTAAGATGGGCCCCAGCTAATGGGTGGTAGGTGAAAACGTAAAAAATATGTTAATTGAATTAAATTGTGAATTGAAATACAACATAATAATTACTAATTTTTTCATCAAGACTAAATTGCACTGTGCTGTCAGGAAGTATTTTCTGTCCATGGGACAAAATTGTGCATATTTGAAAAAGTGGGTCTTGCATTTGGTACCTAACATCCTGCAAGAAGGGGAACTTGATGACCATTTGTCTTTGTTTCACCTTAGTTAAAGTAGATTTAAAGCCAGTTACTAAAATATCATATAAGCCATAACATTAAAAGT
The DNA here is from genome assembly GCF_037356315.1 of Lithobates pipiens. Lineage (NCBI taxonomy): Eukaryota > Metazoa > Chordata > Amphibia > Anura > Ranidae > Lithobates > Lithobates pipiens. Next base: position 144,400,311 of record NW_027507686.1, on the reverse strand, counting down.
TGATTTCAATCTGTAACTTTCATGAAAATAATTCCTGATGATCCTTCCATGAGGTCCCTCTTCAGGTACTTATTCTCATGGGTTGACAGCTGTCTTCTAGTTGTGCTTCTGTGCTTCTGTGTTGGGATCCTTTCACTCGGGCCCCTGGTAAGGACTACAATTGGCTGTGCTGGACACATTGGAGGTTATTTACGAAAGGCAAATCCACTTTGCACTGCAAGTGCACTTGGAAGTGCAGTCACTCTAAATCTAAGGGGTAGATCTGAAATGAGTGGAAGCTCTGCTGATTTTATCATCCAATCATTTGCAAGCTAAAATGCTGTTTTTTATTTTCCTTGCATGTCCCCCTCGGATCTACAGCAAATTTACTTCCAAGTGCACTTTCAGTGCAAAGTGGATTTTCCTTTAGTAAATAACCCCCATTGTGCAGTAATGGCCCACCATTTTCAATATCATGAAGCCGGTCCACAATAAGGTGCAGAAACTTTGGGGCCATTGCATGTAGACAGAAATTGGCTTAAAAGAGCTAGAGAAGATCCTTTTGCCCTTTTGATGCAAAATGAAGATGAAAAAGGTGACAAAACATGGCACCTGTTTATGATATAAAGAGCTTTAGCAAACTAAACACTATGCAGCTAGGGTTGAGATCTACTTTAAAGCGGGAGTAAACCGGCTGACTTTTTTTTTTTATTATACCTGTAAGGGAAAAGGCATAATGAGCTAGTATGCACCACATACTAGCTCATTATAAAATACTTACCTTAGAACAAGGCGCCGGCATCTCACTTGGTCCACGCCAAGGGAGTAGACATGTGCGATTCGTTTCGTACGAATTGCAAATTCGTACGCATTTCCCTAAATTCATACGTTCGGGAGGATCCGGAATACGAATTGCCATGCGTCTGAATTTTGTACGCAATACGAACTTTTGTTTACGAATTTCGGATCAGTTGTCGTCGCATCGACGACTCAGTCATTTTGCTTATTATGAGGGGCTCCCACCATCCTTGTGCTATGCTGACTTCCTCCTGGGGCTGTACCTCTGCTGTGCTCATTATGAGGGGTTTCCACCATTCCTGTGCTGACTTACTGAGCATAGCAGGGGTACAGCCCCAGGAGGAAGTCAGCACAGCACAGGGATGGTGGGAGCCATTCATAATGAGCACATGGCTGCCATGCACAGCTGCTTTAGTTTTTATACCCCGCACTGTACGGGGTCAGCGGGGATATGCGGGGTCACTGGAAATTGTTTGGTGTTACCAAGCATGTGCTCTCCGCACATCCCTGGTGACCCCAAACAGTGTGGGGTGATCAGGCAAAAACTGGACCAGCGATGCATGGTAGACAATCCGCTTCTCTCTTGTATTTTCAAATCTTAACAGAACAAACTGAAGAGAAGCTGATTGGTTGCCATGGGCAACTGCTCCAGATTCTGTTCGCTTCAAGCTTGATCAATTTCCCTAAATGTCTTTTTATCTGTTCTAGCAGTGTAATATGTGTAAATGAGAAGAATGGTGGGGGCACATCAGGGCACATTGGAGCACATCAGGGCACATTGGAGCACATCAAGGCACATTGGGGCACATCAGGGCATATTGGAGCACATTGGGGAACATCAGGGCACATCAGGGCATATTGGAGCACATTGGGGCACATCAGGGCATATTGGAGCACATTGGGACACATTGGGGAACATCAGGGCATATTGGGGCACATCAGGGCATATTGGAGCACATTGGGGCACATTAGGGCATATTGGAGCACATTGGGGCACATCGGGCACACTGCCAAGCTCCCTGTAGTGCTGATGGTGATGGCACTGGCAGCAATGGTGGTGGTGACATCATCATGAGCCTCGGCCTCCTGACATGTTTCCTGCTGCATGGCAAGGATCTCCAGCTTTGGCTGCACAAATGTATGTGCACTGGGAACCCCTTTGGCCTGCCCTCTTCCATAAAAGGTACCAATGGGCAGCATGTTACCAGCAGCAGTGGCAGAGGTGGTAGCGCCACTTTTGCTATGAATTGTGCTGCTGGTTCTAGGAGGTAAATCCTGGAACAGCTGGCGACATGCAAATGTCTGCTGTTTGCCAGGCTCTTTACCACCAGCAGTCTTCACTCCCAGTCGCCTCAGCTTTATGGGAGGTGAGCTGAGCTTAGAGGGCGCAGAGACAGAACATCCCACCTGCTGCTCATGTACATGGCTCATAGCTCTCCCTCTCCCAGCAGCACTCTTACTGCTTTTTTGGCCTTTTTTGCTGCTCATTTTTCCTTTAAAAGTTAGAAAAATGTAGACAAAAAAAAATATGATTTTGATTGCAGCAAACTAACACCAAAATCACCAAATGTACAAAAAAATATTACACCAACAGAAAATAACAAAATATTAACTAAATGAAACAAGAAATGAAAAAAAAAATGATCTCTCAAAACCAACCAAAAAACGAATAAAACCAGAAACTAAACACTAAGGCCCCTTTCAAACTGGGGCGGTGCGGGCGTCGGCGGTAAAGCGCCGCTATTTTTAGAGGCGCTTTACCGTCGTTTTAGCGGCGCTTTACCGTCGTTTTAGCGGCAGTCTGCGGGCGCTAGCGGGGTGGTTTTAACCCCCGCTAGCAGCCGAAAAAGGGTTAAAACCGCCCGCAAAGCGCCGCTGCAGCGGCGCTTTGCCGGCGGTATCGCCGCGCTGTCCCATTGATTTCAATGGGTAGGAGCGGTTTAGGAGCGGTGAATACACCGCTCCTTCACCGCTCCAAAGATGCGGCTAGCAGGACTTTTTTCACTGTCCTGCCAGCGCACCGCTCCAGTGTGAAAGCCCTCCGGCTTTCACACTGGAGTGAAAGGGGCCGGTTTTTTTCAGGTGCTACACAGGCGCTATTTTTAGCGCTGTAAAGCCTGAAAACCGCCCCAGTGTGAAAGGGGCCTAAGGGATGATACACTTGCAAACTACAACTGATATAAACTAAAATGAACAATGAAAAGCTAAGGATTGCAAAGATATTCGCTCAGATGCACAGACAAATAATCGTGTGATCTGCTCCACTACACTAACTAACCCACAAAGGGAAGTCACATGATCGGGCCTGCCCTGTAGGCCTCAGCAGCAGAAGAAAACCTCTGAATGGTCAACCAAGTCACGTGTTGTTTCCATAGTAACGAAATTTGGACATATTGCCATATTGAGGTATATATTTTTTCCTTTAAATTCATCGTAAAGAACGTTCGTACAAGTTAACGAACCTAACGACAATTCGTATTTCGTACGAATTAAAATTGAATTTCGGACACAAAATACGAAGTACGAATTAATTCTAACATGAATCGGAACGGAACGGAACGAAACGAATTTATTGACGGCGCCTATGTCTACAAGGGAGCTGACATATTCCCTCGGCGTGTCTTCCAGGTATCGCAGCTCCGGCGCTGTGAGTGTCCGGAGCTGCGATGTTGTCACTCCCGCGAATGCGTGTGGGAGTTTTCTTCCCGGCAGGGTTCTGGCTTCTGCCGGACTTTCAGCTGAGAATCCCGGGTGCGAATGCGCCGCTGAAGTCAGCGGTTTATTGCGAGGGGAATATCTCCTAAACCGTACAGGTTTAGGAGATATGCTTTTTACCTACAGGTAAGCCTTATTATAGGCTTACCTGTAGGTCAAAGTGAAAAATGTAACTATACAACTGCTTTAACTATGTTACTAAGTGTAGAAAATTGTCTGCTTGCAACCTGGAGTGAGCAATATTAAATCTTTCAGTTTTAGAGTTTGTCAGCTGATAGTGGATTGAGGTGTACGACAGGAATGGAGTTTGAGTGCAATATAATGTATTCAATTAATTTCTGAAACATGTATTTCCCCAATATTTTTGATGTTAAGTATAAGCAATATACTGTGTGTATATATATATATTATATATATATATATATATATATATATATATATATATATATATATACACATATATATATTTAGATAGATATCTTAATCATACTATGATCTCTCTTTACTTTCCTTCAGTGAGCAGAAAGCCCTCTGCTTCTCTGAGGGGCAGACATCTGACTGTTACACTTCTTTTAACTCAAGGAACAGTGAAGAGACAGTATCCTGCACACTGGACAGATGTAAAAGGGATAGAGAAAGGTTCCAGCATGCTGTCTTTAAAGGCAGAACAAAGCATAGCAAGATCAGAGAGAGCAAAGGGAACGTTGTGACACTAAGACAATTAATTACTCCTGGATGTGACGATGAGAGCTGCACTGTATGTTGGAAGAAACAGCAAGGGGTACTTGGATAAAGAGCAGAGAAAAGAAGAATAGCTTATCATCTTACTGAACTGCTCAGCAGGTTTGCCATTTGAAGAACAGCCCTCTGTAAAAAGAACTAAAACTAGTAATGTGTTTAATAGGTTAAAATAATGGGTAAAGAATTTTATAGGAAGTCATTTATAATCATCATTATGCACATAATGCACAAACTTCAGACCTCTATGTTAAAGAACATCAATTAGCAGCATTTTAAAATTATTTATAGGAACACTGTTTCTGTGGGGCACATAGCTGACAACAACATGATTTCCTAAATGTAAATTTAATTTGAAACTTCAATAATCACCCTGGCAATCTGGCAAATATAGCAAATGCAAAAGAAGCTGGTGTTTCAGAGCTTAAATAGAAACATAGAAAAGTGACAACAGAAAAGTAGTCAATAGAGTCTACCCCTTTTGTTAAACCTATCAGAGCTATAATATTTATTAACTGCACTGGGGAGAAGTTAAAAATATGCATAGGTATACACAACATTTATTTCTACTTTGCAGCTATTGTATTGTGCATTTTTACTGTACAGTATGATATTATCCTCTTGATTTTATAGATTAACTTGAAAGAATTTTAAATTAATATTGCATTAAAAAGTTCAAAATATAAGTAATAAGCCAATAATCACCCTGACAGTTATTGCAAATATACAGTATGAGAGGCAGGTGCTTCAGTGCCCACTCGTTCCATACAGTCTACTCCTTTTTATTTTTTATTTTGTTTTTTATTACAACCAATGTGAGTTATTCAATGTTAGCCAACTTTACAAGATTTAAAAAAGACACAGGTTCATCTAGTTCAACCCACTGTGTGTGTGATTTTTATTCTATAATTCTCTTTCATTTCCATAAACCTGTATATTTGGCATTCTAATGAAGACATGTAAACGTTTTGAAACTCTAAACTGGTACTACGTTTTTTTTTTTTTTGGGAGGGGGGTTCCATATTTTTACTGCTCTAACAGTAAAGAACCCTTTCTGCAATCTAAGGTTAAACCTCCTTTCGTCTAACTTGTGAGCACATGTCCTTTTAAGGGACCTTAGAGTTAACAGTTTATCCCAGTTACAAGAGTTGCCTTTGGTATATGTGTACATTGTAATTATATAGTTCCATTTAGGTGCCTCATCTCCAGAGTGAATAACTGTGATTTATATCATCGATCCTCATAATTGAGGTCCTCCATCAAAATGTATTTCCCTACATCATTTTTTTTTTAACTTGGTTTTTTGAAAGGCTTGATAACAGTAGGCATACATTACGTTCACAAAGCAACTTTGTAGTATTAGGTACAGATCAAGAATATTCAACAAGAGCACATTTCCGACAATACAGGGAAATTAAACAAGAGACGTTCATCTTACAACCAAATTAAAGATAAGTATGAGATATCACAATGGTCATCCAAACATTAAATAAAGTTGGGTGAACTGGAAAGTTGGCATTACATTGTTCAATTATCAGTCTTGAGATATCATGTTTCATCTGTCACATGGCAGAAATGTATTAAAAGTGGTAGTAAACCGCTGCAATAAAAAAAACAAAAAAAAAACCTTCCCCTACAAAATAATAGCATAATGTGCTAGTATGCATAGCATATTAGCACATTATTAAATACCTACCTTAAAATAAAGCTCTCCAGCGGCATGCTGTCACCGCGGAGAGGGCTTTCATCTTCCTCCAATCTTCCTTCCAGGTCGCGGACTCCGGCTGTGTGGCCGGAGCAGCAATCTAAGGTTGATGGCCCTCGGTTACCGAACAATGCTCTGAAGGTCCGGCAAAGTATGGAGTACCTTTTGAGCGCATGTACTTGTGAGATCACCAGCTGCATCCAGGGTGAATATCTCCGAAATGGTGCATGTTTAGGAGATATTCATTTTACCTACAGGTAAGCCTTATTCTAGGCTTACCTGTAGGTAAAAATAACAAAGCAGACATTAATACCGCTTTAATGCATATGGCAATTATTGAGCAAAAGGCAGGGACTTCCTAAGTCAGAGATCAAAGAAAAAAGGGAGTTGCTAGTATCTTGGTTATCCAGCCAGGGTACCCAAATCTTATAAAATTTCCCCAGACAGCCCATTGCTTCATCTGTTAATTTATTTAGTGGCAGATTTTGATTAATTAATCTCTTCCACATATTGATATGTAGAGGTGCAGTGTGAGTCCACTGCAAAACTATTGTTTTCCTGGCATTATATAATATATGCCAAAAACACATGCCAAAGAAATTGTTTGGTCCTAGCAGTGATACCTAGATCCTCAAAAATACCAAGCAGACACCATTTGGGGTTACAGACAATGGGCATGTCAAAGGTATCAGAATAAATGCAGTAAGTTATGACCAAAAGGGCTTGATCTTATTTCCCTACATAATTTTATTTCATCCGCAAATACTGAAATCTTTAAACAAACTGGACAGTTTTGGAAGATAAAAAAAATTTAATTTCTTGTTTTTCTTTACCTATGCATAACTTGAACTTCTTCCCCAATTATTTGTCTATAGTGGTGCCAGTTAATAAAAATATAACTCTGCTAGGTTTAACAGTGTTAGATTATATACACAGATGTGGTCTTCTGTATGTGGACCTGCACGTAGAACACTTTGACCTAGGAAAGCACCAAAGCAAATTGTGATATCTATCTGGATTGTTGAAATCCACACAGGCTCTTATAATCTCTGTGAAATTTGGATGTCACTGTCACACCACTTGACTTAAGTCTGTGTATGTGTTTTATCACGATTATGTCATAGCTTACATATTTATTTTTTTTGAGATGTACAAAGAGAGATCAGACAAACACTTGTAGGTAAAATCAAACCGTATAACATATAATTAAATAATAACAGAAAACGACACCAAATGTAACAATGATGGAAATTGAAACAAGAATACTTGGCTATACATGCCTTTTTGCCAAGGAGTCCCTAGTCTTTGCGGTTTATCACAATGATAAAACCAGTCGCATGCTCGCCCTGGGATGGGACCAACTTATTCCAGTTTTGCTTGTAGTATATACAGGACTAGTGGGTAAGTAACAACCAATTATAACTCAACACATGTAGTATTACCTTTTAAGGATGATAGCATACTGAAGTGGCTTGGTAATGACATTCCTATAGTATGAAGTCAGCTAAGGTAGCCAGGATTAGGATTCATCCTTAGATATTGTTGAGCCAATAATAATAAGGAAATATGAAATTTCCACATCAGTATAGACATTTTCTGAACCCAGTTGACTATATACACCACTTTCATGGGGCTGTTTGCGCTGCCAGGAGCCTTGACCTGTTTGTTATTACAGTGCTACTGTTGGTGAACAGCTTAAGAGTCAAATACTATATTCCTACAATGACTCCCTCTACAAATTAGTGACCAAAGTGAAGCTTTGCATGGGTTCATTATATGAATCTACAGTATATAAGGCCGCGTACACACGCGGGGACTGTTCACCCAACTTTGTCCGTCAAACAGTTTCAGCAAACAGTCCGCTCAAAATTAGCATGGACGGACATGGCCACACACGACGAACGAACAGTTTGCTGAAACCGTGCGCGATGACGTGAACGGCACGTACGACGGGACGAAAAATACGACGTCCTATACACTGCATTATAACTTTCGGCGTGTAAATCCTTTCTGAGCATGCGCGGAACTTAGTTTGACGAACAAGCCTACACACGAGGGGACTGTTCGCTGAAACAGAGTTTCAGCGGACAGTTTTTCGGAATTTCCGAAAAACCTTGTTCAGCGGACTGTTCGCTGAAACTGTCCGCTGAAAGCCCACACACGAGCGGACTGTCCGGCGAAACACTGTTCAGCGGACAAAGTTGGGCGAACAGTCCCCGCGTGTGTACGCGGCCTTACACAGGAGTTACGAAACTCACTCCATATGATACTTCAATAACTTAGTTAAACTAAGTGAATGACTATCCATTTTTATACATATAAACCAGGCTTCTGTTGCAGTGGATGCATACTTATGAATTGCTATATATATGGCCCTTTGTCACATGCTAAAGGGACAGAAACATCAAAGTTGGATATGGTTGTCAAGAAAACCATACTTGCCATTCAACATAAACTCTGAAGCTAGGCTCATGTTCTCAATTTTTGATTTAGAGTGAATACCTTCCCTTAAAAAAAAAAAAAAAAATGTTTTATTTGCATTATAGAGAATGAAGTACATACAAATTTGATATACTTACTTGGAAATTTAAATGGATATGTGTATATGGAGAATGTCTTGAGGAATAGCTATGAGGGTTTTGGGTTGTGAATACTATGGGACAAACGTTTAACATTTTTTACTGTTTGTACTGTGTTTATGTAACTATGATGATCATATGTGGCTGATCTAAAATGCAAGATATTGTAGTATCCTTGCATTAGGCTTGATTTACTGGTTTTAAAGTTGTGCTGTATTACTATAAACAAAGAATAACTTTGTTTATTGTTGATTTGGTTTATATTAGGATTTCTTGGTGAAGATTTACCGTATATTTGAACATATTCTTATAAAGCAGGTTTTTGCGAGTAAGACCCATGAGAGTGGTCATTTTGTATTGTACACAGATGTGGACAGGTGTGCCCTAAATGCCAGGGCTGCTCTTCCTGATCAGTCTATAATTGAACTATAAAACATCATACAAACACCCAACTGAAACCGATATCTGATGCAGTCAGAAGACATACAGTGACAGAGCTGTAGAGATCAAAGAAAGTGCAAATGCATTCTGGCTCAAACACCCAGCGGAATGCAATTTGTCACCTTTCTTGCCACACATTGTTATAGACAACATTGCTATAGGCAAGGAAGAGCGTTGTGATTCCTGTTAGTCTTGGCTCTAAACTGAGTCTTATGCCCCGTACACATGGTCGGATTTTCCAACGGAAAATGTTCGATGGGAGTTTTTTGTCAGAAATTCCGTGTGTAGGCTTCATTAGACATTCTCCATCGGAACTTCCATCACACAAAATTTGAGATCTGGATCTCAAATTTTCTCACAACAAAATCCATTGTCGGAAATTCCAATCGTGTGTACACAATTCAGACGCACAAAGTTCCACGCAGGTTCAGAATCAAGCAGAAGAACCGCACTGGCTATTCATTTTCATTTTTCTCGGCTCGTCGTACGTGTTGTATGTCACCGCATTCTTCACGTTCGCAATTTCCAACCAACTTTGTATGACCGTGTGTATGCAAGACAAGTTTGAGCCAACATCCGTCAGAAAAAATCCATGGATTTTGTTGTCAGAATGTCCAATCAATGTCCGATCGTATGTACGGGGCATTAGAGTTCCTCAGGATGCTTCTTTTTCAATTGAATATCTGCTGTACTTGTAAGGGTCTCTCATTGGGTGCCTGTTTGCGCAATGCTGACTCTGGACCCACCATGCTTCTTCTTGGATGGGATAGTCCCCTACCTGTTGTTTGGAGATACTCCATCATATTGTGCCACTATTTCCTGGCCTGATTTCCATTCACTTATATATTCCCAGCCTGAGCTCTGTCACCCAGAATAGAAGAATGTCAGTCCAAAAGCCTTTTCAACGCTTTACACTGCAGCATTTGTGTAAATCACATTAGCACAATGATACTTCTTCACAGGACATTAAACAGTTCATGACTTCCTGACAGCAGCCTATAGTGCAGAACACCATACCTCACTATATGACTACCTGACAGTGGTCCCTTTAGCTCAGAGCACATAGGACCTGCTAGACAAGGGTCAGGTGTGGCAAGGTTTCTCGTTCTATTCTCAGTACATCCTCCTCTAGATAAAATGGTGGTTCTTTCTGTAGCAGTGGATAGGGTATATCATGCTGGTCAGGGATGTCCTGTTCTTATACCCCTTCAGACTCAGGCCCCACCCATAGATGGGATATAAATGGGCACTAACTCCACCCACTACATCACCACAAGGAAGAGCAACAAATAAAGGATAATTACACCTGCCAACATACTTACTTAATGCTTTTAATATGTGGCATGAGGGTAGAAAACATGCGGCTCCATACTATGCTGATAGCAGATGGATGCCTAAAAGAAGGCCTAAAAATGGTGTCCTCCTCAAAACATGCACACCTGACTATGGTGCTAAAAATGATGAGGGTGGCCTGTTGTACAATTTCCATACAAGCATTCTCGAAGCCAACAGGGTCAGCTAGGGCAGTGGAAGGATGTAGGTGCCAGAAAGGTGGTACAGTGAACTAGAACTTGGAGATGATGAGATTGGATGAGCAGAAGCAAGGAATCAGGGCACAAGCCAAGTTTGGTAGCAGCCAGGAAGATAGAAACCGACAAGGGTTGGCAATGTGTTGGCAGTGAGGCACAAAATCAGCAGGCATAATCTTGGTTAAAAATCCAGGCCAGGGTCGCTAGCACGAATCAGTAGCAGACATAACAGGCAAGGGTGATCCAAAGAGAATTGTCAGAGTGCCAGCTGAGTGAGTAGCAAAATCACCAGGTTTTCAGGAGCACAATGCACGGGGATTAGAGCTGAAGTCAAGATTTTAACCTTGTTAAGGTCATAAGCTCAGGAGTATGAGTATGTTCCTGCGCTATGTTAGTTTCATGACAAAGCACCTGTTGCTTAAGGGTTTTAGTCTTATATTAGCATAGTAGCGGTAGGGCACTTGTCACCAGCTGCATCACACCTCTCCCTACCAGAATTTACACTACTACAAAAGCCCACAAAGAATAAGATCCTGAGAGTGAAAATAGGTCTTTGGAGGGAATTTCTTCTAGTGTTGCTGAAGGTCTTAATAGCTACTTGTATAGTAGAGGTCCTGTGGACCCAGCCCACTAGCTAGGAGAAGGTTTTCGCTCAGCCTAAAATAACAGAGATCCCGAACCAATCTACAGTCATCTGATGTATGGAGTTATACTTGTATGCGCCCAATATTTTCATCTTTCAGTGATACCCCACTGAATACTTAAGGTTCAACAGCCATTGCATTCATCAAGTTCCTTCTACAATAGCAGGCTGTACCTGGTTTAAGTGGTAGGAGTTACAGACTGACAGGGATGGACTTGTGCAGCACAGTCGTGGACATCTTCTTTAGGCAGTGAACTTCCATGGCTTATACCCAGAGGGACTTCTATAAGGCTCCAGCAATAACACCTCAGAGGGAGGCTCAGGATTTAGGAGAGGGGGAGCGGTGGAAATAAGGGGCTAGGAGTTGGGTGGTGGTTGGGTATTTGGGAGAGCTTGGAAGCAGGTTTGGGGGGGATGAGGAGGGGGTTACCTATGGGTATGGGGACATGATCATGCTTATTATATATGAGTATATATCTGAAGTTCAATAAAGGTATGCAGCAGTCTTGGTAGGTTTCTCCTTTGTGGTTGTTTTGTGCAGAACTCACACTACCCCTACCTGCATTGTAAAACACTGCATTTTAACATAGACTAACTATATTTAAAACATTATCCCCAATACAATTACATATTTATTTTCATTGTTTTCTTTTTGAGGGGTTAAAGGAGACGTATGGTTAAAGCTATTTTGGCCCTACTTCTCCTATGGAACATGGGAGTGCAGTTTATTCTGCACACCTGTGAACAGTTTTTAGCCAACAGCAGGCTAAATCTCGCTGTAAGCTGACATAACAGAGTCAGTCCAGGCCCTGGATTGATCCAACCGGCAGCTGGCTCAGCTCTCTCCCCTCCTCAGCCCAGTGCTCCAGTGAGCACTGGAGGGGTGGAGAAGAGAGCTGGTGATTGATAGTCATCAGCTCTCTACAGACTGAAGGCAATGATCTTTAATTGGTCAGTTCTCAGTCTTAGTAATGGCAAGAGGCAGATGCAGCATCGGACCAATGCTGCATCCACCTAGGTGAGTATAAAAAAAAAGTCCACAACTCAATACTTCCCTTTTAACCAGTTCCCACCCGGCATATAGCAAAATGATGTACAGGTGGGACTTTTGTTGATCCTTTTGTCAATCCTGGTGAATGTCTTATGAAGTCCTCCAAGATTGTGTTGCGCTGTGATGCGATTTATCACCACACTAATCAGTGTATCAGTTCTCTGCCAGTACCATGTCACTGCTGTGACCAATCACAGCAAATTTCCTGACAGTTGCTTCCTTTCATGCCATCCATTGTGTACAATTGTGTTGTAAGCTGTGATTGATTGGCCAATGCGATCACATGGTACAAACATGGCCAATCACAACCCATCTGTACCAAGTGATTAGCTCTGGCCAATTTACGCCTAATCATAACAAAACAAACTGAATGAATTGATTTAATTTGGTAAAATGTTTGCTTATAGCAATGAAATTCACATAAAAAGTGTAAAAAAAAAAACTCCTGATCACTTCCTTTAGAGTAGTACAATGTTACTATAGTAACATTATATTGCTCTGGTTACAGTGTGTTAAAAAAAAAATTGTGAAAAAAAAGTAATACATTTAAAAAAAAGAATTAAAAACATTTATTTTTTTCATATTGTCACCAGCCAGTGTCCCTGATCACCGGAACACCAGTTGTATGATGACGCTACACTACACTGGTAACAGTATGTAAAAAAAAAAAAATGTGACACAAAGATACAACTTCATAAAAACTTGCCCTGCCTCTTACTGAATACCTTGGATTGTCTGCTTTCCAAAAAAAGGGGTAATTTGGTGGATATTTGTACTGTTCTGAAATTTTTTGGGCCTCAGGAAATGATATATATATATATATATATATATATATATATATATATATATATATACATACCATAGTTTATGGACTATGCAGACTACATAATTAACACTGATTTGGGTTATTTTGACCAAAAAAATTTAACAGAATACATGTTGGCCTAAATTTATACATCCAAGCTGGTAGAACACTCCTAATCTTTTACGGGAAAACTCATATAAAATTATTAGACTTAACTTAGTTTTAAAAAGGCAATATGTAATTAAGAGACAAAAAATGCAAGGTTTTTAAAAATATGAACATGTTATAAAAAAGGACTTCATCTGTGTCAGTATACAAGTCGTTGGGTATCAACCATGAGAACCCCTAGAAGTGGAAGAGCAGGCTGAGAGAAGGTAACCGGTAAGCCCATTAAGTCAAGGCTGCCCTGCAATGGGTTATGGCCGCTACAAGCATTACAAGCTGATATTTTCTTATATTTATAATGCCTAAAAATATTTAAAAACTATAGGCTCAGTTCACAAACCCAAAAGACAAAGATGAAATTTCTTATTAAAGTGGGGTGCCCCCTAAAAAAAAAAAAATTAAAAGTCAGCAGCTACAAATACTGCAACTGCCCCAGATGACTGTGGAGAAGTGATGTCACCAGCCCGGGCATTGAAGAAGGCAGACTACGAGGGACCCCCTAGCAACAGGCATTTAGAGGTGAGTAAAAAAAAAAATGTTTCCAATTATTTATCTATTTATTTATTTATTTTTTATGAATTTCAAGCTATTTTTTATTTTTTTTGGTGGTAACACCACTTTAAGAAAAAAAAGACAGTCCAGTTTTGAAAATTACTATTACATGGCTGAAAATGAAGCTTATTTTTCTTGTGTGAAGATCTGTAAATGGAACCCATATATTTTTAACAACCACCTCTTACTTAAATGTACAGTAACGGGGGGCGGAGCCGGCGCACGAGGAGTATGGACGTGTGAGAGCACAGCTCCATGCCTCGCGAAGCTTCCAGCAGCCTTAACAGCAATGGAGGGCAATCACAAGCGGTGGGATCTGCAGCCTAGACTCCTGTGCACTGTCTGATCATATCACGGAGGAGGAGGACGAACTGGCAACCGGGTAAGATGACAGACTTCTTCCCTCACTCGGGCCGCTCACAGAGCCAAGATGGTGCTGGCAGCATGCAGGGCTCTCCCAGCCAGTGTACAGAGGCTGCAACGGAGGAATGGGACACTGACATCAGCCATAAGCATAAACTTAAACCGCCACAAACTGCATCCCAATCCTCCTCAAGCACAAATAGTCCGGTTAAGACTAAACCTAAGCTAACCTAAGGATATTGTAGTGAATGGTGGCCGGGAATAAGGTACAGCCTTAGATGACACACTAGAATTCCAGGATGCCATTGCTGCATTTCCAACCAATAATCAACCGGTCATGGATTCCACATTAAAAGACAGGCTAGTGTCACTCCGGAATGCCATCCACACTGATATGCTGCAACTCATGCATCAATGTAAAATGGAGGTGTGGGAGGTCAGTGGGAGAATCGCACACATTGAAAACAAAATGGAGGAGTTTACTGACACCTTTAATAGCATGGTGGATGCACATAATGAGCATGACGACGATATCGCATGGCTCAAGGCGAAAGTCGCAGATCTAGAAGACCGTTCCAGAAGGAACAATGTTAAAATACGTGGAATCCCAGAAAGGTTAAACCCCACGACTTAATGGCTTTCTTTGTGAACATACTTAAAGAAATTTTGCCTGACCTGCCCCTGGAGGAGTTGGTCATAGACTGCATACACAGACTCCCGAAGCCGCAACACATACCAGCCAAACTTCCTAGAGACACTATAGCTAGGATCCATTATTATGGGGTCAAGCTAATGTTTGCACTAAGGCGGGCAGATCAACTCCTGGACTGTGTACAAGGCTTGACTTTCTTTGCTGACCTCTCCGCACATACCATGCAGAAAAGAAGAAACCTAACAACAATCACGAAACCTCTCCGAAACCACAACATACCTTATCGCTGGAACCATCCAGCCACTCTGGTGATAACTAAGGGAGATCGGGAATTCCGAGTGAACACTCTGGAGGAAGGCTTACGTTTGCTGGAAAAATGGCAAATTATACTACTGGACCCGCACAGCCCACAACCCATCCAAGGTCCCCTGCTCTATCCAACACAGGGTGACAAGACTGCTGCAAACAATGAGCCTGTGCACTATGTCTCATTTACATAGCTCTGGAGGCCACGCCTGGCACCCATATGTTAATACCCCCCAAGATCAGCTGTTTGCTACAAGCTCAGATTCCAAAGGAATCACAAGTTTTTTTCTTCTTTAATAATAAAGTGCACAAAAAGAGTGCTATATTTTTTGTTACTTAGTGACGTTGTACCCATAAGTATTACCTTTTTATCTCCTCAGTACCACTGCGTCCAGCATACCTGTCCACAATAGGACTGGTGACTTTCTACTACACAACAGTACCCAGACGGACTCACCTTAAGAACTATACTCCCAGGATAGCAACAACCACCCTCGGCATCCCCAGGGCTCTGTGGAGGTAAGCCAACCAATTCCGTACAGACACAATGGCCTTTAAAATCTCAATCCTTCAATGTTAACGGGCTAAATAGCCCACAAAAGAGACATATGTTCTGGAAGGAAGCAAACTCCCAATGATGCGATATTTTTTGCTACAGGAGACCCACTTTAAGGAAAGCAATCACCCTAAATTAGCGCACAAGCAATTCCCCAACATTTTTCTTTCTAACGCTCCATCGAAGAAGAGGGGAGTTGCCATTCTGATTAAGCATACGGTTTCATTCAAGCCTATAGCACATCATTGTGATAATGCAGGCCGCTACATAATTCTAATATGTGAGATCAATAATGTGACCTATACAGTGGAACCTATACTGCAACAGGGACATTTGATTCTGTGTGGTGATTTAAATGTGGTCTCAGACCCCCAGGTGGACGTCTCAAACGCTACAACAAATGCGTCATACAGGCCAGCTGTATCGCATTTTGCGCGGACAGACGGTCTCTATGATGTTTGGAGATGCCACCACTCCACGGAAAAGGATTTTTC
Source organism: Lithobates pipiens (assembly GCF_037356315.1). Classification (NCBI taxonomy): domain Eukaryota; kingdom Metazoa; phylum Chordata; class Amphibia; order Anura; family Ranidae; genus Lithobates; species Lithobates pipiens. Next base: position 144,384,240 of record NW_027507686.1, on the reverse strand, counting down.
ATACTTCTCCCGAGTACACCTAACTTATTCGAGGATAGATATGTTTTTAGTGGACACATTTTTGCTCCAAAAGGTCTCTAAGTCAGAAATTGGCTGCATAGCGTGGTCAGATCACAGGTGGAAAAATGACCCACAAATGTTCCATAATCCAGAAATTGTGCAGGATGTTGCCAACTCTCTGAAAGAATTAAAAAAAAAAAATGATGTTGTGGATGTTAATCCTTTTATGCTGTGGAATGCTCACAAGGCATTTATCAGATGCCTTTAAATAAAAAAAAGTGCAGGGATAAAAGGGTCGAAGAGGCAGCGCATGGACACAATTCTGAAAGAGATCGAGGACTTAGAAAAACAAAATAAACATTCGCCCACCGTGGCTATAAGCAACAAATTGGCAGAGATAAGAAATGAGCTACGGACTTTGCTCCTAGCCCAACACACACGCAACATCCACAAACTTAAAGCAAACTTTTACACCCATGGTAATAAGGCAGGAAAATTATTGGTGAAATAAATTAAGGACAAAATAGTCAAGCAGAGACTCCCGTACCTTCTCCACCCCGAATCTGGCATCAAACTCATTAATCCCAAGGAAATTGCAGACGCATTCCACACATATTTTAGTAACTTATACAATTTACAAACTGACCAATCTACCCCTCAGCCAACATCTAAACTGATAGAGGAATTTCTTAGCGAGATTAAACTTCCCATATTACAACAGACAAATTTAGATATGCTGAACACTCCATATGCGATTTCAGAAATTCAAAAAATAATATCAAGCTTACCTGCAAATAAAGCTCCAGGCCCAGAAGGGTACTCTTCGGAGTACTACAAGAGCTTTGCAGATATACTTTCCCCAATTTTACAGAGAGTGTTCCACGCTGCTGCCTCTTCTGCCTCATTCCCCTCAGAAATGCTGCAGGCTACAATAATCACCTTGCCTAAACCGGGAAAGGAACCGGAAAAGCACAAAACTTCCGGCCCATCTCCCTTTTAAATGTGGACCTGAAGGTTTATGCCAAACTCCTGGCCTGCAGGTTGGCCCGGTTACTCCCGTCTCTGGTTAAACCTGACCAGGTTGGATTTGTTATGGGTAGGCAGGCCATGGATGCCACAAGAAGGGTCTTAAATTTAATCCACTCTGCGTCCGGCGGCGGGAGTCCTGCGGTGCTTTTGCCGCTGGACGCCGAGAAAGCATTTGATAGAATTCACTGGGGATACCTATCAGCGGTTCTCTCAAAATTTTGATTTAAGGGCCCGGTTCTCTCTGCTATCGGGGTTCTTTACTCATGTCCCTCTGCTTTCGTGTTTGGGGAGGGCATGTTTTACGAACAATTCAAAATCACAAATGGAACAAGAAAGGGGTGCCCTCTGTCTCCCCTGATCTTTACCCTAATGATGGAGTCCCTGGCGGAGAGGATTAGGACTCACCCTCATGTACATGGCATACAGATTGGTAAGTCGATTCACACTGTAACGTTATTCACCGATGATGTTATACTGTCATTAACTGATCCGATTCAGTCCCTAAAGAAGGTAAATGAAATATTAGATGAATTTAACGCAATATCATATTATAAGATCAATGCAACGAAATCTAATATACTGAACATAGGAGTGGGTCCCGAAGAAAAAAAGCAAATCCAGGTTAGTCTGCCCTACACATGGTCTGATGGCTCAATCCAATATTTGGGGGTGCGGTTGTCCAGCTCTCTCTCACAAATTTCACAACTCAACTTTGACCCCATGATTGCCAAGTTTGAGAGGAAGATGGGCAAACTCAAAAAATATTATTTATCATGGTCAGGAAGACTGGCAGCTTACAAGATGGTCTTACACCCCAAACTGATGTACCTATTTAGGGCACTCCTAGTATACTTGCCGGTATCTGTTTACTATACTATGCAACGCCAACTGAATAGATTCATATGGGATGGGAAAAAAGCAAGATGTATCCACAATATCCTCATCAAAAATAGGAAGGTGGGGGGAATGGGAGTACCAAACCTTAGAGATTACCATATGGCCGCAATCTTAGACCAACTCCGGTACTGGTTCCATTCCCCGGAGCTGAAACACTGGTGTATTAGTGAACAAAACCACCGGGAGCAAGGTGACCTGGACGAAATAATCCTGGCCACAGCATTAGGTGATCCAAAACAATATAAACGGCACACAACAATTGATGCCACATTACAAGCATGGAAATACCTCATTAACCACAAAAGTGAAGACATTAAACATTAAACTTAAAAAAAAATGTTTTTTTTTTTTTTTCTATTCTGTGTAGTTGATGGAAGTTTTCCTTTGATCTCCTGTTTAGTGTTCTATTTTTATGTAAAAAGGCATTACCTTTTGCTATGTATAAATTTTTGTAACCTAACAGTGAATCAATATTTTCTATTAGTGCCAAGGGCTTCCTGTAGTTATATCCAAGTGTTATAATAAATATTTGTAGATAAAAAAAAAAAAAAAAAAAAAACATGGCACTATCCCAGTTCCAATTACCGCAATTCCTTTTCTCTCTCCAGACTTGAATTTAAAAATGTGGAAGGAACATGGAATTTTATACGTCCATGAATTGACCGAACATGGGAAAATGAAATCTTTCCCGGCGTTACAAAAACAATTCTCACTGCCCAAATCAGAATTCCTAAACTGTGCTAAAATAAATAGCCTGTTGCCCTCTGGGAAGAACTCTTACCTTTCATTACCAAAGCAAATTTGGGACATGTGGCAACCGCAATTTGGTTATAAAAAAGGTATTTCTAGAATTTATAACATCCTGCACAGTAAGCTACAATTTGAGATAACAACCCCATTAGCTAAATGGGAAGGGGATTTAAATGTTACGATCTCTAAGACTCAGTGGATGAGAGCAATTAAAAGCAACTACACCCAAACTAGATGCTCCAACTTTAGGGAAGCAGCTCAAAAGATCACCCTACGGTGGTATAGAACACCGTACACAATGGCGAAATATAAAGGTAATTACTCAAACATGTGTTGGAGGGGATGCGGACAGGTGGGCAATCTAGCACACATGCTTTGGCACTGCCTGTCCCTGTGCAGTTTCTGGGGTGCAGTGACGAGGCTTATAGAGAAAGCGTCAGGGATTTTGAACCCACTTAGACCTGAACAGGCCTTGCTGAGCATAAACATGGAACTATATCCCCCTACATATCGTTCACTAGTAATGCATATAATCTTTGCGGCCCGGTTAGTTAAAACACGTAAATGGAAATAAAATGTATCCCCTTCCATAGGAGAAGTAATTAGCCTAGTTGATGACTCATAGTCATATGAAAAGTCTATAGCATTTCAAGAAAATAAGATGCCAACGTTTGTAAGGAAATGGCGGATATGAGAAAGATTATATAAAAAAACACCAATCCTACTAACTGTTATTCTGTTAAGATGTTTGGAGTGGACATGCAGTTGACTCTTTCAATACAAAGTGGTCCGTACTAGCTTATAAGTTGTGGTACTGAAGGAAGAACGGAGTCTGCGTACTTCTACCAGTCCTTTTTTTTGTTATCTATTCTTACTGTTGATGACATACTAGACTTGTAATTTGTAAAATTCCCAAAAAAATATTTGAGAAAAAAAAAATGTACAGTAACGATTAATAATAATGTTGTCAGTTGAACAGATGTAATCAAATGATACAGGGAAAAATTAAACTAGTTGACGCAGAACCAGTAGCAACTATAACGTTTTTATAAATTAAAGGTGTGGGTCACCTTTACAAATAAAAAAAAAGCTGCCAATGCAGTTAGGTGGCACCTGTAGATAAAAACAAATGGTGCAGCTTTGACTATACAGTAGGTGAAGTCCATTTGCATATCTCCAGAAGCAATACCTAAAAGCTCCCACAAAACGCACCCCCCCAACCTAATTATTGTTAAGCTGGTATTAGGATGCTTGCAGATGTTGATGGTTTCCCCATCATCACAGGAGAGAGCTCTCTCTACAATTCAAAACCCTATGCATATGTGGTTCTCGTGCTTCAGAGCTGGGATAGTGGCAGAGTGCAGGAATGTGCATGTATATATACCATATGTACTGCATAGATATAATGAGGCCTTTTTCTTTTTAATTTGGACTGACATACCCTTTAAAGGCTAAGTTCACCATTCAAAAAATAAAAATAAAAAAATAAATGCACATAGTTTTGCGGATCCTGCAAAGCATTGCACCCATGATCAGCAGGTCACGTGTGCAATGTCAGGCTCCTGCACAGTTTTACTCTAGCTTTGTGCCTGTATCTCCAAGCAGGCTTTCAGTTATGAAACTATAGAAGGACTGAATGTGCTGAGCATGAGCAGTGTGCTTGCAGCCCATTCAAATTACAAGTATATCTGCTGTGGTGTTTTTTTACATTCACAGGAATCTGTAAATGGATGACGCAGTCACAGTTGTGCTGTTTTTAAAAAGTGTTAGCATGGACAGGGGAGTGCTGTCAGAGGGAGGAGGGGGGTACATAGGAGCATGTTACACCCTAATGCCCTGTATACACACGGTTGGATATTCCGACGACAAAATCCGTCAGATTTTTTCAGACGGATTTTGGCCCAAACTTGTCTTGCATAAACATGATCACACAAAGTTGCCGGAAAATCCGATCGTTCAGAACGAGGTGACATAAAACGCGTATGATGGGACTATAAAGAGGCCAGTAGCCAATAGCTTTAGTCTCGTAATTTATTCTGAGCATGCGTGGCACTTTGTTCGTTGGTATTGTCTACACGATAGGAATTTAAACAATCAGATTTTGTTGTCGGAAAATTTTAGATCCAGATCTCAAACTTTGTGTGTCGGAAATTCCGACAGAAAAAGTCAGATGGAGCCCACACATGATCGGAATTTCCGACAACACAGACCGATCGCACATTTTCCCTCGGAAAGTCAGACTATGTGTACCGGGCATTAAGGTGAACTGAAGTACTGTGATTATTTGGTTTATTTGGTATAGATAATCAGGGGCTAAATAGAAAACAAAACAGAATGCACAGTTTGACAAAACTATAAAGCAGCAAAATTCCGTCATAGCAGTTTGTCATTGGATTATATGGCACCATTACATGGCATATTTGATTTTTTTATGTCTATGCTTTAAACCCACAATACACAGAAACTGCAGTGCTGCATGGAAGGTTGTTCAGAATTCAAAAAATTACAGCATGCAAAATCACTGGCAAGAGTTACAGACTAGGCAGTCCTTTTTCAATTCAAGCATGAATATGCTATTTACAAATCTTAGGTCTTGTTCACACAGGTTTCAGCTTGTATGAAAGAAGTGTGTCCAGAAAACATTTCCAAAGTTTCCAATGTTTTCAGAAAACTTTAGGAAGCTTTATTTTAAATTGTAACTGCTGGCTTAAAGTAGAACTGAAGGTATTTTACAAAAACATTTGAGAAGGTAGGCTATTTATTGTAGAATAAAAAGTTGGGTTAATTTTCTAAAACTGGAGTGCAAAATCTGGTGCAGCTCTGCATAGAAACCAATTTGTTTATATTTTTTTTTGTCACAGCTTAATTGAACAAGCTGAAGTTAGAAGCTGATTGGCTACTATGCACAGCTGCACCAAATGTTGCACTCTCCAATTTTAGTAAACCGGCCCCAATGTCTCTTCTGCAGTAAAATACACCTTCCTGCCTGCTCTCAGTCTTCTGCAGTGAGCTGTACATTGCTGACACAGTCCCTGTGTGCTGAGATGACTGACTTCAGTGCATGCACAGGAGTAGTGCCGCTCTGCACTGGTGTTGCTATGGCTATTTTGGTGTTTTTTTAATATCCTAAATATATAGAATGATGCATTTTGATTACCATGTATTGTTTTTAGAAGCTAAGCTTCTCCTATTCATATTCTAAGGAACTCATTTGACTGGTACATTGAGCTCATGCAACAGAATGTGATGTTGGCATGAAGTAGGGGTAGGGAAGAAAGGACTTGAGCTCAGCCATGTGCCGAAGGCCTCTCGTACAACTCTGGCTCGAGAGCCACTTATGGTGAGACAGCAGCCTCTGGAGCATGGTGGGGTAAGAGCGCATAGAATCAGTCCAGTAGTCTTTGTGGGTAGTAGTCTTTGTGGGTAGTAGCCAGGAACCCACAGGAAGGAAGCCAGGATTGGCTGATATCAGGCAGATGAGACCGCAGACAGGCTGGCAGGGCTTGGCTGATGAAAGACTGTAAATGCACAACAGGATGCAGGAGCCTGAAGATGCTGAGCTGGACTGAAGCTGTAGCAGGCTGGAGGAGCTGGAAGCAGGGTCAGATGAGCTAGGCTGGTAATGGGCAGGCAGATCAGGCATAAACGACAGCCAGTAGTATAGTCTGGTCATAGGCAGAGTTGGCAACAGATGCAGGATCAACAGGAGCAGCAGGCAGCTTCACCCCATTACCGAGGTGAAGCCAGGGGTCAGAGCAGGTAGCAGACTGGAATGGTTGGGAGCAAGTCAGGTCAGGATCAGAAGTCAAACACAGGAATCGGGAACATACACAGAGGCTGTAGACTAAGCAGCAATTGGCCAGTAATGAAGCTTAGTTTAAATAGGCCAATTGGCGCCAATCTTTGTGACAGGTGCGCGTATGTGAACATTTGCGCATGTTTGAGCATTTGCATTTGCACCTGCAACTGTTCTGCGCGTTCTTTTTTGGCATATGCACATATGTGTATGTCTTGGAAACTGCAGCTGTACTATACTGGCACCTTTCCTGACATTGGCCCCTCCTTATGGGCAGCCTCCGAATGCTCAGCTGGCTCTTTTTCTGCGGGTAATTGCGGAAGAAAGTATGAACCAAGTCCATAGCATGTACATTCTGCTCTGGTTACCAGGACTTCTGTTCTGGCCTTAACCCTTCCATTTGATTAGGTATTACACTTGACCCCTTCTCTTTCTGCAGCCCACAATTGCCTCAACCTCAAACTGCTCATTCCCATCAATGGTGGTCCAGTTTCCCGATTCAGAAAGGGATCTGACACTGTAGGCTTTAATATTGACACGTGGAACACTGGATGTATCCTAAAAGATTCTGGCAATGACGGTTCATAAGAAACATAGTTAACTCTCCTTCTCGCTGGAAATGGCCCCACATATTTAGGACCAAGCATCTTTGAAGGACATGCCAGTTTTATATTGGTTGTGGCTAGCCATACCTGGTCTTCTGGTTGCAGGATCAGCTCCCCTTTCTTTTATCAAATGCCCGCTTTTTATCCTCCTGTGCTTTGGTCTCAGCCTCCAGCAGTAGCTTGTTTTTGCGACTGAAAAAATCCAAGGTGCTTTGGATGGCTGGAACCAAGGATTCAGGGTCAAGATTAGGCAGAAAGGTACTTGGTGGCTGCATGACCGGAGTTATTATAAGTGAACTCCGCTAACATCAGGAGTGACACTCAGTTATCCTGGACAAATGTTGTGAAGCACTGGATGTATTGCTCCAAGGTCTGATTGGTTCATTCAGTTTGCCCGTTAGACTGTGGATGGTATGCAGAGGACATAAAAAGTTTGATCCTTAGGGTTTCACATAGTGCGCTCCAGAATCTTGATGTGAATTGAACCCCTCGGTCTGAAACCATGTCTATGGGCCCCCCATGGAGCCTAACAACCTTCTTTACAAATGCTCGAGCAGTCTCCACAGCACATGGTGTACCCCGCAGAGGTAGGAAGTGGGCCATTTTAGACAGCCATTTAACTATGACAAAAATGGCTGTACAGCCCTCGGGGGATGGCAGTTCTTCTATAAAGTCCATGGAGATCATGATCCATGGCCTGTCGAACACAGGCAAAGGTCTGAGCAAACCTCAGGCCTTGTTTTGGGTGCTTTTACTTTCGGGTACAGGTAATGCATGCATTTACATAGCCTTTACAATCCTTTTCCAGATCAGGCCACCAGGACATGCGCCGCACCAATTCCCTCATCTTGCGGATTCCAAAGTGTCCTGCTAAGGGGTAGTCATGACAGAACCCCTGAACTGTTATTCAAACATTTTCTGGGACAAGGACTCGATTTCCTCTCCAAAGACGTCCTTCTTTTGCCTGTAAGGTGTCCCTGATAGGACTGGGGGTAACTGTAGATGCTTGCTTCAGCTGTGATACAAGATCAGTCTGTAGAAACAGGACGTTCCCTGCTAGCAGTATAGTATCTGGTACTGGCAAGTCCTTAGGGTCCTCAAACATGCATGACAACGCATCAGGATTGACATTCTTTGACCCGGGTCTGTAGGTAATATGGAATGAACACCTTAAAAAGAAGAGTGCCATCGAGCCTTGCAAGTTTTCAGACATTTAGCAGTCCTTAGATATTCAAGGTTTTTGTAGTCTGAATAGATCAGTATTGGGTGAGCTGTCCCTTCTAACAGATATCTCCATTCCTTAAGGGAAGCTTTTAATGCAAGAAGTTCCCGATCTCCCACGTCATAGTTCCACTCTGCAGAGGCAAGTTTCCTTGAGAAGAAAGCTACTGGATGGATCAAATTCGTGAGACCTGAACACTGGGACAGAACCACCCCGACTGCACTCTCAGAATCATCAACTTCCAGGATATAAGGTAGTACTGGAGCTGGATGACTTACGGGGCGGATCTTAAGCATCGCAAAGGCAGCCTGAGCCTCAGGAGATCATCCGAAACGAACACCCTGCTTGGTAAGTTGTGTAATGGGCGTGATGATAGCCAAAAAGTTCTTAATAAATCCATGCTAAAAATTACAAAACCCCACTAACCGATGAATACCCTTCTTATCTGTGGGTGCACTGCTGGCCAAGTCAGGATTGCAGAGACTTGTTTGTGGATCCATTTTGTTCTCTCTGGTAGAAATGATCAAGACAAGGAACTGAATACTTGGCTGCTAAACCTCACACTTCTCTGGCTAGGCATAGAGTCCATGTTGGTAGAGACGGCATAGGACACTCTTGACATGTCCCCGGTGGATTTCAAGGGAAGCAGAGAATACGAGGATGTCATCCAAGTATGCAATGACAAAGATATGCAGATATATTTGGGATTGTTATACCACTTCTAGGGGCAGACTGTCATATCCACATACTGTCAGAAACCATGAAACAGACTGAGACAGAAGTACAATCAAATCACACTTGTTTATTAATAAAAATAAAAAGTTAAATAGAAAAAAGCGTAGTCAAGCATAGCCAGAGTCCTGTAGCCAGATTGGGTAGTCAGCCAGTCCAAAGTTCATTAACCAGATCGGGTAATCAGCCAGGCTGGAAGTCAGGGATCCAAGGAGAGCAACCGCAAGTAGGATAAGAAGCCAGGTGGGATGTCAGCAAGCCAGTCTTGAAACAAACAGCAGGAGATGGTTCCCTGAGATGTGACCAACGCGAAGCCAAATGAAAAAGTGAGCAGGAAGGCTTTAAAAAGGCAGGTCAGACGAGCATCATCGGGAACAGCTGGTAACTGTGGAAAGAGAAGAGAGCTGGCAATTAGCCGACAGCTGAATGGCCAGCCCAGAGGAGGAAGGGCTAAGCCAGCCCTGACAGTACCCCCCTCAATGACCCCTCTCCCTCGGAGGGCCACCGGGCTTGAGGGGAAACCGTCTATGGAACTCGCGGAGGAGAACAGGTGCATGTACGTCAGAGGATGAAACCCAGGAGTGTTCCTCCGGACCGTACCCCTTCCAATGCACCAGGTACTGTATGCTCCCACAGAACCTACGGGAGTCAACAATGGATTGTACCTCATACTCCTCATGGTTCTCAACCAGAATAGGGTGAGGACGTGGCACCGAGGTGGTAAATCGGTTACAGACCAACGGTTTCAATAAGGAGACATGAAACACATTAGAGATGCGCATACTAGGAGGAAGGTCCAACGCGTAAGCTACTGGGTTAATCCTGCGAAGGATACGGAACGGCCCAATAAACCGAGGTGCAAACTTCAGTGAGGGAACACAAAGCCGGAGGTTGCGAGATGACAGCCAGACCCTGTCCCCAACCTGGTAGGAAGGCGCAGGCAGGCGTCTGCGGTCAGCATGGAGTCTGTACCTATCATTAGCATGACGCAAAGCCTCCTGGACTTGTACCCAAGTGGAACGAAGACCACGGAGATGCTCCTCTAACGCAGGAATAATTTGCGGAACAAACGAGTCAGGCAACATGGAAGGTTGGAAACCATAATTCGCTATAAATGGAGACAATCGGGAGGCAGAATTCAAGGCACTGTTGTGAGCATACTCTGCCCAAGGTAATAGGTCAGACCAGTTGTTATGATGGTCAGAAATATAGCAACGTAGGAATTGCTCCAAGGACTGATTGGCTCATTCTGCGGCCCCATTAGACTGCGGTGATACGCAGAAGAGAACGCAAGCTGGATTCCCAACTGTGCACAAAAGGCTCTCCAGAACCGGGAGACAAACTGACTGCCCCTGTCCGAGACAATCACCTTGTGTAGCCCATGTAAGCGAAAGATCTCCCGAGCAAAAATGGAAGCCAGTTCCTTAGAGGTGGGCAACTTCTTAAGTGGAATACAATGACACATCTTTGAGAACCGGTCAACCACCATAAGGATAACAGTGTTGCCTTGGGAGTTGGGCAATTCCACAATGAAATCCATAGACAGGTGAGTCCAGGGCCTCTCTCCATTGGGTATGGGTTGTAGGAGGCCCACTGGAAGGTGTCGTGGAGTCTTACTCTGAGCACACATGGGACAGGAGGCTACGAAGGCAGTAACATCAGCCCATAGACTAGGCCACCAGAATTGTTGGGAGATGGCCCAAATGAGTTGATTCTTCCCAGGATGGCCAGCTGCCTTTGGAGAATGGTAAGTCTGGAGCACTGCAGTACTCTCTGGGACAAAGCAGCGGTCACAAGCTTTATCAGGAGGAGCATAGACCTGAGCAGCAAGAATTTTGTCACCCAAAGGAGCAGTAAGACTGCTGCGAACCGTAGCCAAGATACGATCAGGAGGAATCATAGGAACCGGAACCGACTCCGACTTGGAAGTGGAGGAAAATTGTCGTGACAAGGCATCAGCCCTTACATTATTAGTACCGGGTAAGAATGAGACAATTTAATTAAAGCTCGACAAGAAAAGAGCCCATCGCGCCCTTCTGGGAGAGAGTCGCTTAGCCTCAGACAAGAATGTAAGATTCTTATGGTCAGTAAGAATAAGAACGGGCACAGTGGTACCTTCAAGGAGATGTCTCCATTCTTTCAGGGCTAAAATGATCGCCAACAGCTCTCTTTCACCAATATCATAATTGCACTCAGCAGGTGACAATTTCTTGGAAAAGTAGCCACATGGATGCATAGCGCTCTCAGAGTTAAGACGTTGAGACAGAAGGGCGCCAACTCCCATCTCAGAAGCATCAACTTCTAGGATAAAAGGCAACGTAGGATCAGGATGTGCCAACACAAACAAAGGCAGCCTTGAGAGTCTCAAAGGCCTTAATGGACTCCGGAGACCAACTCTGTGGGTTACCGTCCTTTCTGGTCATATCGGTCAGAGGCTTGACCAGAGACGAGAAGTTACGAATAAACTTCCGATAGTAGTTGGTAAAGCCCAGGAAACGCTGCAGAGGACGTAAACCCACGGGTCGAGTCCACTGTAGGACTGCCGACAGTTTCTCTGGGTCCATCGAAAAACCAGCAGTGGAAATGACATAGCCCAGGAATGTAACCTGTTCACGATGGAACTCGCACTTCTCCAGTTTACAATAGAGATTGTTCTCTCTTAGTTTCTGAAGTACACGGCAGACATCTGTGTGGTGGCTCTCCAGGGACTTGGAAAATATGAGGATATCATAGAGATAAACCACCACACACAATTGCAACAAATCTCGGAGGACATCGTTAATAAATTCCTGGAAAACTGCCAGGGCGTTACAAAGGCCAAAGGGCATTACCAGGTATTCATAATGGCCTGTTCTGGTATTAAACGCAGTTTTCCACTCGTCGCCCTCCTTAATGCGCACAAGATTATATGCCCCTCTCAGGTCAAGCTTTTGCTCCCTTGAGGTGGTCAAATAACTCCGTAATCAATGGAATCGGGTAGGCATTCTTTTTTTTATTTTTTTATTTTACAAAAGTTTTTATTGAAAGAGAACAGAGCATTATAAACAACAATGTATCGTGTAAAATCGTTTTCATTTGAACATATTTTTACATGTTAAAGAAGGAACATAGCGAATGTTACAACAACTGATAGATTATATATAGATACCACATGTAGCTTCTTCATATCAAGTATAAAATCCGAATTATCCAAAAAAAGGACATTTAAAGTATCTGAGCACATATAAGGCTAAGTTCAAGTTGCTGTCATTAATAGAGGGGGAGGAAGTGGGAGAGGGAAGGAAAGGGACAAAAAATAAAAAATAAAAAATAAAATCGTGACACGATTAAGACCCCTATAATCTATACAAGGTCTCAGTTCACCGCTCTTCTTTTTCACAAAGAAGAAACCAGCACCAGCAGGAGACAAGGACTTGCGGATGTAACCTCGAGAAAGTGCGTCAGCAACATACTCCTCCATGGCCTTATCCTCCAAAACCGACAAAGGGTAAACCCGGCCACGAGGAGGTATGGCACCAGGTTGAAGGTCAATTGCGCAATCATAAGGCCGGTGTGGAGGCAAACTACCAGCTTGACCTTCATCAAAGACATCGCCAAAATCACGGTACTCCTCTGGCAAGGAGGGGAGTGAAGCGGTGCACAGGACCTTGGATACCTTCAGGAAGCATGTCTCACTGCATTGTGGTGACCAGGAGAGAACCTCAGCACGGAGCCAATCAAAAGAGGGGTTGTGCCTCTGTAACCAAGGATAACCAATAACCAGCGGAAATCTGGGTGAGGAAATAGCTTGGAATTGGATTATCTCATGGTGAAGAGCCCCTACGGACATGGACAACAGAACCGTCTCATGAGTCACATGGGCAGGCTGTAAAGGTCCCCCATCAAGAGCCTCAATGGCAAGTGGAGTGTCACGCAACTGCAGCGGAATCGAGTGCTGCGAAACAAATGCAGCATCAATGAACAGGCCTGCAGCCCCAGAATCGATTAGAGCCTGTATCTCGATGGACGACTCAGCCCAAGAAAGGGTGACCAAAATCAGGGGCTTATCCTTCTGGATAACTGGGGACGAAACAACGCCATCTAAGGTCTGTCCATGACAGGACCTCAAGGTTCGGGCGTTCCCTGGACAGGTAGGACAAGACTTCAAAAAGTGACCTGCCTGGCCACAATAAAGGCACAATCTCTCCCTCCTTCTGAAGGCTCTCTCATCCGCAGAGAGACGCATGAAGCCCAGGTGCATGGGTTCATCTTCACTAGGGATGAGCTTCGTGTTCGAGTCGAACATACGTTCGACTCGAACATTGGCTGTTCGCCCGTTCGGCGAATTCCGAACATTATGGGCCGTTCGCGCCAAATTCGTGTGGCGCTCACGGCCCACAATGCACTGCGTCATCGCAGTGCATTGCTGGCTCATGATTGGCCAAGCATGCACGGTGACCCCGCATGCTTGGCCAATCACAGCGCCAGCAGCGAGGAGAGCCATGATTGGCCACAGGCAGGATGCCTGTGGCCAATCATAGCTCAGGCTGTGTAGTACACGCCCCACACTATATAAGGCCACCAGCACGGCGGCCTTGTGTAGTGTGTTGGCGTCTGAAGCAGTTAGTGGGTGTTCTATGTACCTTCAAAACAGTACACACCGATCGTTATTGGCCGATTTTCGATCTTGCTCTTCTGTAGTGGTTGTTGTCTGCTTGCCCTGACCGCAGTATACACCGCTATATTCACCTCACCTATATAGCTAGTGATCTATCTTTTATAATAGAGCTTGCAGTCAGTAGTGTTAGTAGCTTGTGCGTGCTGTCTGTGCGCTCTGTACCCAGTACACACCGCTATATCCACCTACATAGCTCTTCTCTATTTGAGCCTACTTGCCATCTGCAGGAGTTATTGGAAGTTGTGTGTGCCTCCAGCACAGCACAGTATACATCTGTATATACCCCTTTATCTCTGGTGTTCTATAATAAAGGCATCTGCAGGAGTTAGTGGGTGTTTTGTGCCTCCAGCACAATATACACCTGTATCTACCCTTTATTGCTGTTCTCTAATAGAGCCATCTGCAGGGCTTAGTGGGTGTTGTGTGACTCCATTACAGCATACCCCTTTATCTCTGGTGTTCTATAATAAAGGCATCTGCAGGAGTTAGTGGGTGTTGTGTGCCTCCAGCACAATATACACTACCCAACTGCTGTTTTACCCAACTCCCTTCAGGCCATTACCATGTCTGGAAGGCCAGCAAGGAGAGGCAGACAGGCGCGAGCCGATAAAAGAGGGCAAGCAGGCTCTGTGTCTAGAGACAACAGTGCTGGTCGTGGACGCGGTGCATTGTCATCAGCACGTGGCCATGGGACACGCTTGTCCTTCTTTTCGGCAGCTGGACATGTTGAACCACAACATGCCAATGACTTGGTAGAGTGGATGACCAAGCCCTCTTCATCCTCCTCATCCTCTCTCACCCAGTCTCAGGGTACTAGCAAAGCAGCTGCCAACGCATCATCTTCCCTCGTCTCAATGTCATCATCAGTGACTCCTTCCCTAGACCCACCACGTCCTCCTGAGGAGTCTCCTGAACTCTTTGAGCACAGTGTTGGGTACATGCTTCAGGAGGATGCCCAGTGTTTTGTAGCCTCTGATGATGACACTCAGCTAGAGGAAGGCAGTAGCGTTAATGCAGAGAGAGGGGATGCTCAAGAAGGACAGCAATCTGGCAGTCATGTTCCACAAGCTGCAGCATATTGCCAGGTTTGCTACAGCGATGAAGAGGGAGGGGATGATGAGGGCACTGACTCCACGTGGGTGCCTGGTAGGAGAGAGGAGGAGGAGGAGGCACATGTCCAACGAGGCAGGATGCCCTCCGGGGGCCAGCTTAGGGGCAGCACACCGACTGAATCACACCGCAGAGCTCCGCCTGTAGAGGGCGCTGCCTCTGCGCGTTATTCTAAAAGTTCTTTGGTGTGGGCCTTTTTTGAGACGAGTGCATCAGATCGCACCGCTGCTATTTGCAACATATGTCTCAAGCGTATCTCGCGTGGCCAAAACATCAGCCGCTTGGGCACCACATGCATGACCAGACATATGTTGACCTGCCATGCAGCTCGTTGGCAAGCGTACCTCAAAGACCCACACTAAAGAACAAAGCGGACCTCTCCTTGCTCCTCATCAGCTGGCATCTCCAACCCCACTAGACCTTCAGTCCTCTCTGAAACCTGCTCTGAGAGGAATGAAGGTGTAGAATTAGGTGTGTCACAGCCAAGTGCTTCCGGGAACTCTGCTAGCAGTACACCCACGTCCGATTATAGCAGGCAAATGTCCCTGCCCCAGCTGCTGGACCGGCGAAAGAAGTTCACTCCCAGCCATCCACATGCCCAGCGGTTGAATGCTAGCTTGGCTAAATTGCCAGCACTTCAACTGCTGCCTTTTCAGTTGGTAGACTCGGCCCCCTTCCGTGAGTTTGTACAATGTGCGGTTCCTCAGTGGCAGGTCCCCAAACGCCACTTTTTCTCACGGAAGGCGATTCCGGCTCTCTACTGGCATGTGGAAGGCAATGTCCTTGCCTCGCTGGACAGGGCGGTCAGCGGTAAGGTGCATATTACCGCTGACTCATGGTCCAGCAGGCATGGACAGGGACGTTACCTGTCTTTCACGGCCCATTGGGTCACTCTTCTGGCAGCTGGGAAGGATGCAGGACAAGGTGCAGTAGTGTTGGAGGTTGTTCCGCCACCACGCCTCCAAAATGCTACTATTGGTTGTGACACACCTCTCTCCTCCACCCCCTCCTCTTCTTCTTCCTCCATGGCCTCTTCCAGTGCTCTGTCCTCAGAACCAGCGGTGCTCCGTAGGCGTTCCAGGGGCTACGCAAGTATGCAGGCAAAAAGATGCCATGCCGTGCTTGCGCTGGTTTGTTTGGGGGACAGGAGCCACACTGGGGCAGATGTTTTGTCAGCTCTGCAGGGGCAGGCCGAGAGGTGGTTGACGCCATGCCAGCTTAAGCCAGGAATGGTGGTTTGCAACAATGGCACCAACCTCCTCTCCGCCCTCCGACAGGGACAACTGACCCATGTGCCCTGTGTAGCTCACGTCCTTAACCTGGTGGTGCAGCGGTTCTTGGGCAGGTACCCCGGCTTACAGGATGTCCTGAAGCAGGCCAGGAAAGTCTGTGTGCATTTCCGCCGATCATTTAATGCCTGTGCTCGGCTGGCTGAGCTCCAAAAGGAGTTGAACCTGCCCAAGAACCGCCTTATATGTGACATGCCCACCAGGTGGAACTCAACGTTGGCCATGCTGCAGCGGCTGCACACGCAGCAGAGGGCCATCAATGAGTACCTGTGCGACTACGGCACCAGGACAGGGTCAGGGGAGCTTGGTTTTTTCTCACCACGCCAGTGGGGCATGATCAGGGATGCATGCACTGTCCTGTCACCGTTTGAGGAGGCCACAAGGATGGTGAGCAGTGACAGTGCATGCATCAGTGACACTGTACCTCTTGTCCACCTCTTGGAGCATACGCTGCGTGGAATAATGGACAGGGCACTTGAGGCAGAACAGAGGCAGGAAGAGGAGGACTTCCTTGCCTCTCAAGGCCCCCTTTATCCAGACAGTGTTCCTGCTGTGCCACCCATCACACAGGAAGAGGATGAGGAGGAGGAAGAGGAGGAGGAGGATGATTGTGTCAGCATGGAGGTGGAGGCTGGCACTCAGCATCAGCAGCAGCAGTCTTGTAGGGATGATTTACAGTCCCAAGAAGCACGTGGACTTGTACGTGGCTGGGAAGAGGTAGCTGCGGATCATGTTGTCCTTAGTGACCCAGAGGACTCCGGACCGAATGCCTCAGCTAACCTACGCTGCATGGCCTCCCTGATCCTGCAAAGCCTGCGGAAGGATCCTCGTATTCTTCGGATCAAGGAGAGGGACCATTACTGGCTGGCCACTCTCCTTGATCCATGGTACAAGGGTAAGGTTGCCGACCTTATCTTGCCATCGCAGAGGGAGCAGAGGATGAGACATCTCCGGGAGGCCTTGCAGAAAGGTCTGTGCAACACGTTCCCAGAGACTGGGAGGTTACAAACTCCTGGTCCTGGACAACGTGTTGCTGAGGCATCGGTCAGAAGGAGCGGTGGAGAAGGTGGCCGTCTGACTGATGCTTTCAGACAATTTTTTAGTCCGCAGCCCCAAGGTATGATCGGTTCCAGCAACCATCGCCAGCGTCTGATTTACATGGTGCAGGAATACCTAGGGGCAAGGTCAGACTTGGACACCTTTCCCACCGAAAATCCTCTGGCTTACTGGGTCTTGAGGATGGATCACTGGCCAGAGCTTGCACAGTATGCAATTGAGCTACTGGCCTGTCCTGCATCCAGCGTTCTTTCGAAACGCACCTTCAGTGCTGCTGGTGGCTTTGTTACCGATCACAGGGTGCGTCTGTCCACCAAATCAGTTGATCAACTGACCTTCTTTAAGATGAATCAGTCTTGGATCACCCACAGCTACCAAGCACCTGAAGCTGATGTAACCGAATAATTTGTTTTGAAATATCACATCCCTTCAAGACTGCCTATGCTGATGCTGAGTGACTGTCCTGTTATGTTGATTGTCTATCCTCTTCCTCCTCCGCTGATATGTTGGAAGAACATTTCTGGTTCTGTGTGATGCCATCAGCCCAATTTTTCTGCCCCTGTTTAACAGGGGCGTTTAATTACAATTTTTGATGCAATGCTTTGCAGCAGGGCTAATTCCTGCAATAAAACAAGAGTATATGGGAGAGGTTGCAGTGTCGTGGCACCAGCACCAGTGCCTAAGGCCCAATTTTTCTGCCCCTGTATAACAGGGGCGTTTAATTACAATTTTTGATGCAATGCTTTGCAGCAGGGCTAATTCCTGCAATAAAACAAGAGTATATGGGAGAGGTTGCAATGTGGTGGCACCAGCACCAGTGCCTAAGGCCCAATTTTTCTGCCCCTGTTTAACAGGGGCGTTTAATTACAATTTTTGATGCAATGCTTTGCAGCAGGGCTAATTCCTGCAATAAAACAAGAGTATATGGGAGAGGTTGCAGTGTCGTGGCACCAGCACCAGTGCCTAAGGCCCAATTTTTCTGCCCCTGTTTAACAGGGACATGTAATTAAAATTATTGATATAATATTTCACAGGAGGGCCCGTTCCTGTGCCCACCAGTAACTGTGAGGACTTATAATGTTGTGGCACCAGCACCACAACCACCAAAGGTCAGTTTTTCTACCACTGTTCAACAATGGCATGTAATTACAATTCTTGATATAATCGTTCACAGCAGGGCGCTCCAGCGCCCACCAAGAGTCACTTTCAGGGCTTACAATGTTGTGGCAAAACCAACACCTTGTTCCGCCATTTCTGCAGAGCATATAGGGCAGGCCCCTACTTTCAAACATCCAACTTACAAACATCTCCTACATGCAAACAGAAGGAGACAACAGCAAGTGAGATGAAAAAAGATGTACGACAAAACAAATTATACAGGGGTGATAACCCTTCCTTATGTTTTCCAAAAAGCTTAAAAATATTTTTTTTGACTGGAGCTACACTTTAAAAATGTACCAGTTGAAAATTACAAACAGATTCAACTTAACACAACAAACCTACACAGTCCCTGTCTTGTTTGCACCGCCTGTATACTGCTGTTCTGAGTATATAGGGCCTGGGGGCCACACACATTTCCTTTTTTTAATATGGGTACTGGGTTCCCCTTAAAATGCGTACAAGACCCAAAGGGGCTGGTAATGGGCAGGGAGGGCTACCCATGCCATTTTTCTCAATGAGTTTCAACCATATTGCAGGAACCAGATATAACATTAAAACCGCAAGCAGTTTTAAATGATGTTATTTCCATTTAATGTCATTTTGTGCAGGGACTGTTCTAAACAAAGGAAACACGTGGCATTTCACAGGCATACTACAGACACCCCCCAGGCACCATATTTAAAGGAATATTTCACTTTTTTTTCACTTTAATTGTCATTAAAATCAGTGCTCCCGCAAAAACGGACATTTTTAAAAACATTTTAGTCATTGACCCATGTCCCCTGGGGCAGGAGCCAGGTCCCCAAACCCTTTTTAGGACAGTATCTTGCATATTAGCCGTTAAAATTAGCACTTTTAATTTCGAACGTTCGAGTCCCATAGACTTCAATGGGGTTCTAAAGTTCGTACGAATTTGGGGTCCATTCGAAAAGTTCTGGTGCGAACCGAACCGGGGGGTGTTTGGCTCATCCCTAATCTTCACTGACCAACTCAGTACCAGGAGGCATGGGAGGTGAGGGAGGCATGGGTGGGACTACAAAGCTCGGAGGCAAAAGTACAGGAGGCTTCCGCAAGCGCTCCTTAAGAGAAAGTCTTTCTCTGAGTCTGGAGTCAATGAGGATGGCAAACGAGATCAAGCTCTCCAGCTCAGTGGGTATATCTCGGACTGCTATCTCATCCTTGATGGAATCCGAGAGACCATGAGAAAAAGCAGCCACGAGGGCCTCATTGTTCCAAGCAACCTCTGCTGCCAGAGTACGTAATTCAATGGCGTAGTCAGCAACAGTTCTCGTCCTCTGTTTGATGGACATGAGGCACTTGGCAGCAGAAGCAGAGCGTTAGGGAACATCAAAAACCCTTTTAAAGGAGGCCACAAACTGAGGGTAACTCAAAACAACAGGTTTTTGCGTCTCCCTAAGAGGGTTAGCCCAGGCCAAGGCTCTCTCAGAAAGCAAAGATATCACGAAACCTACTTTGCTTCTGTCCGTGGGAAACGCATGGGGCAGCATTTCGAAGTATATCTCAACCTGATTGAGAAACCCTCTGCATTGAACTGGATCACCCCCAAATCGCTGGGGAAGCAGAGCAGAACCAGACATACCTCTTATAGAGGTAATACTCGAGGCGGGTGCCTGCACAGAGACTGGCACAGCAGCAGGGATGGCCTGCGACTCAGGTTGTACCGGAGCAGCCGCCGTGGGGGGATTCCAGGTGAGCCGTGCGATTCAGGAGCGTTTGTAACGCCAAGGCAAACTGATCCATGCGGTGATCTTGCTCATCCAATCTGGAAAAAATATTACCAACAAGGGGATTGACTGTATCTTCTGAATTCATGGCCTTCGCGTACTGTCAGAAACCATGAAACAGACTGAGACAGAGTCCTGTACCCAGATTGGGTAGTCAGCCAGTCCAAAGTTCATTAACCAGATCGGGTAATCAGCCAGGCCGGAAGTCAGGGATCCAAGGAGAGCAACCGCAAGTAGGATAAGAAGCCAGTTGGGATGTCAGCAAGCCAGTCTTGAAACAAACAGTAGGAGATGGTTCCCTGTGATGTGACCAACACGAAGGCAAATGAAAAAGTGAGCAGGAAGGCTTTAAATAGGCAGATCAGACGAGCATCATCAGGAACAGCTGGTAACTGTGGAAAGAGAAGAGAGCTTGCAATTAGCCGACAGCTGAGCGGCCAGCCCAGAGGAGGAAGGGCTAAGCCAGCCCTGACACATCCCTAAGTAATTGATTGAAACTAAATTTGAGAGAGCACCACTCTCCCATAAGGTGATGGGACTTTCACGGATATGTCACCGTCTCTGAGGTAAGCACATACACAGTGAATAATAATAAAATATAAATTTATTACAAAATATACAGAGCATAAAAATTATTTGACAGTAACATTAGGCAGAGTGCTATGTATAGATCCATCAGGGTTGAGAAACAGTTGCAAATCCAAGAAAGGATGCTATACTCATCCGACTGCATGGTAAATTTTAATTGGAATTCATTGGCAGAGATGAATGTCATAAATCTCTAAAGCTCGTTCATAGTCCCTGTCCAGATGACCAGCACATTGTTGTACATCAAAATATGGTGGAGGTAGGGGGGCGTGGCGACCGAGCTCTAAGATGGACACCTGATTCTGGAGCTCCGTTCGCTTGCCAGAGAGAATACGTCGCATCAGCGCTCACCGGCCGTATTTTACCCGCAAACTCACCCGAACGATCAGCGGAACGGCTGAGGAATGTCAAGGAGACGAAAAAACACCCTTCAACCGCAGAAGATGGCTCACTTCTTCCCGGCGAAGTCCCGCGGGCCTTCGCAATATGGCGGCGGATCACACCCTCGCCTCAGAGCAGAGCAGGCCGCGCCGAACGGAACGGACGGCGGAGAGCTCAACTCCCACCGAGAGTCTGCGGGATCCTTCAGTGGCCAGTCGTCAGGTACGCCGAGCCCCACTACAAGGAGCCCAGCCAAATCCAAACCCAGGCTCCTATCTCCTGACAGACACCCAGCCATGGAGGTAAGCGCCTCACAATGTGACAAGACAGCACAACCATCACAAGACCCTGACCCCATAGCACAATTTCCCACATCTGGCCAACCTATTTCAGATACTGTGCTAAAAGAAATGCTAATATCACTTCGATCAGCTCTCCATGCAGATATGGTACAAGGTATTAACCAGTGCCACAGAGAAGTGCAGGCCATAGGGGTCAGAGTGGATAGGGTGGAACGCAAAATGGAGGATTTTTCAGCTACCTATAATGTGATGGTGGATGCACACACAGCACAGGGGGAGGACATAGCATGGTTGAAAGACAAGGTCGCAGACCTCGAAGACCGCAGCAGACGTAACAACATTAAATTAAGGGGAATACCTGAATCTGTCTCTGCACAACAACTCCTACAATTTGCCCAAACGCTGTTTTCCTCTCTGCTGCCTAATTTGACCGCACAGGACTTAATAGTGGACCGGATCCATAGGATCCCCAAACCCTCCTTCCTCCCTGAGGGCACCCCGAGAGACACGCTATTGAGGATCCATTTCTACCATGTTAAAGAGAAAATATTTCAGGCAGCACGCAGCCCCGACAATATGCCTCCCCAATATGCCGATTTGCAAATCCTCCCGGACCTCTCTCGGCATACGTTACAGAGAAGACGCAATCTGGCGACAATCACGAAAGCTTTAAGAAACCATAAAATTCCACACAAATGGAAATATCCAGCCACACTCATCATCACACATAATGGGGTCACCAAATCCATTAATAAATTGGAAGAAGGCATTCACCTCCTGACCCAATGGGGGATTCTGCAGGAGCCACCACCTACTCTAGCTCCCCCACGGCGCCCCTCGCCTCTCCAGGAGGAATGGCAGCTAGTCTCACACAAGCGCCACAACAAACCACAGGCTGGGAGTAGCTCATAACTACTCCACATTCTTTACATCTCTTCTCTCTGGCAGACGGAGTTAGTTTTTACTCTCCAATCGCCCTGTTACTAAGTTCAGCAGTCATGACTGCACACGGATCAGTTGTTAGATCCTTTTTTACTATTCATGCATTATACGTTTTTGTCTTATGTTTTTGTTTCTTTCCTTTTTTCCTCCCTTCTGGACTCATGGACCTCTACGACGCAACCGAGAACTTCCTTGGGAAAAATCCAACACTATTCCGTTCAGCACTGGTGCAGACACATTTATTGAAAACGTGCGACAATAGTGAGTACCATGCACTTATGATCACACAGACTTTCTTACCACATCATAAATGACTATTACATGCTTATCTCTTAACGTGCGGGGGCTGAACCACCCCGCCAAATGTTTTTCACTCTGGAAAGAGGCCCACAAACAAAAAGCGGACATACTACTCGTCCAAGAGACTCATTTCCAACAGCGGAAAACTCCGGCCTGCACCCATAAAGATTACCCACACATATATTTGGCGTGTACTCCAGACAGCAAAAAAGGTGGGGTGATGGTAGCAATTAAGAACACTGTGTCCTTCCTTCTCAAGGAATCATTCATAGATGATAAAGGTAGATTCATAATTCTAACAGGCGACTTTGACTCTCAACCCTTCACCTTGGTAACGCTTTATGCTCCGAACTCCCATCAACTAAGATTTATCAGACGAGTGCTCAAAAAAGCTGAATCTATGCTTTACGGTAGTCTTCTCATCGGAGGGGACTTCAACCTGGTAGCGGATCATCATTTGGACACTACGGCTATTCACAAATGTAGATCATCACCTCTGCCTAATCTTTTACACACAAGAGACCTTTTCGACGTCTGGAGATGTCACCACGCTAATGAAAGGGACTATACCTTTTTCTCAGCTAGACACTGTACTTATTCAAGGATTGATATGTTCCTAACTGACAAGTGGCTTTTGCAGAGGGTCCGGGCCACTACGATACATGATATCACGTGGTCGGATCATGCTGCAATCTCAATGTCTATTGATACACAAAAGGCCGCTCCCTCGCCACCCATCTGGCGTTGCAATACTAGGCTTCTTCAAGAACCCAGGCTAGCCCCAATAATCTCTCAGCATCTCAGAGAATTTTTCCAAACCAATTCCACCCCAGACATTGATCCCTTTATCCTCTGGAACACACACAAAGCATTCATGAGAGGTATTCTTATACAGTTAGGAGCCAGAGAGAAGAAGAAGTACAATTCTTTACTGAAAGACGTGCTAGATGAAATACATTCACTAGACACCCACAACAAAGTCTCCCCCACGCCCGCTATAGCGGCTGCCATCACTGACCTTAGACACAAACTAAGAAACCTCCTTGCACAAAAATTTGACAAACATTTACGCAGACTGCAATTAAACTCTTACGCTGAATGAATGAATGAATGAAATACTTATATAGCGCACAATGCAAACTGAATCGCCTCTAGGCGCTGACGCTCATGCCAATAGAGCAGGGAAATACCTAGCTAATAGAATTAAAGCCGCCCGCACCCGCTCCAAAATTGCTCATCTAATACACCCGACATCACACCACAAAATCACAAATCCCCAGGACATAGCGAACCAGTTTGCGGATTATTATGGAGCTCTCTATAATCTACGCAATGACACAAACACTCCACAACCGACGGAACAAGACATTCAGACATTCCTGAAGGCCATCAATCTCCCATCTCTCTCGGAGGACCATCTTACCCAATTAAATGCCCCATTCACACTCCAGGAGATAGCTAAGACTATATCCACATTGCCCAACGGCAAATCCCCGGGCCCTGATGGCTTCGGGAACGAGTACTATAAACTCCTCATGGACCTGCTCTCCCCACACCTTCTTGACGTCTTCGCTAAAGCGGAATCAATCTCCTCCTTCCCCTCTGAGATGCTGAGAGCACACATTGTAACTTTACCAAAACCGGGTAAAGATCCCACCACTCCCGCAAATTTTAGGCCAATTTCCCTTTTAAATTCTGATATAAAAATCTATGCTAAATTGCTGGCCAGGAGACTGACCAATATCATTCCATGCATTATACCAAAGGACCAGATGGGCTTTGTGAAGGGGCGGCAGACTTCAGATGCCACTAGGCGCGTTATCAATGTTATTCACCATGCTAAAGCCTCCGGAACGCCTTCTCTGCTTCTTTCCATAGATGCAGAGAAGGCGCTCGATAGAGTGGACTGGACGTATATGAAAGAGGTATTGATCAAGTTTGGCTTCAGGGGACCAATATTCACTGCTATTATGGCACTTTATTTGTGCCCATCAGCACAGGTATACACGGCAGGCCTATTGTCCAAAACGTTTGACACAACAATTGGTACTCGCCAAGGGTGCCCTCTTTCTCCCACAATATTTAATCTGATTATAGAGCCATTAGCGCAATCTATACGGGCGAATGACCGGATTAAATGTTTCTCCTTTGGCAAATCCAAGCATGTCATAAATCTGTTTGCTGACGACATTATTCTACTATTAACTGATCCCATTCACTCTCTCCCTCAAGCCCACAAGGCCCTGTCTGATTTTGGAGCCATATCCTACTATAACCAGTTGCCGACCGCCGCACGCCGATGTACGTCGGCAGAATGGCACGGGCAGGCATAAGGACATACATGTACGTCCCTTGCCTCCCGCGGGTCGGGGGCCCGATCGGGCCCCCGCCCGGTGCCTGCGGCGGTCGGTTTTCGTCCGGGAGCGATCCGGGACGAGGGGGCGGCCATTCATTCATGGCCACCCCCTCGCGATCGCTCCAGACGAATAGAAATCCCCGGTGACATCACTTCCTCTCCTGTAATGTAAACACAGGAGAGGAAGTGATGTATTCTCTCCTCCGTGTCGGTATTTTTCGTTCCGACACGGAGGAGAGCGGATCGGTGAGTTGCACCAACACTCTACACACACAGTAGAACATGCCAGGCACACTCACACCCCCCCTTTACCCCCCGATCACCCCCCCAATTACCCCTGCCCCCCAGTCACAGTGACACCAATGTCATTTTTTTTTTTTTTTTGCATTGGTGTCATTTGTGACTGTAATAACTGTTAGGGCAGTTAGAGTTAGCCCCCTTTAGTTCTAATGTACCCCCCTAACCCCCCCAATAAAGGTTTAACCCCGTGATCACCCCCCGTCGCCAGTGTCACTAAGGCTGGGTTCACATTGCAGCGGTTTATGAGAACGAATGTGATTCGCACCGCACTGCAGTGCAAATCACATCCGATCTCTGTGCGATTCGAGTTCAGCCATTCGCCGCACCCGCCGCACCCGCCACACCCGCCGCACCCGCCGCAAATTCGCACGGGACCCTTTTTTTGGCCCGCAGCAGAATCGGATCGCATGGGTGTTCACACCATGCGATCCGAGTTTGCAGATCGCACTGCGATATGCGAACTGATCTGGGGGTGTCAGTAACATTTCACTGACACTCCCAGCAGTTCGCATAGGGCAGTGTGAACTGCCGCCGGGAGGCATGCCATGCGGGAACCCGCCGCGGATTCGCGGCGTTTCCGCATCGCTCCAGTGTGAACCCAGCCTAATAAGCGATCATTTTTCTGATCGCCGTATTAGTGTCACAGGTGACGCTAGTTAGGCAGGTAGGTATTTAGGTTCGCCGCAGCTTTTTATAGCGCCAGGGACCCCCATATACTACCGCATAAAGCCCCCTGATTGCCCCCTAGTTAACCCTTTCACCAGTGATCACCATATAAATGTTACAGGTGACGCTGGTTGGTTAGTTATTTTTTTATAGTTTCAGGGCACCCGCCATTTATTACCTAATAAAGGTTTAACCCCCTGATCACCCGGCGGGTGTCATTTGTGACTAATAACTGTTATGGCAGTTAGGGTTAGCCCCCTTTAGTTCTAAGGTACCCCCCTAACCCCCCCCAAAAAGGTTTAACCCCGTGATCACCCCCCGTCGCCAGTGTCACTAAGGCTGGGTTCACATTGCAGCGGTTTATGAGAACGGATGTGATTCGCACCGCACTGCAGTGCAAATCACATCCGATCTCTGTGCGATTCGAGTTCAGCCATTCGCCGCACCCGCCGCACCCGCCGCAAATTCGCACGGGACCCTTTTTTTGGCCCGCAGCAGAATCGGATCGCATGGGTGTTCACACCATGCGATCCGAGTTTGCAGATCGCACTGCGATATGCGAACTGATCTGGGGGTGTCAGTAACATTTCACTGACACTCCCAGCAGTTCGCATAGGGCAGCGTGAACTGCCGCCGGGAGGCATGCGATGCGGGAACCCGCCGCGCATTCGTGGCGTTCCCGCATCGCTCCAGTGTGAACCCAGCCTAATAAGCGATCGTTTTTCTGATCGCTGTATTAGTGTCACAGGTGACGCTAGTTAGGCAGGTAGGTATTTAGGTTCGCTGCAGCTTTTTATAGCGCCAGGGACCCCCATATACTACCGCATAAAGCCCTCTAATTGCCCCCTAGTTAACCCTTTCACCAGTGATCACCATATAACTGTTACAGGTGACGCTGGTTGGTTAGTTATTTTTTTATAGTTTCAGGGCACCCGCCATTTATTACCTAATAAAGGTTTAACCCCCTGATCACCCGGCGGGTGTCATTTGTGACTAATAACTGTTATGGCAGTTAGGGTTAGCCCCCTTTAGTTCTAAGGTACCCCCCTAACCCCCCCAATAAAGGTTTAACCCCGTGATCACCCCCCGTCGCCAGTGTCACTAAGGCTGGGTTCACATTGCAGCGGTTTATGAGAACGGATGTGATTCGCACCGCACTGCAGTGCAAATCACATCCGATCTCTGTGCGATTCGAGTTCAGCCATTCGCCGCACCCGCCGCACCCGCCGCAAATTCGCACGGGACCCTTTTTTTGGCCCGCAGCAGAATCGGATCGCATGGGTGTTCACACCATGCGATCCGAGTTTGCAGATCGCACTGCGATATGCGAACTGATCTGGGGGTGTCAGTAACATTTCACTGACACTCCCAGCAGTTCGCATAGGGCAGCGTGAACTGCCGCCGGGAGGCATGCGATGCGGGAACCCGCCGCGCATTCGTGGCGTTCCCGCATCGCTCCAGTGTGAACCCAGCCTAATAAGCGATCGTTTTTCTGATCGCTGTATTAGTGTCACAGGTGACGCTAGTTAGGCAGGTAGGTATTTAGGTTCGCTGCAGCTTTTTATAGCGCCAGGGACCCCCATATACTACCGCATAAAGCCCTCTAATTGCCCCCTAGTTAACCCTTTCACCAGTGATCACCATATAACTGTTACAGGTGACGCTGGTTGGTTAGTTATTTTTTTATAGTTTCAGGGCACCCGCCATTTATTACCTAGTCTCACTAGTGTACCCCTAAATTTAGGGGTGTCTACTTTCCAAAATGGGGTCATTTGGGGGGGGTTTGTGCCATCTTGGCATTTTATGGCCTTCAAAACTGTAACGCCCTTAGAAAGCCTGAAGGCGGTGCTTGGTTTTCGGGGCCCCGTACGCGGCTAGGCTCCCAAAAAGTCCCACATATGTGGTATCCCCGTACTCAGGAGAAGCAGCAGAATTTATTTTGGGGTGTCATTTCACATATGCCCATGGCATGCGTGAGCAATATATCATTTAGTGACAACTTTGTGAAAAAAAAAAAAAAAAGTTTGTAATTTTCCCGCAACTTGTGGCAAAATATAAAATATTCCATGGACTCAACATGCCTCTCAGAAAATAGCTTGGGGTGTCTACTTTCTAAAATGGGGTCATTTGTGGGGGTTTTGTGCCATCTTGGCATTTTATGGCCTTCAAAACTGTAATAGGTAGTGAGAAGTGAACTCAAAAATTTACGCCCTTAGAAAGCCTGAAGGCGGTGCTTGGTTTTCGGGGCCCCGTACGCGGCTAGGCTCCCAAAAAGTCCCACATATGTGGTATCCCCGTACTCAGGAGAAGCAGCAGAATTTATTTTGGGGTGTCATTTCACATATGCCCATGGCATGCATGAGCAATATATCATTTAGTGACAACTTTGTTAAAAAAAAAAAAAAAGTTTGTAATTTTCCCGCAACTTGTGGCAAAATATAAAATATTCCATGAACTCAACATGCCTCTCAGCAAATAGCTTGGGGTGTCTACTTTCTAAAATGGGGTCATTTGTGGGGGTTTTGTGCCATCTTGGCATTTTATGGCCTTCAAAACTGTATGGCCTTCAAAACTGTCATTTAGACAGAAAAATGTATTGTTAAACCAAAAGTAATTGTGGGAGAGGCAGAAATCCAGGGCATCCCCTAAGAATACTTTCTGGCTATGGGGCAATTCCTCATTCTGACTTAATGCCCAAAAAGGAGCCAATAAAGCATCTCTGTGTTAAATCACTACATATAACGAAGACACGTCAGCTGTGACAAAAACAATGAATTGCAAGTGATTTATATTTATATGGATTGTTATTAACATTTAGGCTTCATAGCGCTGAGTGGAAGGAGGCTAATTTTTCACTTTTTTATATACAAGTTTGTATGTTTAGCATTATTTGTTTCATAAAGCACATTAATAATGATACATTGTGAATGTTTTTTATGCTTCATTGTTTTACCGCAAAGTGACCTTATAAGACACAATGCAAAAGGATTGGGGGGTCATGGCGGTATCTGTGTTAAAAATCAATTGAAGCAGACCTGTGTCCTCTACTGTTTTCTGTTGCTTGTGCTAAAAAAAATGCTGTACAAGCTGTTTAGGAAAAGTAAGGCTGCAGAGTAGGGATAAGCCGAACACCCTCCTGTTCGATTTGCATCAGAACATGCGAACAGGCAAAAAATTTGTCAGAACACACAAACACCGTTAAAGTCTATGGGACACGGACATGAATAATAAAAGTGGTCATTTTAAAGGCTTATATGCAAGTTATTGTCATAAAAAGTGTTTGGGGACCCGGGTCCTGCCCCAGCGGACATGTATCATTGCAAAGTTTTTTATAAAAAACGTCAGTTTTTTCAGGAGCAGTGATTTTTTTAATGCTTAAAGTGAAACAATAAAAATTAAATATTCCTTTAAAAAATGTGCCTGGGGGGTGTCTATAGTGTGCCTGTAAAGTAGCGCATTTTCCTCATGTTTAGAACAGTACCAGAGCAAAATTACATTTCTAAAGGAAAAATTGTCATTTAAAACTGATTGCGGCTGTAATGAATTGTCTCAGCAATATAGATAAAACTCATTGGAAAAAGGAGCATGGGACCCCCCAGTCCATTACCAGGGCCTTTGGGTCTGGTATGAATATTAAGGGAACCCCGAACCAAAATTTTAAAAAAAAATTGCGTGGGGGTCCCCCTAAAATCCATACCAAGCCCTTCTGGTCTGATATGGAAATTAAGGGGAGTCCTATGCCAATTTTTTTGAAAGAAATGGAGTAGGGATCCCCCCAAAATCAGTACCAGACCCTTCAGGTCTGGTATAGATTTTAAGGGGACCCCTGCTCCACAATTAAAGCAAAATGGCCTAAGGGTCCCCCCCAAAATCCATACCAGACCCTTATTCGAGCACGCAACCTGGCAGGCTGCAGGAAAAGAGGGGGGCGAGAGAGCGCCCCCCCCTCCTGAACCATACCAGGCCACATGCCCTCAACATGTAGGAACAAGGGCCTCAACACCACAACCCTTGCCCGGTGGTTGTGGGGGTCTGCGGGTGGGGACCTTTAACAAGGGGACCCCCAAATCCTGGCCTCCCCCCATGTGAAATGGTAATGGGGTACAAATGTACCCCTACCATTTCACAAAAAAGTGTCAAAATGTTAAAAAAGACAAGACAATGTGCTTTGGTGGGCTACCCCAAAGCACCTTCGCCATGTTGAGGGCATGTGGCCTGGTACGGTTCAGAGGGGGGACACACAGGTCCGTCCCTGAACAGTGTGCAGAGACAGACCTGTCATCTTCCTGCTCAGCGGGGATCACTCCGGCGATCCCCGCTGAGCAAGCGGATATCCACGGGGCGGATCAACTGGCTTCTGGTCAGGGCCCGGATTTCCCAATATTTTTTTTTACACCCAAGCACATAAAATCCCCACAATTTTTAAAGGCCCCCCACCCCCAAATATACACACATACCAACGTAAACGCACTCGTCGGGGGCGCCTATGTGTGAATACATTGGTTTCGACACCCGTTACATATTGCCGCGCACGCCAGAGTGAGAGCAATAATTGTAGCACAAAACTTCCTCAGTGACACTAAACTGATGACCTATAGGGAGCTTTTGAAGTGTCGCTTATAGAAAATATAATTTTTCTATTTACTCAGTGTAACCTCATCTTTTATATTTTGCCAACAATTTTGGTAGTTTATTGTGTTTGTTGAGTGTGTATTTTACTGAAATTTTGCGTTTCCTAGATCTTTGCGGTAATTTAAGAAAAAAGAGGATGGGAGGAGGGGCCACTAGAAGGAACCCTCTAACAATTGGACAATTCATGCCGGTACAACATCCTATGATAGAAATTGCAAAAAAAAACCTACAAACTAAATTGAGGACTTTGACGGCACCACTTGAATAACATATCAAAAGATTTTTAATTATACAAACTTTAAAATCATGTAAACAGGGCATAGATATACATAATTTTACTGCAAACATATACACACACAAATGTATTATAAAATCTGTATTTTTCCCATAACATTGATGCAAATGGCATCCTTACCAGGATGAAAGTGGTGACACAAAGGTGTCTTCCTCCTGTTACTCCTCACCGGCTGGTCTTCAACTGGAACCCTCAGATAGCATTGATTGTTTTTTTTATATTTATGAGACACCAGATATCCGTTTACTTGAACATTGAATTTGACAAAACTGGGTCCCTGATGATCTATGGAAAAAGCCCATGGTTGTAAGCTGACCATTATGTTTGATTTGATTGAGAGTTTGGCTGTAGTTCTCTTCCTGAAGAAGTGGGCTACGACCTGTGAAATGCATTTGCGTCGACGTCACAGAGAGCTGCTCATCACCTAACTGCATACCTGTGACCTGCTCAATGCTATAATATGGAGTTTATTAACCCCTTGTGATAGCAATCAAGAAAAAATAAATAAATTAAAAAGTTTAAAAAAATAAAAGAATGCATTACTTTTTTGTAAAAAAATAGCCGTAAGTCCGTTACCTGCACACATGTGCAAACGTAGTCCACATGTATGTAAACTGTGGTCGCACCATGCATGTGGCATATTGCAGCAAACCTGAAAGTAAAAGTTCTAGCACAAGAGGTTAACTCTAAACTTATGAGCTGGAAAGGCTTTTAAAGCATCACCTATGGAGATTTTTTGGGTATCACAGTTTTTTGCCATATCACAAGCGCATATCATTTTAAGACGTGGCATGTTTGGTATCTATTTACGTGACACAATTTCATCTTTTATATATTACCAAAAAAATGGGTATTATATTGTGTGTGTCAGCACTAAAATTAATTTCATTCTTTTTTTTCTGAAAATTAACGTTTAAAGAGGAAGTAAACCCTGATGAGTTTACTTCCTCTTTCATTCCCTGCAAAGGCAAAGCATAATGGACTACTATGCAATGTCACCGCTTTCCCTTGTAGTCTGGCGCATCCATCTTCTCGGTGGGGTCTCGCTGCTCATTCAGCGAAGCCGCGATGACGTCACTCCCGCGCATGCGCACGGGAGCCGACACGCGCGGCATCTTCGTCGTTGATGATGCCGCACTCAGTGCGCCTGTGCGCCACTGTCTACGGCACATGCGCCATAGACAGCAGTGCCTGTCTTTCAGCAAACATCTCCTAAACTGTGTAGGTTTAGGAGATATTTCTTGGACCTACAGGTAAGCCTTAATCTAGGCTTACCTGTAGGTCAAAGTGTGTTGTAAGGGTTTACAACCACTTTAATAAACAGTTGCACAAGTGTCATGTGGCATAAAATGTACAACTATCATCTTTTTGTTCTACAAGGCTTCTTCTTTCAGATCAAATATTTAATGTCCTGGGGAATATAAGGTAATGCCTCAATCTAAAAAGTATACAAAGATGGGGCAGGTACCATCATCCTTGAATTTGGAATGATGAAAAATGGGTGTGTCAGGCAGGGCCGTCTTTACCGAAGGGCAAACGGGGAAGCTGCCCAGGGCCCTGTCACTGTTTAAGGCCCAAAGCAGAGCTGCCCCCTTAAGCCCAAGTGCTGCTCGCAAATCGGCACATAATCTGCTCTGAAAATCCCCATGCCAGCTGTCACAAGCAGGCGCAGAATCAGTCGGCATCAGCGTGCACAGTACAGCAGTGACAGTGCTAGATTTTCTCGGTCAAGGAGCAGGCCGCGGGTGGCCGGGGCCTTGAGCTCCACTGACTCTCTGGTCCCACCCCTTGCTATGCATGCACAGTCACTGCTGCCTGTACAAGTGTACATGATCAGAGGAGCAAAGGCCTTGGTAGGAGGAGTCAGACCGCGGAGTGGAGTGCTGTCAGAGTGCTGGATGGTAAAGAGAAACTACTGTGGAGAATTGATCGGAGCTAAGCTGGCCAGGAGGACAAGGTAGGTCTTATTCCTCCTCCTCTGGCTCCCCATGTGTAGAAAGTTTAAAAAGCTGACCTGCAGTCCAGGCTGAGTGAGGCTGTGGCTGTATTTTTTATTATAGAGCACACAACATTACAGCACATAGCATTACTGTATTTAACTGCTTAATAGGCTTATTTTGGGCCTGTCTAGTTCAAATATATGTGTTTTGGTGGCCCACATTTGCACAGGGCATTCATTTGAATGGGCTGCCATGCCTGCGTTTTCTGCAGAAAAAAATGTGCATGCATCATGTAAACACCTTTGCCCATCAAGCAGTGAAATACAGCACTGTGCTTTTGCACCATGTGACTTACCTGCAGTTCCTGCACCGGCAAACTTTTCGATGTTTAGGCCACGCTTTTAAAAACACAGTGCATTTGTGTGTGCAGGAACTGCATGTAAGTCGCATGGTTCAAAAGCAGAATGGATTTCAAGGCCACTGCTTTTTTAAATGCTACATGCATCTTTTTCTGCAGGGAACACAGGCATGGCAGCCCATTCAAATGACTGGGCTGCTGTGCCTGCGCAAATGTGGGCCGCCAAAACACATACATGTGAATGTGTGATGTGACAATGGCTGCAAAGTAATTGGGGTGCTGTGTTGTGTAAAGGGGCACTATGACATGAAGGGGACTCTAATGTAACAGGGGCACTGTTATGTGATAAGGGGCACTGTGATGTGTAAAGGGGCACTATAATGTGGAAATGTCTGCAATGTGATGGGGCACTGTGATGTGAAGAGGCTGCAATGTAATGGAGTGCTGTGACATGAAAGGGCACTGAGGACACCATGGGACTGCTGAGAAGGGGGTCTGCGGAGTTCTTCTTTTAGATAATTCTATATGTATGTCTGTTTTTTTAGATGTTGGGGTGAAGAGCAAAATTGCATGGGGGGGGGGGGTGACCAAAAACAATGTTTGCCCAGGGCCCAAACCATATTAAAGATGGCCCTGGTGTCAGGGGCTACTCCAAAAATTGCCCCACTACAACAAAAATTGTTGTGGACTATCTCGGTACTCAGGGATTTAGACAGGTACATTTAAAAGTATTAATTTATTGAAAAAGGACAAAAATGAAGGACATTGGATACAACAATATATAACATGGTTATTGCATAATGTTGCAAATGATACAAACAGAAAACAGGTAGACCCCACAAGAAAAAGGATGTAGGTCCAAACGTAATCCTCTACATGTTTTGGGACAGAGGTTGCTTCTTCAGGAGGAGTTGACCATAAACATCTATAAAGAAATACAATGTTATAGTTATAATCACAAATGATAGAACAATAGAAAACAGAGACTACAGTTTACATAAATACAAGTAATCTGATCATTTTGAGTGTTATAATTAGGCATGGCTTACCAATGGGAACCCCAAAAAGGGGTACCGGACGACACAGTTTGAGCCACCCTGAACTGGTAATCCCCATGCGGCGAACACGGGAAGCACAAAAAGGTGCAATACCTGAAATCAAAAATATATGTTAAAAATACATATAAAAATTATGCACGTGTGGGTCTGTATAGTCTATAAACAGAGTGAACAGGAAAGGCAGTGGGGGGGGAGAGAGGAAGAGGGAAGGGGGGAAGGGAAGGAAACATCAATCCAATTAAGGACAAACCCACCCAATAGATGGCATGTAGATAGTGAAGCACCCGAGGATCAGGAACAAGGCTCAGGAGACAGCCATGTATCGAGGAAAGGCAAGTAGGCTGTTTATACAAAACAGTATCCAGTGGTCAGAAGAGGCCAATAACAAGGTCCCTGCAGCCGTTAGGCTGAAAAAAAAATGCAATAAATATGTGCAGAGAAGAGGACCGCCAGTCCTCATCAGCAGCAGTGACCATATAATATAACAAGAGGCCGCAAAGAGTATCAAGCAGCTCCCTATATTGGAAACGTAGGCCGCACTAGCAGCAGTCAAACAAGCCAGTCCTACCTTGAAATTTCTGTATTGGAGCCTGTCCTCGGGTGGCAGCCATCTGAATAAGGGCTGCCATAAGCATAATTTTAAAGAGCCTCCAACCAGGAGCACGCCAATGGGCTGGCTGACGCCGGCGCCTGGCGTCACCGGGTCCATCTTGCCCACAGTGCATGCGTATCTGCGCACATGCGTGACACTCATGGGAGAATGGCCAATGTGCACGTGCACAATACACATGCATTTGACCCTCACAGGGGACGCGCAAGGCCGTCATTGAGGGAAGAAGGGGAGGGCATATAAAGGATTGGAGGTCTGCCTCCTAATGGAGAGACGCATGTATGCCGCTAGGGGGTGTTTGACTCCTCAGGCTACTGTAAATCCCATTGCAAAGCATATCTGACAAAAAGGGTTTAATCAAGGGTGTGTGTGTGTCAAAAATGCGGCTACAGCAGGAATTCCATCCCAGTCCGTGCCCAAGACACACACATATTCCAAGCGATTACAACATGTTGTTAATGATAAAAACAATTTGTGCTCAGAGATGTTTGTAAGGGAAAGGGAAATAGAAGAAAGCTGAAAAAAGTTACCTGGGGTGTGCCATGGTCACAAGGTCAGTATGCCTAAAAGGGGGCAAAAACACAAAAGAGAGTAGGATGAAAATGCCAAAAGTTTATTTAAACAAATAACAATTAATCAGTCAAATAAAGAAAAACTTGGGACATCTCCGAAAGTGGTTCCGGGACATACTTGGAGTAGCATGAAGACCTCCACTTGCCTAATTTCTTAATGACGTGAACAGGGAACCCCTGGTGTGAAGCCGTGGAGGCTGCCCCAATCCTAAAAGAATGACCCGAGTAGGATTTGGGGTTGAGCCCCAGATTCCCCAAAAGAGGTGAGAGGTTCCCCATTAAAAGGCAAAAGAGGACTATCCCTGGGTCGATCTGCCAGCTGGGCCAAAAGAAGATCCAACACCATGACCGGGCACCAACCAGACTCAATCCTAAAATACCTGATATCTGTACCGGCCCCAGTCTATTGCGTCTTACATGCCTCCAAGTGTAATAAAAAATGGTCAGGATACCTGACTAATTGACTAATGGACAAAGTACGAGACCTTGCCCCAGTACGAGCAAAGTCCCCTGGCCTAAGAAAACCGTATAAAGAGAAATAAATCGCCGCTTTCAGTACCAGACTAGGTAGGTGCCCAAAAGGAGACCTAGACAACATCACCGACATGGCACAGAAAATGTCCCCAGAGATAGGAAGCCTATTATTGGGGCCCGGGGGGCTACTCTTTTGAATACCCCTAAGAATAGCCTTGACCGAATGAGCTGCAAACACTGAAGGTTTACCGGGATATTGTAAGGAAAATAAATGTTGAACACCTGCCAAGTAAGCCTTGATCGTACCGTGAGATAACCTAAGTTGGGAATGACAGTATGCCGCAAAAGCCAAAATGTATTGAACATCAAAACAATTCGCCCTGGGGTACAAGGTGCGAAAAATCTGAAACATTTTCCAAGCGACACTGGCTGTAGTTGCATGAACCCTGGTTGAAGTTGTTACATACCTGTGACTTACCCAAAAACTGAATGGGACCACCAAGTTTATCAAATGAAGTTGAAAGTCCCGGAGTTGGGTACCTCAACCCGGAAAAATGACGACAAAAAAGTTTGGTGTCCACGTTGCTCCAGTCAGTTGTGACCTGGTGCTGAGCAAGCACCGCCACCGCTTTAGCCGAAAAGGACCGATGGTAGTCATAAAAAGCTGACCCGCCATACTTTTGCCCCAACTCAACTACTACGTATAAATAAAGGTCAAGCTCCTCCCTCCTCTGAGGACTAACTGAGCAAACAACATCCCTGAAGATGCTGAAAGCTAAAACAAAATCGGGAATGGAAAGTTTACGACTGAGCCTGTGGTCCCTGGTTTTGACCACCACCGAGACATCGCCACAAGCGTATGACTTGTTGTCCGCTATGTCATTGGCTGCAATCAAAAGGGAGGCTAGTTTAACGTCCTTACCATCCAAAATATCTTTCTTAATACTAGCCGGGATGAAATGGGCTGGAGTGACAGATAATGAACTAGCGCTTTTACCTGACACTGACGGAATGACCAGAGGTAACACAGGGACAGCTGACGTGTCAGGAATCACAGGTGCTAATGGTGCCGGGCACGGAGGACTTCCCAAGACCTCCACCATGGCTCGTAACTCCTGAAAAGATGTTGCCAACACATTGAGGGAGGAGTGAATTAATGTGAGAGATGCACCAACAGAACGAAAGGTAACTTGTTCGGGGGTAGCGCCTGAAGCCCTGGGGAATAATAGTCTGAAAAGTTCCGCTTTGCGAACTGAAGCCGAAGTTCGGCTATTAATCTGGGGACCGTCCAAGACCTCATGGAGGGTGTGCTGTCATGTTCGGAATCCCCAGCCTGAGAAGGAGGGATGATTTCAGAATCTTCGATGTCTGCAGCCTGAGACATGATCTAATTGGCACAACTGACAGTGAGTTAGAAAACATCATGCCAAGCCTGTAACCATGACTGTTTGTGACAATGAAAAGGTGAGTGAGTGATAAAACCATGAAATGATGACCCAGCCCCTGACCAAACCATTCTCCTTGTCACAAATGTAACAATACTCACGTGCGTAGGTTTTGACATTGTGAGGAAAAGGAAACTGGAAATGTGTTAGTAACGAAATGGATAGAGCCGAGCCACCTGTGGTTTAAACAGGTAACTAAAAACGTATACTCAGGTCCAATGACCTGAAAACGTGTCAGGTAAGATATCAAGGTAGTGAAATTATAACGTATGAGAAATGAATGAGGGGACTTGCCACCCCAGAGGACAATCCAGAACCAATCGCCTCAACCCTGTATGTGTTCAAGCATGATAGGCACCTCAGTGGTGAAGTAATGCAGTGAAACCCAACCAGGTGACACCCAACCCAGCCCTACTATGAATAACCTGAAACTCAAGGTAAACAAACACATACCTACCTGAATAAGCCGGAACTGTGAAATTAAAGAAGAAACAACCCCAGGGTCCTGATAAACGCACTGAAAGCTTGATGGTACGTAGAAACTAACTAAAGAACAATGGAAATGAGACATGCCAACAAATAACCTTGCAAACCCTAGTTGGAGCAACAGGAAAACGAGTTCTGAAATGAGCAGCAACATTACTGATCCAACAAGATTGTGTGAAATGCAAAACACCGCAAGACTTCCTGGTGACGGAGGTCAAGGAACCCTGTCCAAGTGCCCCCCCTCCTTCTTGACCTGAAGTGGGGTGCCCCAAGTGAAACCTGAAAAGTGCCCTTGTGAACCCCACCCAACTGATGTGGTATATGAACCAGACAGAATAAGTAACACTGAAAAAAAATGAGTGAGGCCGTGATGACTTATGAGCCTGGAAGAGACCCAACAACAACCGTAGCAATACCAAGTTTTTTGTTTTTTTTAAAATCCCTCGGATACAAAAACCTTTATAAGCCCGTGAAGAAAACACCACCCCCCCCCCTTACTAACAGAAACCGCCGCTAACCTAGCCCCGTATCCCTGTGTGTGCGTCCTGCCTGGGACTTAAGACTGGAACGTGGCTACCAAGTAAAATAAAACAATCCAGATCTGAAAAGTACAGGCATTTACTAAGCTTACTGACAAAAAAGAAAACTCATATTGGCTGATCACACACACACTCCAACCAGCTCCTGCACGAAAGCAGGGAGAATGGGGGTCCATCACCGCCGTTCGTCTCCACGAGCGACACAGGAAATGGTGCCGGCCGTCGCACCAGAAATGACACGTACAAGCGCCCAAAGTTCAACAACTGAATGCCCGCAACCTCCGAGGAAAGCCGACAGGACAGGGAGGATCCGAGGCTGGCTTATAACAGTGAGGCTCCTCCCACAAATTCAGGCGGGCCTGTGCCCCGCCTTCCTACTTGTCTGCAGTCAAAATCTCACCACAAAGGATCACACGATTATAAATTAATCCTAAAATTAAAAAAATTAATATTTTGGAATATATGCTTGACCCAATTAACAGTCAACACTCGTCATGGTTGTCAAAGATAAAGGTTAATGTGGTGAAAGGGGAAGAGGGCGGGGGGAGGGGAAAATAAGAAAAGGACACAGAAGGGAAGGAGAAATAAATAAATAAATAAGCAAATGACAAAAAACAAAAAGCAATGTCCCGAGAGAACATAAGCATAGGTCAGGAAAAGGTGTAATCAAGAAACAAGTCATTCAAGGTTTATATGAGAGACCTTCATTGAGGCCTGGTGGTGTGAGGGCATTGAGTCGCTCGATCCAGATAGTTTCACGTCTCAGGATCGCTCGGTCCCAGTCTCCCCCCTGAGGGTCTTCTGGAACAATTTCCAGAACCAGGAATTTAACAACTTCAGATTTAAATCTGTGATGTAAGCCTATATGGCGGCCCACCATGGTAAGTTTACCATTGAAGAAATGGTCTCCCATTCTTTGCCTTAATTCTCTAATTGCCTTACCTACATAAAACAGATGGCACGCACAGACCATTAGGTAAACAACTCCCCTCGTGCCACAATTAGCATGTTGAGGGGGCAAAAAAGTTTTCCTATTGAGAAGAATGAAAGTGGAGCCTTCCTGAATCCAAGGGCAACAGAGACAGTGGCCACACCTGAAAGTGCCCCGGGACTCCCCATCTCACGTGGATTCACCCGATAATGGCTGCTGGTAAGTCTGTCCCTCAATATGGTTGCTAAACTAAACACCAATTCAGGGTTGGTCCTTACACATTTGCCTAAAACATGGTGATCTGTTAACAGATGCCAATGTTCTGACAGCAATCTACGTAGTTGATTGGGATAAGTAGAGAATAATTTAGTGACTATTTTAACTGTTTGGGGTGGTTTAACACAAGGGGACCATAAAGCAAAGGCAATCTGGTTCGTGCAAAGTCCCTATTGTAGGCCCTCCTGAGGATGGTGCAGGTATAACCCCATGCTAGAAGACGCTTACAAATAGCAGCCACTTAGACATAGAAATCCCCATCCACTGTGCAGTTCTGACACAGCCTGAGATATTGGGCATGCGGGATACTGTGTATCAGAGGGCTGGGGTGAGGACTAGAGGCATGGAGCAGCGTGTTAACCGCTGTGGGTTGCCGACAGAGGTCCAGTGCTATTTGGCGGGTGGGGTTTGTAAAAATCTTTAAATCAAGAAAAGAGATATGATTATAATCATAGGTAAATGTAAAACATAAGCTAAACTGGTTGGTGTTTAGATGTTCAATAAACTCGATTAACAGTGATTCTGTGCCCGTGCAAATGACAAATAATTTGTCAATGAACCTATACCAACAGAGTACATGGTCCAAAAACTATTGTAGGGATTCATCCCTGAAAATTGATCTCTCCCATCCTCCCAAGGAAAGATTGGCATAGGAAGGTGCACAGGAGGTGCCAATGGCCACCCCCTGTGTCTGTAAGTAGATATGATCCATATATGTAAAATAGTTTATAAACTGTAATAGTTTAAAAATGAATTGGCTAAAGGTCCATGTATTATGGTCCTGCTCCATCAAGAAGATACCAGCCATCCAGGTGCCCTGCCTGTAGGGGATGCTTGAGTAAAGAGCCTCCAAATCTATAGCCCCAAGGAGGGCATCCGGAGGGACCTGGACCCCTAAATGTGTCGAAGCAAGTCCGTTCTGAATGTATGACGTAAGCTCAGAACATGTGGCATTAGAAATGTGTCTACAGGGGGGCGGAGCCGGCCGGCAGAGTGGATGGCTGCATAGACTCGCAGCTCCTGCAGTGAACTATCTCCAGAGTGGCAAAAAACGACGAGAGGCACCAGAATTTCACCCTAGCAGACCGAACACGGTGAGCTGACACTAGCAGACATGCCGAGGAAGAGGAAAGAACGGAGGGAACCCGGTAAGCTGACGGATTTCTTCGTCCGCTCCGGCCGCGTGGATAGCCAAGATGGCGCCGGCCACAGCTCCAGTAATACGCGCCCGTCCTCCCCGCATGTTAGAGGGGGATGGAGAGGAGACAGTACTCCTGCGGAGGAGCGGAGACAGCGATTCCCTGACTCTCGTGCTTCATCCACTTCAAATAGCCCTGTTAAAACCAAGCAAAAGACAAATGACACGTCACCCTCGGGCTCTGACACAGATAGCAGGGGGGTAGTGTTAGATGACACCTTAGAATTTCAAGACGCCATTGCGGCCTTCCCCACCAACAATGCCCCAGTAATGGACTCCACTATGAAGGAGATGCTGTTAACCCTACGTAGTGCGATCCACACGGATATGCTGCAACTGGTCAAACAATGTAAATCTGAAGTCAAAGCGGTCAGCAGCAGAGTGACCCACATTGAGAGTAAAATGGGTGAATTTACTGCAACCTTTAATGCAATGGTG
This sequence comes from Lithobates pipiens, assembly GCF_037356315.1. NCBI lineage: Eukaryota > Metazoa > Chordata > Amphibia > Anura > Ranidae > Lithobates > Lithobates pipiens. The sequence goes on along the minus strand of NW_027507686.1, from coordinate 144,343,104 downwards.
GACGCGCATAATGACCATGATGATGACATTCAATGGCTGAAATCAAAGGTCGCGGACCTCGAGGATCGTTCCAGGAGGAACAATATTAGGATAAGAGGAATCCCTGAAACGGTCAAACCGCAAGAATTGATGACCTTTTTAGCCAAGGTAATGAAAGACGCACTACTGGACCTCCCGTTGGAGGAATTGATTATAGACAGGATTCATAGACTGCCGAAACCCAGACATATTCCTGAACAGCTTCCGAGAGACACTATAGCTCGAATCCACTATTACCATGTTAAAGAAAAATTCATGGCTGCGACCAGGAACGCAACCCAATTGCCTGAAATTCTGCAGGGGCTGTCTTTCTTTGCTGATCTATCGGCCCACACAATGCAACGCAGACGCAATCTGGTGACTATCACCAAACCATTAAGGAACCATAAAATTCCCTACCGCTGGAATTACCCAGCCAAATTAGTAGTGATGAGAGGCGACCGCGACTACACAATCTCTACCCTGGAAGATGGCATCAAGCTACAAGAAAAATGGAACATCATCCCACGACAAGAGGATACGCGTCAACCGGATGAAGAGGTTGGTGCACAAGGCCCCGACTATTACAACTGAGCTTTCCACAGGTTGGTGCCTATATCTCAACTCCATACACTCCGGAGAGAAGTTCCAGTGGAACAGACTAGTTAATCTTTCCCCTAAAATTAGCAGGTGTATACCTGTTCAGATTTCGAGAGGAATCGTACCTTTTTATCTCAAGCGCTAACGCGCATTTGTTTGTTTGTTTTCTTCTTTTTTTTTTTTTTTACCGTTTTTTCTCTTTACCTTCACAGTTCTCTGCTTTACATTTTTCAGTCCACTTGGACAGTTCATTAGCAGATACCCTGCAAGGCAATAACTCTACAATACTGAGTTATGGTATTTTAAACACTTTTGTGATTAATATTTACTTTGTGCTCCTCCCACGGACCACTGGTATATCTCATTGCACTAATTTCATTTATAGGTATCTGGGACATTAACTGGACATTTTTACCAACTGAGCCCTAATTTTGTACATTAAGGTCTACACCGCAATAATCTTTCGGCTTCTCTTTTAATGAACATGGCGTTTAAAATTACTTCAATGAATGTTAATGGTTTGAATACTCCTTTTAAAAGGCATATGGTGTGGAAGGAGGCTCAGTCCCAAAAATGTGATATATTATGCTTACAAGAAACACACTTTAACCTCCCTGGCGGTACGATTATTTCGGATTTTAGGTGCTAAAAGCGGTACCATTATTTTGCATGAAAATTCTAGCAGACATCCCGGGTATGATAAAGTTTGAAAAATTAAATCATAAATTATAATATAATAAATAATTATAAATAATTGTACCAAATAATAATATAACAATAATAAAAATTATTCAATAATGTAATCAAATCAAAAACACTGAAATTTGCTCAGTTGCAGAATTGTCGCTGTCATTACTTTTCAGTATTTGATGACGGATCTCCCCACAAATCGCTATCGCTCAATTCTGCGAGTGATTCTAATTTATTATCGCTATTTTCTAGCTGGTCTAAAATCATTTTTGATGTACAGTGACAGTTTTGGTTGCTATGGGCAATCTCCAGTTTCCAGGCATAAAGAACAGTTTTTATTATATAAAACTGCATGCAGGACACTGGGCAGACCACTAGGGACAACGGGAATGTGAAATATTTACATACAGCAATGTAATCTGTAAGATTACATTATACTGTATGTTTACTGTTTGTTTCACTTTTTGAATTTGGCGCCGATCTCCGTGCCCGTGCGTCGCAACGCTCGCAGGGCATGGAGATCGGCGATGTAATGCATCGAGCGAGACACGGCTCGCTCGTACAGCGGGGAGACAACGCTGGATCCGAGGGAGAAGGTGAGTAAACCTCCTCCTGGATCCAGCGATGCAGTCCCGAGTCTGACTCGGGGATACCGCTCTTGGTATAAAAAAATCCACCCCGAGTCAGACTCGGGAATACCGTCAGGGGGGTTAAAGAACAGGGACATCCTCACCTATCTCACAATCAATTTCCGCACTGCTACTATGCGTGCGCGCAATCAAAAAAAAGGGGAGTCGCTATCCTAATTAAACAATCGTTAGCGTTCAAGTACAAAGCCCACTATAGTGATAATGAAGGCAGATATATTATTCTGACATGTGAGATAGGTGATGTCGCCTACACCATAGTTAATGCTTACGCTCCTAATAACAATCAAATAGCTTTTCTAAACAAACTTAGGAAGAAGGTACAGCGAAATATGCATGGGCATGTTATATTGTGTGGTGACCTGAACGTTATCGCTGATCATCAGCTTGACATATCTCACTCTGGTGACAGGAAAACGTTTAGATCCTCCTTATCTGGTTTCACTTGCAAAAATAATTTATATGATGTTTGGAGATGTCAACACTCAAACGAAAAGGATTTCTCTTTTTTTTCAAAAGTTCATCTGACGTATTCTAGAATTGATGTTTTCTTGGTGGATAAATTTCTTTTACAGAAAATATCGGAGTCTAACATTGGTCGTATCTCTTGGTCCGATCACGCGCCGGTATCTGTGACAGTGGGCACTCAAAATTTTACTACTAGAGCCAACAGATGGCGCAACGACACCCTACTGTTCGCAGACCCGGCGCTTGCACCGGAGATTGGGAAATCGATCAAAGAGTTTTTTGGGTTTAATGACACACCTAATGTTGATCCTTTCACCTTGTGGCTTTCCCACAAGGCGTATGTGAGGGGGATTCTGTTAAAGCATAGTGCGGCCATACGGAGGAAAAGGAGGCAGCGAATGGAAGACATCCTGAGCGACATTACTCATTTGGAATCCCTAAATAAATTAGCACCTTCCCCGGACACTAGTTCTAAATTGTTCAAAGCGAGAGAAGATCTTAGGAACTTGTTGGTGTCACAACATGTTAAGACTTTACATAGACTTAAAGCTAACTTCTATATGCATGGTAACAAAGCAGGTAAATTACTAGCTAATCAATTAAAAGATAAAATTACTAGACAAAAAATTCCCTTCCTAATTCACCATAAGACCGGATCCAAATACATTAACCCTAAGGGCATTGCAGACACTTTTAGAGATTATTACGAAAGTTTATATAACATAAGCAAAGATCCTGATACTCCCCAACTGTCATTGAACCTGATTAATTCATTTCTAAAAGATATCTTACTTCCCTCGGTCCAACCCGAAGACTTAGACATACTAAATTCTCCCTTTACTGAATTGGAGATCAAGGAAACAATAGCCAAACTCCCCAACGGTAAAACGCCAGGGCCAGACGGATATTCCTCGGAATATTATAAACAATATAAAGACATCCTAATACCTCACCTGCAGAAGGTCTTCCATAACGCTGCCTCTTCGGCCTCTTTCCCTGAAGAGATGTTACAAGCTACGATTATCACATTACCTAAACCAGGGAAGGTACCAAACAGTGCCCAAAATTTCAGACCCATCTCGCTGTTAAACACAGATGTTAAATTATACGCAAAAATTTTAGCGAATAGATTGGCGAAAGTCTTGCCACGTCTTATTAATCAGGACCAGGTGGGATTTGTAGAAAGTAGACAAGCCACGGACGCCACAAGACGTATAATTAACAATATACACTCTGTAAGCGAATCTAAGCAACCCTCTGTTCTCCTGTCCTTAGATGCCGAAAAGGCCTTTGACAGGATACATTGGGGCTATATGTCCACAGTGTTAGATAAATTCGGATTCAACGGGCAAATAAAATTAGCTATTAATGCTTTATACTCCAATCCGTCAGCCATTATATATACAGAAGGTATCTTTTCTGACCCATTCCACATATCTAACGGCACACGACAGGGGTGTCCCTTGTCGCCCCTAATATTCGCACTTATGATGGAACCGTTAGCGGAAAGAATTAGACAACATCCCCAAATAAAAGGTATACACGTAGGGAAAGAAGAACACACAATAACACTATTTGCAGACGATATTATTCTTTCGTTGTCCAACCCGACTACATCACTTACAGCTGTACAGGACTTACTTAGACAATTCAATGCAATTTCTTACTACAAAATTAACGACTCGAAATCCAATATCATGGGACTGGTACTGCCTTCGGACATGGGAATATCATTAAAAAATGTATTGCCATTTTCGTGGGTAGATAAATCTCTTCAGTATTTAGGCATCTCACTCACAAATCAACTCTCCCAGCTTTACCAAACTAATTTGGAGCCACTGATTGCAGAATTCACACGGGACTTGCTAAAAATGAAACGTTATTACCTATCCTGGTCAGGGAGACTGGCCGCATATAAAATGATCATGCTCCCCAAATTACTATATTACTTCAGAGCGCTCCCTATTCAACTGCCAGCCTTTTTCTACTCTAAAATGCAAAATGTTTTAGCACAATTCTTATGGGACGGGAAAAAAACTAGATGTCATCATACTCTCCTTACGAAACATAGAGAAGCAGGAGGAATGGGGGTCACACTTTTAAAGGATTACCATATGGCAGCTATTTTATCACAAGCAGCAGCATGGTATGACACGTCACAACCAATTCACTGGTGTAGAGCAGAAAAATCCTATGTGCAGAAGGGGGAGACGCAAAACTTATTGTTTACCACAGCCTTATCCAGCCAACCATTATGCGGGAATCATCCCACGATTTACGCAACCCTTAAAGCATGGGCCTACTTTTTACAAGTCAAAAACCCTCACGTCAAACATGTTACATCACAGATCCCTATTAACACTCTTCTATTACTTACGCCGGACCTGCAGCTTCATAAATGGGAAACTGCAGGAATTCACTTTATAGCAGATCTTTATGATTCGCAAAAACTGAAATCATTTGCAAATTTACAGTCCGAATACTCACTATCGCCCTCAGAGTTCCTGACATTCGCTAGACTTTCAGGTATTCTGAGAGCAACATCCACTCCCGTAATGGATATCCCGGAGGAGATCCATAAACTATGGACAGTGGGCTCTTCTGGGAAAAAAGGTATCTCTCGCTTTTATAATTTACTGAACAGCAAGAAATACCTAGATATTCCTAAACAATTCCAAAAATGGGAATCAGAATTGAAAATTACCATATCTCGGGAACAGTGGCTTCGCGCAATCAGGTACAACAATACTTATACTAGATGTTCTAACTATAAAGAAACAACACAAAAACTAATGCTTAGATGGTACAAAACTCCTTATATAATAGCAAAGTATGATAAAACACAGACTAATCTTTGCTGGAGGGGCTGTGGCCAAGTAGGTAATTTGTTGCACATGACTTGGTCTTGTATCTCATTGAGGAGCTATTGGACAGTGATATCAAACTTAATAGCCGGTGTGACAGGCATATTGAACAAAGTAACTGCTGCACAAGCAATCCTAAATGTTGATCTTGACATATACCCCAGCAATTGCCGCTCATTGGTGCTACATATTCTCCAAGCTGCCTGACTAGTTATAGCCCGTCACTGGAAGTCAACGTCCCCTCCACTGATCAGAGAGGTTTTACAATTAGTAAAGGACTCATGTGCATATGAAAAAACAATTGCATGGAAGGAAGGTAACCACACCAAAACCCTAGCCCAGTGGTCCTTATGGGATAAATTTAACAAAACAAATTAAGGCACATGCCTGTAAGTTGGAACTATTGCCTTAACTTATCTGCTTTTCTTTTGTTTATAAGTTACCAATACTTATGATATTATTGTTACTGCATTGCTCACAGAGGTTTGCCAAATCTTGCTGATCTAAGTGACAAAAAGCAAAGCTGACGCACTAACATTTTCTATATGTTTACTCTGTATTTCTACAATGCAAAACTTCATATGATCCCTGTGTTTACACTATGTATGATTATATAATAACTATTCTTTCTATTCTATTTTCTATATTGTTTCTATTGCAATATTTGTATCCATGTTTGAAACTTAATAAAAAAGAAATTAAAAAAAAAAAAAAAAAAAAGAAATGTGTCTACAATTTACTTGCATTTTCTGTAAGGGACCCTATGCCAAATCTTATGGATCTCCCAGGTGGTACCTTAAGGTTTTTATGAGTTTTAGGTAGCGTGTTAAATGTCGGTAGTTTGAGTATTGATAAACCTCATCAATGAGGCCTTCCCAAAATGCTCCAATGCACAACCTCCAAAATTCTGCATTAAATTGTTGTATCAGAGTATGATCAATGGGTGTATACCAAATTGTATTGTGCAGGACATCCAAGCACATACTTTTCTATTGATTATGTGTCATATGGACTATATTCCTGTCCTTATCAGATTGTTTAATTACCAGATCCGTGTGTTTCTGAAGTTTGATCACTGCCCTGGTTTGTTTTTTAGTTAAAATGGAGGGTAGATGGGGCCATTGTTATTTTTTAAAGAGACGTAATCAATGCAGGAAGAAAGGCCCATGCAAATGGACAGATCATCAGATCTGGAAATGTGTGGGACTTGGTGTTTGAATTTACCAGTGTTCCTATTTGTCTCCTCACTAGGAGACTTGGGAATTGGGAGGGCCCTGAAGGTTTTTTTTTTTTCGAGTTGGCAGAAGCTGCAGAGCAGGGTACACCTGTCGCCCCCTCTTCATAAAGAAGCCTTAAGTCACGTAGGGCTCTACATTTTTACACTGAAAAATGTTTAGTTCTTTCAGCTAGTTCCTTTTCCAAATTGAGTCTTTGCCTGTCCTTATCAAAGATGAATCTAAAGGTGATGTTTCGGGCGAAGAGATGGAGGTCTTTGATGGTTTTAAAGATGTTGATAGGTTCAGATGTGCAAAAGCCCAAACCCAACTGCAAAACCCGCTCTTCTTCAGAGGTCAAAGTGAAAGGTGTAAAAATTAATAATATTAAGGATTTGGGGGGTGGGGTGTTGGTGGTTACTAAAGAAGTAGATTTTGAGATGTGCTTGGCATTGGGATCTTTAGAAGGGACGCATGCAGATTGCCCTGTCAAGTGGGTTCTGGTGTCGTCAGGACTAAAAACTCTGAGTTGGGAAAGAGTGTTTTAGTGTTGGATTGAAGTATTTTTGGGATAATACTATGTAAAGTAGTGTGTAGTACACCACTTGTTGGGGCTTATGCTCCCAATGGTGTAGGTTGTGATAGCTTATGTGATTTACCATGTTTTTTTACCACTTTTGGAGTCCTTCGCACGGTGCCCATCACCAGTGAGTGATCTCTTACGGGGTATACCTGGTGCGCATGCTTGCGTTAAACATGCTAAAACCTGTGAGGAGAAAGAAGATACAGAGGTGTTAGATTCAGTTATGTCCATCAGGTTAGTTGTCTCTTGTGGTGAACGTGTCCACATATTTTCCCTTCTAGTAGGCAACTTGTCCGTCCACTTATAGGCATATCCTTCCGAAAGGGCAAGTTTGTCTTGCACAAATTTGCCTTGTTTTTTTTAACAATGATTTCTTTGTTGCATGCCTCTAGGCATTCCTTTACCTCTTTCCATTTGGCAGGAAAGGTAGTAAATTCCATAATGTTGGGGAGTTGTACATTTAAACACTCAATTTCAAGATCCTGTACTGCCATATCAGCATAGTATTGGGAAGTTAACTGTGTCGTCAATTCAACACTACATTTTGTAAGGACATGTTCCCAAGAGTTTTTTAAATCAAGGGATGGGTCTATGATGGTTGGAAATACTTGGATACGGCGGCCTAGAGGACACACTTTAAGTTCAAAATATTGGGTATGCCAACTATAGTCCCCCTTCAGTACAGACCCCCTCACTAAGTACAGACCCCCTTCCCTCAGTACAGACCCCCTCCCACAGTATAGATCCCCCTCACTAAGAACAAACCCCCCATCCTCAGAACAGACCACCCTCTGTCAGTATACACCCCCCACTAACTACAGACCCCCTCCCTCAGTACAGACCACCCTCCATCAGTATAGACCCCCCCACTAAGTACAGGCTACCCCTCCCTCAGTACAAACCACCCTTCATTGGTATAGACCCCCCCCCCCCACTAATATTATAATACAACATCAGGGCAGCCGGCGGTGTTAGCGGTGCCACAATCCACAGGTGTCACCCCTCTGGCGGGTGTCACTCGGGTGCGGCCCGCACCCCCCGCCCCCACCTAGCAATGCTACTGCATAACTATATGGAATGATGCAGTTTGGTTACCATACTGTATATTGTTTTTAGAAATTGGGCTTTTCCCATTCATATGTGAATGAACCCATTTGATTGGTTCAGTGAACTCATGCAACAGGAAGTGATGTTGGCAGGAAGCAGGTAGGGAACAAAGGATTTGAACTCAACCATGTGCAGAAGACAAGATGAAGTAGTTTTGGAGAACTCAGGAATCCAACTCCATCATAAAGAAAGACCAAAAATAAGAACTTTACGTGGAGATGACACTAAATTTACAACCCAAGTTAAGTAACTTTTAGCGTATCCCTATCACATCATTCATGTTCATTTACTATGGAGGATAGATAGCTTGTGCATGTGAATATTTTGGGATACTCTGTATAGTTAGGTACACACTATACGTTTTTTGTTCAACTCAGCGGCCTGAACAATTTTTTTTTTTTTACAGATCTCCATACTAACACATGCGATATTAGTGCAGTAATCTCTGCCGCTGAGCTATTGTGTTCTTACAGGGGCAATGCCTCCCACCAGAAAGCACTGATCAGCCATTGGCTGCAAGGGCTGATTGTATGCTAGTTTTCCAGCATGCCCGTTTGACAGAAACCAGTGGTGAGCCTGGCTTCTTTTAAAAAAGAAGCTGTACACTGGCTGAAATTCGGAAGTTTCCTGCTGAACCTACCATTTTTCGATTGATTTTCACCTCCTGTGTACCCAGCCTTAGTCGTATATTGTTTTCCTAAAATTAGTTTGTATGTATAGCATTTTTTTTGTTTAGTTAAGCACATTATTATTAATGCGCTACAGATGTTTTTATGCTTCCATGATTTACCACAAAGTGACCTTAAAAGACACAAAGCAAAACAACTGGCTAATTATGATGCCTGAAGTCTGGCACCCAAGGAAAAGATGCCAGCGCTGGCATAGGACCCTCATGGACTACGGACTATTAGAACAGGAGTAATAAAGTGACTTTAGTTCTACTTTAAGTGACAGCCAGTGGTGCCATTTAAATCTGTATTTAATATTCTGGAATTAACGATGAAAGCAGTACTAAACCCATAAGAAAACATTTATTATATTGCAGCTTAACAATTCTTAGATGTGATGGCTGCATCCATTTCTTTCTTAGATGTTCATTCTTCTATTTTCATCTGGCAATCCAGCCAGCATGTCTGTTGTTTTAAAAAAGCACAAGCTTTTCAAGCAGAATGTATCAGTTACAGAGATTGGACATACCATTCAAAACCTAAAGGGGTCTTTAAAATGATCAGCTTTTATTTTATTTCTGTTAAACCTTTATCCCAAAAGGAAAAAACGGTTTGCTTTAACTGATTATAAAGTTTGAGCTGGAGTTTGGATTCAATTTGGTAGTGTAGCGGATGACATTTGGGATCAAATGTCCCACGCATTGTAAATTTAGTTTTTGACCTCAGGACAATAAAGGTCCTGGGTGTTAATTATTGTAGGTAGGCCTAACACCAGTCTGGCCAGGCTATGTTTAAAAGTTCTGCCTGGTCATGTGAATGGTGAGGGGCACATGACAGGCCAGAACCAAGTCTGGAGTGCCGGGGCCCGCTGAGGAGTCTGGGAGGGGGTACTTAAACAGGTGGGGGTCATGTGCTCGAGGTTCCGTTGTTGTACATGAGACCGCTGTGGTCTGGTCTGGTTCCAGTACCGGGGTAGCCCCGTGAGGGGTCCCGGTCACGGGGTGTTTGACATCCCGCAACATGTTCCTGTCAGTGGCCCGTGATAGACCTGTCGGGTCTGGGGAAGGGATCCATCTGTTCCAGAGTCTCGGAGCCTGCTGGTCCGAGGCGCAGTATCTGAGGGAGGAGTCAGATTGTTGGGGTGTGCTCTCGGCTTGGAGGGACACCACAGCCCGTGGAAGTGACCGGGGGAGGACACTTCAGAGGAGGGCCGGCAAGTGGCATCCTGAGAAGTGCCTGGTTGGGAAGGACATTGACGAATTCACAATTTTCCAGTACCATAAAGGAAGCGGGAAATGTTCCAGGTACAGTTGGAAAAAGGTTCCTGTATACCCTTGGTTGATTGTTCAACTTTTGAGTCAACGTGCCGACTGCCATGATCTCTGGCTAGAGATCTGTTCAGCCTTGAAGTACCCAGCTGCGAGTGGCTACTCTCTGGGTGAAAATACAGACTTTGCTAAACCTGCAGTTCAAGGTGCCTGAGTTCTTCATCCGTGCCCTCTGTTCCCTAATGCCTTGTACACACGATCAAACAATCCGGTGGAAAAGTCCGGCGCACTTGACAATCCCGCCATGTGTGGGCTCCGGCTGACTTTTTACCCAAAAGTCTGGCGGACTAAGAAAGTATTTTTGCACTCCAATCTGTCCGCCGGACTCACATTTCGGTGGACAATCCGGCCGTGTGTGCCGTCCGCCGTACTTTTGAAATGAATGGACTTTTCCCGCGCTGAGAAAAGTCAGCTCATTTTGAGCGCGTTTCCAGGTAGCCGGGGCCAGTGAAGGAGGCGTCGCCCTGTCACCTGGTATGGACTTAAAGGGGAACCCATACGTCGAAAAATCGGCGTTGGGGCCCCCCCAGGTCCATATCAGACCCTTATCTGAGCACGCTACCGGCCGGCCAGGAAAGGAGGTGGGGACGTGTGAGCGCGGCCCCCCACCCCAAAGCACCTTGTCCCCATGTTGATGAGGACAAGGGCCTCTTCCCGACAACCCTGGCCATTGGTTGTTGGGTCTGCGGGCGGGGGGCTTATCGGAATCCGGGAGCCCCCTTTAATATCCCGGCCCCCCACCCTATGTGAATGAGTATGGGGTACAATGTACCCCTACCCATTCACCTGTGAAAAAAAGTAAAAAAAAACAACACACAAGGGTTAAAATAGTTTATTGCACAGCTCCGGGTGTCTTCTTCCGTCTTCGGGGGTCTTCTCGCTGGACTCCTCCGTTATCTTCTGCTCTTTTTCTAGCTCATTCACTAGCGGAGGAGCCCGGCTTTCTTCTTCACCACCACCCTCTTCTTCCGACTTTGGGGGTCTTGTCGCCCTCGGCGTAGGGGTTCCCCTTTAAGTCCATACCAGGTGACGGGGCCAGCGATGCCTCCTTCGCTGGCCCCGGCTACCTGGAGACGCGCTCAAAATGAGCGGACTTTCCTCCACGTGTGTGGGGGAGTCCTTTCATTTCAAAAGTACGGCGGATAGTCCGGCGGACTTAGTACGCCGTATTAGTCTGCTGAAAAAGTGCCATGTGTGGGCAAGTAGCTCGTTCGGAAAGTCCGGCGGACAGTCCGGTGGAAAGTCCACCAGACTATGTCCGCCGGCTAGTCTGCTACGTGTGTATGTGGCATAAGAGACTGTGTTTGTGAAAGTTCTACTGCAAAATAAACCTTTTTGAAAGGACTTTATCTGGGTCAGTGTACAAGTCATTGGGTATCAAACCTGGGAACCCCTAGACGTGGAGGAGCAGGCCAGGAGAAGGTAACCGGTAAGCCCATTAAGTCAAGGCCACTCCCTGCAATGGGTTATGGCTGCTACAGTAGTATATTTTAAATCTGCTAATACATTTACCTCTCCCCTCCCCCCATACTGACAATGTGGTTGTCTTCTGTGCCCCCTGTGCTTCATCAAGACTGGGGGCATTCTAGTACAGTAGGTGTGTTAATGGCTAGAATACCAAGTAAAAATGAAAATACCAGACAAAAATGTGAGATTCTTATTAAGGTCAGTCAAAATGATGACCGACACAGTGGTACCCCTCGAGGAGAAGCCTCCATTCTTTAAGAGCTAAAATGATGGGTAACAATTCTGTCTCATAATTGCATTCTGGAAGTGACAATTTCTTAGAAAAGTAACCACAAGGATGTGTAGAGCTCTCAGAGGTAGGACGTTGAGACAGGAGGGTGCCTACCCCAGTCTCAGATGCAACTCAGAGTCAACAATGGACTGTACTTCATACTCCTCATGGTTTTCAACCTGAGATATGAAATACATTCAAAATACGCATGTTAGAAGGAAGGTCTAATGTGTAAGCCACTGGGTTAAACCTGCGAAGAATATTGAAAGGTTCAATAAACTGAGGTGCAAACTTCAGTGAGTGAACATGAATTCAGAGGTTGTGAGATGACAGCCAGACCATGTCTCCAACCTGGTAGGAAGGTGCAGGCTGGTGTCTGCGGTCAGCATGGAGTCTGTACCTATCATTAGCATGTCACAAAGCCTCCTGGACTTGTGCCCAAGTGGAACGAAGACCAAGGAGATGCTCCTCTAATGCAGGAAGACTCTGCGGAATAAATGAGTCAGGCAACATGGAGGGTTGGAAACCATAGTTTGCCAATAAACGGGGATAATCGGAAGCAGAATTCAAGGCACTATTGTGTGCAAATTCTGCCCACGGTAATAGGTCTGACCAGTTGTTATGCTGGTCAGAAAATGTAGCAACGTAGGAATTGCTCCAAAGACTGATAGGTTTGTTCTGCGGCCCCATTAGACTGCGGGTGATATTCCATTCTTAATCGTAAAATCGTATGGCACCATGTTGAAGGTCAATTGCTGTCAGGGCTGGGCTCAGCCCTTCCTTCTCTGAGCTGGCTGCTCAGCTGTCAGCTAAGTGATCCCATCTCTCTCCACAGTTACTCTCGTCAGTCCTGCCAACTTAAGCAGTCCAGTCCAGAGGAGCTCTGCCTTTGCCTTGGTCAACATGACAAGAAATATCTCCTGCCTTCCTGTTTAAAGACTGGCTTTGCTGACATCCCTTCTGGCTCCAGATCCTGCTTGCTGTTGCTCTCCTTGGATCCCTGACTTCCGGCCTGGCTGATTACCCAATCTGGTTAATGAACTTTGGACTGGCTGACTACCCGATCTGGCTACAGGACTCTGTCTCAGCCTGATTTCATGGTTTCTGACAGTAGCGAAGGCCATGAATTCAGAAGATGCAGTCAATCCACTTGTTGGTAATATTTTTTCCAGATTAGATGAACTGGATCACCGCATGGATCAGTTCGCCAGGCCGACCCTGCTGCTGCTCCAGTCTCTGTGCAGGCACGCACCTCGAGTATTACCTCTATAAGAGGTATGTCTGGTTCCACTCCGCTTCTCCGGCTATTTGGGGGCAATACAGTCCAATGCAGAGGGTTTCTCAATCAGGTTGATATATACTTTGTGATGCTGCCCCAGGCTTTTCCCACGTACAGAAGCAAAGTAGGTTTTGTAATATCTTTGCTTTCTGAGAGAGCCTTGGCCTGGGCAAACCCTCTATGGTAGACGCAAAAACCTGTTGTCTTGAGTTACCCTGAGTTTTGTGGCTTTGTTTAAAAGGGTATTTGACATTCCCACTTCTGCTGCCAAGTGCCTCATGTCGATCAAACAGAGTACAGGAACTATTGCTGACTACACCATTGAATTCCATACTCTGGCAGCAGTGGAACAATGAGTCCCTCATGGCTGCTTTTTCTCATGGTATCTCGGATACCATCAGAGATGAAGAGCAGCCCGAGATATACCTACTGAGCTGGAGAAGTTGATCACGTTTGCCATTCTCATTGACTCCAGACTCAGAGAAAGACTCTCTTTTAAGGATCGCTTGTGGAAGCCTCCTGTATGTTTGTTTCCGAGCTTTGCAGTCCCACCCGTGCCTCCCTCACCTCCCATGCCTTCTGGTACCAAGTGGGGCAGTGAAGGTGAATGCATGCACTTAGGTTTCATGCATCTCTCTGTGGATGAGAGAACTTTTAGGAGGAGGGAGAGATTGTACCTTCATTGTGGCCAGGGAGGTCACCTTTTGAAGTCTTGTCCTACCCATCCAGAGACTGCCCGAACCTTGAGGTCCTGTCATGAATGCTGCCTTTGTATCGAAGCACTTGATTGCGCTGCAGCTGCGTGACACTCATTGAGGCTCTTGATGGGTGACCTCTACAGCCTGCCCATGTGACTCATAAGATGGTTCCATTGTCCATGGCCATACAGGCTCTTCGCCAATAGACAATCCATTTCCAGGTTATTTCCTCACCTAAAGCCGCGTACACACGGGCGGACTGTCTGTCCAACTTAGTCCGCCGAAACACATTTCAGCGGACAGTCCGCTCGTGTGTGGGCTTCAGCGGACTTTTTCAGCGTGCAGTCTGGTGGACTAAGTATTTCGGAATTTCCGTAATATTGTCCGTCCAACTTTGGTTTAAGCGGACAGTCCGCTCGTGAGCAGGCTAGTTGGACGGACTAAGTATGGCGCATGCTCAGAAAGGATTTACACGGCGGAAGGTTGCATTGCTGTGTATTGGACGTCCTATTTCTAGTCCCGTCGTACGTGCTGTACACGTCATCGCGCAAGCTTTCAACGGACTGTTTGTTCATCGTGTGTGGTCAAGTCCGTTCATTCGAAAGTAGGACGGACTGTCCGTCGGATTGTCTGACGGACTTAGTTGGCCAGACAGTCCGCCCGTGTGTACGCGGTTTAAGTTTCCGCTGGTTATTGATTATCCTTGGTTACCGAGGCAGGCCCGTCACAACAGGACAGGCAAATCAAACAATTGCTTGGGGTCCCAAGCTGGCCTGGGGCCCCCGCAGGACGGGTCCTTGCTGCACTGCCGCTTCCTATAAAGGCTGCAGCCTGTAGCATGGCCGAGCTCCTGCTCCTTCCTCCTGCAGTGTGGCAGACACAAACTGATGGCTCACTTCCTTTCAGTCTGGCCGGCCGGGAACAGCAAACTGAATCTCCTGCCACGCGGTACGTGGTAGGGATGGGGGGTAAAAAGAACACGGGGGGAGGCAGTCATCAAGACCTGTTGCTCACAGCTTGATTAGACACCGTTGGATTTCCTTTACATATTGCACTTTTTGGACTTATTTCATGGGCTGTATTAATATATGTTGGCACTAGTTATATACAGCATTTGCCACTGTGTTCACACGGATTACATTGCACTCTGCACCAGGATTTTCTGCTTTATTGTTGCCCATGCATTTTTTTACTTCATGTGACACATAGCATTCTTTGGACTTTGCACTTATCGGTTGATTCTTATCGTTTGATTGGGGGGGGGGGACCTCCATGTCCATTTGCTTGGGCCCCCAAATTCCTTCAAACGGCCCTGTACAGAGGCATAACCCCTCTTTTGATTGGCTCCATGCTGATGTTCTCGCCTGGTTGCCACAATGCAGTGAGACATGCTTCCAGAAGGTAGCCAAGGTCTTCTTGTGCACCTCTTCACTCTCCTCCCTGTCGGAGGAGTACAGCAATTTTAGTAATGTCTTTGACAAAGGTCAAGCCAGTAGTTTGCCTACACACCGGCCATATGATTGTGCAAATGACCTTCAACCTGGTGCCATACCCCCTAGTGGCTGGGTTTACCCTTTGTTGGTCTTGAAGGCCATGGAGTAGGTTGCAGGCACACTTTCTCAAGGCTTCATCCGCAAATCTTCGTCTCCTTCTAGTGCTGATTTCCTGAACCGGCGCATGCATAAGCGCAACACATAATATGCCAGCGCAATTGATAATAGCTTACACCTTATCATTAACAGTCCATTCACACAGTGGCAACACAACTTCCAGCGTGACTTTGGGAGGCAATTTGGACATGACTTGAGTGTGAATCACAGCACGACTTGGGGCAACTTACAACATAAAAACAGCATGGGTTCCCCTCCAAGACCATACCAGGCCCTTCAGGTCTGGTCTGGATATTAAGGGGAACCCTACACCAAAAAGAAAAAATGGCGTGGGGTCCCCCTCAAAATCCATACCAGGCCCTTCAGGTCTGGCATGGATTTTAAGGGGAACCCCGCGCCAAAAAAATGGCGTGGAGCCCCCCTCAAAATCCATACCAGACACTTATCCGTGCACACAGCCTGGCAGGCCGCAGCAAGAGAGGGGGGACGAGAGCGCCCCCCCTCCTGAACTGTACCAGGCCACATGCCCTCAACATTGGGAGGATGCTTTGGGTTCCCCCCAAAGCACCTTGTCCCCATGTTGATGAGGAAAAGGGCCTCATGGCCAGTGGTTGTGGGGGTCTGTGGGCGGGGGAGCTTATCGGAATATGGAAGCCCCCCTTGTGAAATGGTAAGGGGGTACAAAAGTACCCCTACCATTTCACAAAAAAATTGACAAAAGTGTTAAAAATGACAAGAGACAGTTTTTGACAATTCCTTTATTAAAGTCTTCTTCTTTCATCTTCTATCTTCTGGTCTTCTTCCTTCTTCCTTTCTTCATCCTTCCGTTTCTTCCTCCATCTTCTTCTTCCTCCCTCTTCTTCTTCCTCCGATCCTCTTCTTCTTGCTCCGGGGGTTCTCGTCCGGCAATGGGAGGCTCCTGCTGTGTGAGACGTTTCTCTTCTTCTGACAGTTCTTCTTTTCCTGCGGTCTGCCAGGTTGCGTGCTCAGATAAGGGTCCGGTATGGATTTTGAGGAGGACCCCATGTAGTTTTTTTTTTTTGGCGTGGGGTTCCCCTTAATATCCATACCAGACCTAAAGGGCCTGGTATGGAATTTTGGGGAAACTCCCACGCATTTTGTTTTCTTATTTTTTTTTTTTCTTAATGCTAACATGACCTGTGTGCAAATAGCCTTAAAAAAAACTCATAGAAGTGAACCAGCGCAAGAAAAGTGGAGAGGTGCGCCTTTTCAACTTATGCACATGAATCTATGCGGCTTGACATTTACTAAGAGAGGTAAAAACATATGGCATAACAAAAAAACAGTCCACAGAATCAGTGGGAGTTCGTAGCCACCATGCTGGCATGCAAAAACACCTCAAGTGTCCCTCCACCTACACTTATATGCACTTACCTCCACGTTGGACCTAATACAGGTTACCATGTGCCTTCCCTTTAAGGGGGTATATAGTTACTCTGGTGGATGGCTAAATTCTCTGTTGGTGTTTTTGGTGATCCCTGACGGTAAGGAATCCTGACAGGTACTTGCAAGGTATCCTATGATAATCCTGAGCTAACATAGTCCTGAATCTTTATAGGAAACTTTAATAAAACTCTTAAAAAAGTATAAAACTCACATTTGTTGGTGCACTGAATCTGGTGCACTTAGATCTCAAACATAGCTCATTCAGGGTGTACACCACCCTTAAGGATTGCTTGGCTGTTGTGATAGCAACAAATCCACAGGATGATAGCTTCCTCGTTGTGCAGGCTGATGTGTGATGAAACACGTAAAGGGTGGGGCCTAGTGATGTCAGCAAGCATGAGGAAGCTATCACCCTGTGGATTTGTGTGGAGTACTGATAATCATCTGACAGCTGAGCAGCCTGAGCACTGAGAAGAGAGCTGCTAAGAGCCCAGCCCTGGCAGAAGGTATTTTAACTTAAAAGGGGAGGTATGACCAAAGCTATTTTTGCAATACATGTCCTGTTGGTCACAGGAGTGTAGTTACTGTAGTTCTGCACTTTTGTGACCCGTTTTCAGCCGTCAGCGGGTGTCAGCTGGCATCAAAAAGCCGGTCAAGGCTCTGAAATTAGCATTTTTATGGGGGTTCTTCCCACCCTCTGTTTGAACCATTGAGCTTTTTTATCCATTTTTTATTAAGGATCTGAAATTATCCCGATCACATGTTCTGGATCCACCAAGAAGTCTGGACCAGAAGCTGGCTTAACCTCTCAGCGAGTAGATCCAATGTCAATCACGATGTCTTCCTCCACTGCCACCGCTCCGATAAAAAGAAAATGCTTCTCCCCCGACTAATGCTACCGCCGTTCTGGCAGCTTCTGTGTCTGACAGTTCTTATATAGCTATGGGGCGTGGCCATGCGGTGACATAACCCGGAGACCCTGTCCCCTTGTGAGGTCACAGACCTGGGCATGATGGGCCAGTGACATCACAAGGAGTGGGGTCTCAAGTTATAAAAGAACTGTTAGACACCAGAGCTGGCAGAATGGCGGAAGCCAGCATTGGAGGAGGAGCATTTTTTTTGCAATAGGTCGGCAGTATTCACATGGGGTGATGGGATCTGTGGGCCCCCTTGATAAAGGGGCTTCCAAATTCCAATAAGCCCCCACCTGCAGACTCCCACAACCACAGCCCAGGGTTGTGGGAAGAGGCCCTTATCCCATCAACATGGGGACAAGGTGCTTTGGGGGGGACCCCAAAGCATCCTCCCAATGTTGAGGGCATGTGGCCTGGTACAGTTCAGGAGGGGGGTGCTCCCTCGCCCTCCCCTTTCCTGACCTGCCAGGCTGCATACTCGGGTAAGGGTCTGGTATGGATTTTGAGGTGGACTCTACAACATTTTTTTTTTTTTATAATTGGCTGTGGGGTTCCCCCTCAAGAGCCATACCAGACCCAAAGGACCTGGTATGGATTGGGGGGGGGGCCCAAACTATTTTTTTTTTAATACATTTTGCATGAGGTTTCATCCTTACCAGAACCAAAATAACTGTTTTGATTGTTCAAAGAACAAGTCACACTCATCTCAAAGTCAGATCAAAATCAGATCCTGTTAATTAAAGTCACATGGAAGTTGGACCAAAGTTGCAGGGAAAAGTTGGATCAAAAATTGTGCGACTTTCGTATTGCACTAGTGTGAACATGGCCTAAAAAAATATGAAGAACTAGATATCAGTTTTGGATTGATGTCTCATATTCAATAAAATAAGAAACTATGAGGAACACATGAAAATGTTTCATGTACAGGTAGCTGAGCTGTTTCTAAATATTGGCTTTATTAGTAAAAACTAGCAAGGTCAAAGTGAAAAGCTCAGTGGGCAGTAGCAGCCAATCAGATTTCAGTTAACCTAAATTAGATCAGTGTAAGATGAATTGTGATTGGTGATGTGAGTCACTGCACTTTAAAATTTGCCTTACCGCTAAATAGGCCTCTATATCTGTAGAATATTCCATATTATTTCTGCCTGTTTCTGAAAAAGGCATATATTACTTTTACAAGGTTTAACATACCATATTCCTTTTTTTTTCTCCTACCAAACCCGTCTGACTGGAGTTCCAAAATAGACGACGGATGAAAGACGATGCAACACACAGAGTAAAATGCTAGACGTGTTATTTTATCTTTTCTTATTGGGCAGATTCCCGCCGCTTGCTTTTCTGCCGTATGTTATGGCATCTTTCAATCAACCAACAAAGAGAACCTTTTGAACGCAGCATGTGGTCAGATTGTAACGCTCTTCAAAGTTAGGGGAAAATCAGAAATATTGGCCTATAGGTATTGTCTTTTTCTATACCTGTGGTCTTCATTATGTTTGTAGCTCTAACTGTATAGAAAAGGAAACCAAACTTTCAAAGCATACGGAACAGTATGGTTTATTAGAAGGCAAATCTTTTTATTTTATTCCAGAACAGATTTCTAAGGAGATGAAACTGCTTTGATGTCTGATTTTTTTCTTCTTCTTCACTGTTGTCCATGTTTATGAATCAAACCCTCCTTGGAAATGTCAGTTAAGAATACATTAATTTGCTTTTAGAACACATTTTGCTATTAAATCACCAGGGGTGCATATTTAGAAAAGGTCTTTCCAGTGGTGAAGCCACCATTAAAATTGAAGCGGTTACAGAGCTATCACATAGAATACATACAGTTGTGTTGTGACAACCTTTTGTAAAGTTTTTATTGTAAATTCGATTTTTGCTTTTTCAGTATACAATTTCTAATTTTAATCCAGGTATGCCATTTAAAAAATATATAAAAATAAAAAAATATATAAAACCTGTTGGTCGCAATGGTTTAACTGAGTACTAGACAGTTACAGCTCTTTACTTTTCAGTACACACTTTTACTTTAATACTTCAATGACAGTTGTGCAATCATGCAACACTGTACCCACACAAAATTTTTATATTTTCCCCACAAATAGAGCTTTCTTTTGATGGTATTTGATCACCACTGGGTTTTTATAATTTTTACTAGACAAAAAAAAAAAAGTTTTTCTTTGTTTCTGTTATAAAATTTTGTCAATAAGTAAGTGTTCTCCTTCACTAATGAGCACAGATGAGGCTCCCCTGACAGGCACTGATGAGGCGGCACTGATGTACTATAATGATTGCCACTAGCTAGTTTCCAGGCCTTGTGCAGAGGTGCTGTCCTGCTGCTCAGTGAACACAGGAGGTTGCTCACTCTGCACAGGTCCTATTAAAGTAAACATTTTTAATAGTACTTCAGGGAGCATTAAAAATTAACCACTTGACGCCCGCCCTATAGGCAATTGACGGTGGCAAAGGGGTTTCATAATCCTGATCGGACGTCATATGACGTGATCAGGATTATGAGCCGCTGCGCGCCCCCGGGGGCGCGCATCGCGGCGATCGTTGTTGCGGGGTGTCAGTCTGACACCCGGCAACTACGATCTCGGTAAAGAGTCTCAGACGGAGACTCTTTACCACGTGATCAGCCGTGTCCAATCACGGCTGATCACAGTGTAAATGGGAAGAGCCGGTGATCGGCTTTTCCTCACTCGCGTCTGTCAGACGCGAGTAGAGGAGAGCCGATCGGCTGCTCCTCTGACAGGGGGGGGGTCTGTGCTGATCGATTATCAGCACAGCCCCCCCGAGGATGCCCACACTGGACCACCAGGGACGCCACCAGACCACCAGAGAAAAGGTAATCCTCCCTAGACCACCAGGGATGCCAGTCAGCACAATGGATGCCAATCAGTGCCCATAATGGATGCCAATCAGTGCCCACAATGGACATCACTGATTGGCATGCATTATTGTTTGGCACTGATTGGCATCCATTAGTACAGTATAACACCAATGCTGCCTATGAGTGCCCACCTGTGCCGCCTATGAGTGCCCACCTGTGCCGCCTATCAGTGCCCACCTGTGCCGCCTATCAGTGCCCACCCATGCCCATCTGTGCCACCTATCCATGCCCATCTGTGCCGTCTATCCATGCCCATCTGTGCTGCCCATCCATGCCAATCCGTGCCAGCTATCAGTGCCAATTTGTGCCACCTATCAGTGTCCATCCGTGTCGCCCATCCGTGTCGCCCATCAGTGCTGCCTATCAGTGCCACATATCAGTGTCCATCAATGCCACCTCATCAGTGCCACTTCATTGGTGCCACATCATTGGTGCCCATCAGTGCCGCCTTATCAGTGCCCATCAGTGTAGCCCCATCAGTGCCCATCAGTGAAGGAGAAAACTTACTTATTTACAAAGTTTTGAAACTGAAAAAAAAAAAAAACCTTTTTCTTTTTTCAAAATTTTCGGTATTTTTTTATTTGTAGCGCAAAAAATAAAAACCGTAGAGGTGATCAAATACCACCAAAAGAAAGCTCTATTTGTGGGAAAAAAATGATAAAAATTTCATTTGGGTACAGTGTAGCATGACCGCGCAATTGTCATTCAAAGTGCGACAGCGCTGAAAGCTCAAAATTGGTCTGGGCAGGAAGGTGTTTAAGTGCCTGGTATTGAAGTGGTTAAAAAATGTAGTTTAAATTGCCAGCAAATGGCAACTTCCAGCTACTTAATTCTGTTTGTAAACAAAGCGGATGTGGATCCCTTTCATTGATATAAAGATGAGGGCCTGATATAGATGTCAATAGGGGACTTCCACAAACAAAACGGTTTGGGTTTCCCCCTAAAATAACATATCAGACTCTTATCCTTGATGATAGTATGTTGCGATTTTTTAGGGGAATTCCCACACAAAAGAACAAGAAATAAGTGTGGGTTGCCCAAAAATTCTATACCAGACTTGCCTGATGCAGCCTGGCAGGTCAGGAAATGGAGGGTAGAAGCGTGTTCCCCTCCTCCTGAACCATACAAGGTCACATGTCCTAAGCATAGGGAATATACTTTGCAAGGGGGGATCCCACTGGCAATACTCCTTGTTCCCATTTTGATGAGAACAATGGCTTCTTCCCCACAACCCAGCCTTGTAGTTGTAGGGGTTTTCAGATGTTGGGGCTTATTGGAAGCTCCCTTAACAATTGGGGGGCCCAGATACTGCCTCCCCTATGTGAATGAGATCCATATAGATCCTTACAAAGCAATCACATCTGATCCCATCTTGGAATTGCCAAATTACCAAGTTACATCTCCAAACTCTGCTGCTAATATTAAACACAGCGACTGGGTGATGTCACTGGTTGACAGAAAGGAAGCTGTTATGTATAGTATTGGTAGATATAACACTAATATACGTGAATGTCTGTTGGATGAACAGCCAAACTTTGAACTCATCTCTAATAAAGAATTTGCTACAGGGAGTCTCCCATGCATTTTGAACTCATTAGAGATTCTCTCTACTCTCATTTACAAGGTGGTACTCCTTGTAGCCATCACCTCTGCACGATGAGTGTCTGCGTTGGCAGCTGAGGCTCACTCAACCACTCAACCACATTTGAAGGTGGTTATAAAGTTTTTTTCAGCTCCAGATGGCAGTTGATGCCTTCTGCCATCTGGAGCTGCAGTGTCCAGCCACTGTACCATATTTATGGCTATTGTCTCTTTAAACTATGTGTCTATTTCAATATTAAGTCTGCTTCATCTTCCCCTATTATTTTGCGTCCTAACCAAGCTGCTTACATATTGTCCAGCCACAGTACAATAGTTGTTGCTATTGGCTCTCATATAAGGCATTCTAATGTTTATTTTAGCATAAAGCCTGTTTTGTCTCTCCCTGCTATATTGCTGCCTAACCAACATACTTTACAGCCATCAAACAATACTTGTGGATATTGTCTCCCAAGTAATATATTTAATGCTTTCAATTTTCTACTTAGGGCTTGCGTGCTGTCTGCATGCTAGCCATTTTCTACCACACACATACCTGAAGTTTATATTTTCTATATTTTGGAAATATTTGGGAAACGGGGATGGGAATGTGGGGTTGTGATTTTGAATTGTTGTTGTGCACTTTATTTTAACATTTTATTAAAGCGGGATTCCACCCTAAAGTGGAACCTCCGCTGATCGGATCCCTCCCCCCTCCGGTGTCACAATTGACACCTTTCAGGGGGGAGGGGGATGGAGATACCTGTCAAAGAGGTATTTTCACCCACTTCCGGGCATAGACTCCCACGGGAGTCTACGCCATTTCCTGCCCTGCGTTACATCAGAGGGGGCGGGGTCACCCACACGTCACTGGGGAACCCCTGGCTTCCCTCTCCAGCGTCAGAGGGGCGGGGTCAGGTGACGGTGGCCCCGCCCTCCTAATATAAGAAACGTCAGCGCTGGGATCTCTGCAGTGTCTCCGGAGTGGAGACAGAAGAAGGATGTATGGACAGCGCTGGACTGAGAGATCCCCCGTCGCTGGATATGATCATCCATCACTGGACCCCGGAGACCCGTCGCTGGATAGCAAGAGTGGATTAGCACCGCTGGAATCTTTTTTTTATTTTTTTTATTTTTAATAAAGGAATTTTTCAAAAGTGTGTTTGTCTTATTTAACCATTTTGACACTTTCTTTGTGAAATGGTAGGGGTACTTTTGTACTCCCTTACCATTTCAAACAGGGGGGGCGGGATCTGGGGGTCCCCTTGTTAAAGGGGGCTTCCAGATTCTGATAAGCCCCCCGCCCGCAGACCCTCACAACCAACGGCCAGGGTTGTGAGGATGAGGCCCTTGTCCTCATCAACATGGGGACAAGGTGCTTTGAGGGGTCACAGACCCCCAAAGCATCCTCCCAATGTTGAGGGTATGTGGCCTGGTACAGTTCAGGAGGGAGGGGGGCCGCTCTCTCGTCCCCCCCTCTTTTCCTGCGGCCTGCCAGGTTGCGTGCTCGGATAAAGGGTCTGATATGGATTTTTAGGGGGACCCCACGTCAATTTTTTTTTTAATTTGATGCGGGGTTCCCCTTAATATCCATATCAGACCTGAAGGGTCTGGTTATGGATATTTAGGGGGACCCCCACGTCAATTTTTTTTTTAAATTTGACACGGGGTTCCCCTTAATATCCATGTCAGACCTGAAGGGCCTGGTAATTGAATTTAGGGGAACCCCCACGCTTTTATTTTTTTTATCAATGAATGAATGAATTGTCGGCTAATGCAGAGAACACTCATTGAGTGTTCTCTGTATTACGGGACCCGACAATAGCCGCAAGTGATTTTAAAAGACTTTTTTTCCTGCACAAATGACACTTTGTGCAGGGACAGTTCTAAGCACCAGAAACATGCGCCCCTTCACAGGCATACTATAGATACCCCCAGCTACGAAATTTAAAGGAATATTACACTTTTATTGTTGCACTTTAATCATTATTAAAATCACTGCTCCTGAAAAAACGGCCGTTTTTAAAACTTTTTTTTGCATTGATCCATGTCCCCTGAGGCAGGACCCGGGTCCCCAAACACTTTTTAGGACAGTAACCTGCATATTACCCTTTAAAATTAGCACTTTAGATTTCTCCCATAGACTTGTATAGGGTGTTCCGGCTTTTCGAATTTGCTGCGAACAGCCCAAATTGTTCACTGTTCGCTGAACAGGCGAACAGGCAATGTTCGAGTAGAACATGAGTTCGACTCGAACTCGAAGCTCATCCCTACTGGGCACTTAAACCCCCTTCCTGCCCAGATACATTTTCAGCTTTCAGTGCTGTGACACCTTGAATGACAATTGTGTGGTCATACAACACTACCCAAATTACATTTTTAGCATTTTCTTCCCACAAATAGAACTTTCTTTTGGTGATCACTGCTGGGTTTTTTATTTTTTGTTAAAAAAACTAAAACATAAAAAAAAAAAAAAAACTGTTTTCTATTCAGTTGTTATACAATTTTGCAAACAGGTATTTTTTCTCCTTCATTGATGTACGTTGATGAGGCTGCACTAATGGGCATGGATAAGGTGGCTCTAGTGGACATTGATGAGGCAGCACTGGTGGACACTGATAGGTGGCACTGATGTACACTGAGAGTTGGCACTGATGGGTGGCACTGAAAGGCATTGATAGATGGCACTGAAGGGCACTGTTAGGTGGCACTGATGGGTGGCAGCTATGGGCAATGATGGGTGGCAGTGATGGGCACTGGTAGGTGACACTGATATGCATCACTGGTAGGTGGCACTGATGATGAGGCACTGATGGGCACTGATTGGCACCACCGGTGGGCACTGGCAGGTGACACTGTTCCTCTTCTGGACCGATGCCCCTTTCACAGAAGCCGGTGACCTGCTTTTTTTTATAGATTTTTTTATAGATCTTTTGTTTACATCACGTCATCAGCTGTCATTGGCTGACAGCTGATCACGTGGTAAGGGACCGAGACCGGCCCCTTACTCCGATCAGTGATCAGACAAGGCTAATTGTGAGCATGCAAAGCAGTGGACATCATATGACGGCGTCCCGGCAAAAGTAGGACTCACGCTGTAGCTGTCATTCGGCTATAGCGTGGATGTGAAGGAGTTAAGCCAAGCTAAATGTAATAGTTGAAAATGTTTTCCAAAATGTGTGCTGCCAGAATACAGTGTCGCCGATGCTGTCCTCGAATACATTGTTCTGTAACAAAACAGCTTAAAGGCATATTTTAAGCAGGTAATTTAAAGATTAGTATTTTTCCGATGGTACCCTTAAAGTCATATTAACCATTTTCAGACAACACACAGTACATTTATTGCAGTTGGGCGGCCACTCTGATCACACACAATGGGAGCCCAGTGGCTGGTAGCGCGGACTTGATGTCCCCCAGCACCCTCCGATTACACAGTACACAAGTGAAGCAAGAAGAAAATTGCTGCGCTGAACCACTGAATCTAAAGCTGCTAACACTAAAACCAACAAAGTGAAATAAATAAACAAAAGTGTAGTGCTAAATATACCAAACTGGAACACCATATATAAGGTGGACCAAGGTATATAAATTAATACAAATAGTGACTATAAGTGATGTAACACAAAATAAGAGAAGTGTAATATTCAAAAACCTCATGAGGGTAGAAAAAACAGTAATACGTTGTAACCATAACATAAAACAGTTCACCTATACAGTACACAGGCAGAACGACCATCTGTCTATGTAAACAAGGCAGATTCTGTCAGAGGGAAACATACTGATCCTGTGTTTCTGCAAGCAGGAACACAGATCTTTGCCTTCCCCTAGTCAAAGCACCTCCCACACAGTGAGTAAGCACAGGCTAGGCACACAGTTAACCCCTTGATCACCTCTGATGTTAACCTCTACCCAGCCAGTGCCATTAGTACAGTGACAGTGCATTTTTTAGTACTGATCACTTTATGAGTGTCACTGGTCCCCAAAAAGTGTCAAAAGTGTCAGTTACATATCAGATTTATCTGCTGCAATATTGCAGTTCCGCTATGAGCCGCTGATCGGCACCATTACTAGTAAAAATAAAATAAAATAAAAATATCCCAAATGAGATTGATTGAATTGATACATTGATTGGTATCAATTGATATTGATACCAATCAATATATGCTTATTGGGATTTTTTTAACCAAAATATGTAGCAGAATGCATATTGGCCTAAATTGATGAAGCAATTCGATTATATATATATATATATATATATATATATATATATATATATATATATATATATATATATATATATATATATATATATATATATATATATATATATATATATTATTTTTTGGTATGTTTTATAGCAGAAAGTATAAAATATTGTATGTTTTTCAAAATTGTCAGTCCTAAAAACCACAGAGGTGATCAAATACCACCAAAAGAAAGCTCTATTTGTGGGAAAAAAAAGGGACAAAATGTAATTCCGGTACAGTGTCACAATTGCAATTGTCAGTTTAACCACTTCAATACCGGGCACTTAAACACCTTCCTGCCCAGACCAATTTTGAGCTTTCAGCGCTGTCGCACTTTGAATGACAATTGCGCGGTCATGCTACACTGTACCCAAATGAAATTTTTATCATTTTTTTCCCACAAATAGAGCTTTCTTTTGGTGGTATTTGATCACCTCTGCGGTTTTTATTTTTTGCTAAACAAATAAAAAAATACCGAAAATTTTGAAAAAAAAAATGTTTTTTTTTGTTTCAGTTTCAAAACTTTGCAAATAAGTAAGTTTTCTCCTTCACTGATGGGCACTGATGGGGTTACACTGATGGGCAATGATAAGGCGGCACTGATGGGCACTGATGAGGTGGCACCAATGAAGTGGCACTGATGAGGTGGCATTGATGGACACTGATATGTGGCACTGATAGGCGGCACTGATGGGTGGCACTGATGGGCGACACGGATGGGCACTGATAGGTGGCACAAATTGGCACGGATTGGCATGGATGGGCATGGATAGGTGGCACAGGTGGGCATGGGTTAGGCGGCACAGGTGGGCATGGGTAGGCGGCACAGGTGGGCATGGGTAGGCGGCACAGGTGGGCATGGGTAGGCACTGATAGGCGGCACAGATGGGAACTGATAGGCGGCATTTTATTATAATATATTATACTAATGGATGCCAATCAGTGCCAATCAATAATGCACGCCAATCAGTGATGCCCATTGTGGGCACTGATTGGCATCCATTATGGGCACTGATTGGCATCCATTGTGGCACTGATTGCAATCCCTGGTGGTCTAGGGTGGCATACCTTGTCCTTGGCATCCCTGGTGGTCTAGTGGCGTCCCTGGTGGTCCAGTGTGGGCATCCTCGGGGGGGCTGTGCTGATAATCGATCAGCACAGACCCCCCCTGTCAGAGGAGCAGCCAATCGGCTCTCCTCTACTCGCGTCTGACAGACGCGAGTGAGGAAAAGCCGATCACCGGCTTTTCCTATTTACACTGTGATCAGCCGTGATTGGACACGGCTGATCACGTGGTAAAGAGTCTCCGTCGGAGACTCTTTACCGAGATCGTAGTTGCCGGGTGTCAGACTGACACCCCGCAACAACGATCGCCGCGATGCGCGCCCCCGGGGGCGCGCAGCGGCTCATAATCCTGATCACGTCATATGACGTCCGGTCAGGATTATGAAACCACTTTGCCGCCGCCTATTTTCTATAGGGCGGGCGGCAAGTGGTTAAGTAACGCAGTGCCGTATCGCAAAAAAATGGCCTGGTCATGAAGGGGGGTAAATCTTCTGGAGGTGGTGAAATAGTCAATTTCTCCACTGTACTGTATTTTAAAAATGATCTTCATTTTTTTTCTGCTATGTTAATGTCCCCCAGGCAGTGCCCACCTCTTCACATGCTTTTTTTTTTTTAAATAGCTTTGTAAAATTAGCCTTGAAGAAGACCAGCCTCAAGATTTCAAAAGCAGAATTGTACAAGCCCCCTGAAAACTTTCTTCCACTCTTTTTATAGTACATCAGCACCTGCCCCTCACATCCCCACCATTGGCCATTGCTCAGCGCGTTTTGAGTTTGCTGCCTGTCAGAGCAATATTGATGGATGTAAAGCACAACAGAGAAAATGCATGAAAACAATCTCTTCAGACTATTCTGCTACACTACAACCCTTCTTATTAATTTGAACAACCTAAGGTAAACTGTCATAAGAAGCCCTAGAATGTGGATAACTGTTTTTTCTCTTTTTCATAAGAAGCTGGCCCTAGAAACTGATAAGGACACAAAATGTTATAGCATTTCCATAAAAAGTTTGGTTGTGCTCTAAAAGAAGCAAAGCTAGCTCCAGCCACCTACTTAAGAGAACCCTCAAACATTGCAAGTATTCACTTCTGTTCTGTAGATTTTTGGTACATTTTTACTACTTTCTTTGGGATTTTTTTTAGCTTAGTTGTTAATGATTACAATATAGTATATGATACTAACATGTTCTTTGAGAAAGCTTAGTGTGACTTATGCCGCGTACACACGGGCGGACTGTATGGCGTACTTAGTCCGTCGAAACACATTTCAGCGGACAGTCCGCTCGTGTGTGGGCTTCAGCGGACTTTTTCAGCGTGCAGTCTGGCGTACTAAGTATTTCGGATTTTTCGAAATTCTGTCCGTCGTACTTTGGTTTCAGCGGACAATCCGCTCGTCAGTAGGCTAGTTCGACGGACTAAGAATGGCGCATCCCCAGAAAGGATTTACACGGCGGAAGGGTGCTTTGCTGTGTATTGGACTTCCTATTTCTAGTCCCGTCGTACGTGCTGTACACGTCATCGCACAAGCTTTCGACGGACTGTTTGGGTATCCATGTGTGGTCAAGTCCGTTCAGTCAAAAGTATGACGGAGTGTCCGTCGGATTGTATGACGGACTAAGTACGCCATACAGTCCGCTCGTGTGTACGCGGCATTACACATTTTTTAGGTGAGCAGACCATTTGTAATTGCCTTGTGTCTAATCGTTAGTATAAACAAAATGTATTCGAAATAAATGACTACATAAAATATTTTACGAAAGGCTAGACAGTTACAGTGTCTTGAAAAGTATTCATACCCCTTGAAATTGTCCAAATTTTGTCATGTTACAACCAATATATATATATATATATATATATATATATATATATATTTTTTTTTTTTTTTTTTTATTGGGATTTTATGGGATAGACCAACACAAAGCGGCACATAATTATGAAGTGGAAGGAACATGATAAATGGTTTTCAATTTTTTTTTACAAATAAATATGTGAAATGTGTGGAGTGCATTTGTATTCAGCCCCCATGAGTCAATACTTTGTAGAACAACCTTTTGCTGCAATTACACCTGCAAGTCTTTTTGGGGATGTCTCTACCAATGTTTCACATCTAAAGAATTACATTTTTGCCCATTCTTCTTTCTAAATTAGCTCAAGCTCTGTCAGATTGGATGGAGAGTGTCTGTGAACAGCGATTTTCAAGTCTTGCCACAGATTCTCAATTGAATTTAGGTCTGGACATTGACTGGGCCATTGTAACACATGAATATGCTTTGATGTAAACCATTACAGTGTAGCTTTGGCTGTATGTTTAGAGTCATTGTCATGCTGGAAGGTGAACCTCCACCCCAGTCTCAAGTTTTTTGCAGACTCTAACAGGTTTTCTTTGAAGATTGCCCTGTATTTGGCTCCATCCATCTCCCCATCAACTCTGGCCAGCTTCCCTGTCCCTGCTGAAGAAAAGCATCCATACAATATGATGTTGCCACCACCATGTTTCACAGTGGGGATGGTGTGTTCAGAGTGATGTGCAGTGTTAGTTTTCCGCCACACACAGCATTTTGCTTTTAGGCCAAAAAGTTTACGTTTGTTCTCATCTGATCAGAGCACCTTCTTCCATGTTTTCTGTGTCCCCCACATGGCTTGTCACAAACTGCAAACAGGACTTCTTATGGCTTTCTGTGGATCTCTGCAGCTCCTCCAAAGTTACCACGGGCCTCTTGGCTGCTTCCCTGATTAATGCTCTCTTTGCCCGGCGTGTCAGCTTAGGTGGACAGCCATGTCTTGGTAGGTTTGCAGTTGTACCGTACTCTTTCCATTATCGAATGATGGAATGAACAGTGCTCTGTAAGATGTTCAAAGCTTGGGATATTGTTGTATAACCTAATCCTGCTTTAAACTTCACCACAACTTTATCCCTGACCTGTCTGGTGTGTTCCTTGGCCTTCATGATGCTGTTTGTTCACTAGAGTTCTCTAACAAACCTCAGAGGGCTTCACATAACAGCTGTATTTATACTGAGATGAAATTACACACAGGTGGACTTTATTTACTAATTGGGTGGCTTCTAAAGGCAATTGGTTGCACTAGATTTTAATCAGAGGTGTCAGAGTAAAGAGGGCTGAATACATCGTACAGCCACACTTTTCAGATATTTATTCTGAAAAAATATTGAAAACCATTTATCATTTTTCTTTTACTTCACAATTATGTGCCACTTTGTGTTGGTCTATCATATAAAATCCCAATAAAATACATTTATGTTAGGGTTGTAACATGACAAAATGTG
Organism: Lithobates pipiens; assembly: GCF_037356315.1. NCBI lineage: Eukaryota > Metazoa > Chordata > Amphibia > Anura > Ranidae > Lithobates > Lithobates pipiens. The sequence goes on along the minus strand of NW_027507686.1, from coordinate 144,312,204 downwards.
GAAAATTTCAAGGGGGTATGGATACCTTCCATACAATCCAATAAAAATCTTCCATTCTTATCAGTCATTAACAGCAATTGCTGTGCAGGGGCGGACTGACAACTCATGGGGCTCCCGGCCAATAGGAGATTATGGGGCCCCCAGGCAATCAAAGATTATGGGGCCACACAGTATACACAAACACACACACAGTATACAATCACACAGTATACACAGACATGTTTCTATTGGCTGAGAAGGTACTGGAGAGGTGGGGCTGCTATAAGCTCTGGATTTTTAGACCAAAAGGATATCAGTAAGGGACATTTCAGAGACAGATGTAAATAAAACACAGATTTTTAACATACTGTTCCTGGTTTTACTGAGGCTGGCAACCCTGATGGGGCCCCCTAGTGGCCCGGGGCCCTCGGGCAGTGCCCGAGTGGCCGAATGGTCAGTCCGCCCCTGTTGCTGTGATTGTCATTTGTTGAAATGTAAGGAAAAGTCTTAGAGCAAGGCGAATGTAATGAAATGGTTTATATAAAAACATATGACAATTTCTAAAAATAATATCAGTTCAGTGTAATAATAACACATGTAATTTGTTAGTTTCTGCTTCATACAAATATGTTTAAGTTCAATGAAATCTTTTTTCCGCAATAAGGAGCCTGTTCAGTGTAAATAGTCTTGTACTGTATATTGTTCTGAGAGCACTGACTTTCAAATTAGCCTGCTTTTCAAAACAGAGTCAGAGCACATCAAACATGTAGTTAAAATGTAAATGAGAAGTAAATAGTTCTATATTAAATGCCTCATTCAACATGTATTTTCCCTCAAATCATCTTTTTAAGCTCTTTCATTCTAATGCCTGGAAGATGTGATATTAAAAATGATTTCTTTGACGTGGCTAAGGGGCTCCAGGATTAACAAAAAGAGAAAGGACATAATAAAACATTCAGAAGACCTATTTCAGAGGAATTATGCCTTGCTTTGAAACTTGTCCAAGATTGGAGTGCATTGAAACTTGTTGGCGTACATGCAAATGAACAGCTTGGAAACTACTGTGCAGAAATGAAGTTACCGTAAGTGAAAATAACATAAAGAGAGTTCAAACAAGTTGCCAAACATACTACCTGGCAATTAGGTGATGTAGCTATTTTAAATAATAATGTTTAATCCACTGGCATTATTAGAATGGAAATCTTTTAATGGGGAAGGGAATTGCGGTTGAGGAATAATAATATGTATTCCCACAATGTGCAATATATAATACAGCAGGGCTGTATAATATAATTTAATATAATATAATACAGCAGGGCTGTATAATACAATATAATACAGCAGGGCTTGTTCAACAAGGGCAATGCACAAAATGCATTCTATAATTGCAGCCAAGCACCAAACAGCTTTTCTTTGGTATGACTTCTACAAACAAAAATCGAATTGCTATGGCATACCTCCCAACATTTAGAGATAGGAATGAGGGACACCTACTAGAAAACGTATGTAGGCATAGGACACGCCCCTGCCACGCCCCTCAGAGGGGGACATAACAAAAAAAATGTTAATTTTTGCAAGTGCTTTTTTTTTTTTACCACTAATATTTCTTTATATTGGCTTTTAAAATTGACAAATGCAACAATTTAGAAATTGGATGAAAGTTTTAGCACTGGGAAACACTTTTTGAAAGATAAAAAAGTGCATTTTATATATAACTATATAGATCAGATTATCTCCGGTTGACGGACCCGGTTTTTCACAGTCTGTTGGCTTTGCTGTCCCCTTATATTACCAAGCAAGACACCTGCATGCAGCAAGCCATCACTTCCGAGCAAAGGCTAGTCGCCGCATTCAGGTCTTGCAGAAGGACTATATTAAGGTAAGTTTTATCCTTTAACATCACATTCTATGAATTTAATGTTTGCTAATTTATTACCTAAATACCATGATTGTAAATGCTGTGAATGTCCTCTTTGTCCTCATGCATGCTGGAAGCTTTTAATGCTCCTTTTTTTGTCCTTTGTGCATATTTGCCTTCCCTAACCTCCCCAGCATGCTATCCTGAGCACATACACAACTAGCCTAGTCACTTAACAATGTATTTTGTCAGCTCCATAGTAGTGCTTTACCCTAGACACCCCCTCAAATTTGTACACATGTTATATGTGTCCTTAAATTCATGCAGAGTGCCAGAGGCTATTTTTTTGGGTCCCAAAATCATTTGGAACCCTCCCTCCCCCCCAACCGCTAAGTCAACCAATACCAATCCTCTATCTGCGGACTTTGCCAAACCCATACACACTATACCTACCTCTTTTGTGGTCAGATTTCTGTATGAATTCACCAAAGCATGTAGTGATATGGCCTGCCAGAATACTTTCAAATGGTACTGTTTAAAGTTTTGTTGCAGAATGTAAAAAAGTGCTTCAATTTGTGCAGTGTGTATTTATATTTTTGTATTATGACACTTCTTACCTATCCAGTGAATTTGCCTTTAGTAAATAACTCCCCATTTCAGTGTAAACACCATCTTAGTCCAAAAAATTATATTGAGCATTGAAAGAAGAAGCCACACTTTGTTGAGTAGAAAACTTTTTACTCTGTGCACATTCACATGTAATAACATTTTTGTTTTTGACAGTACAAATAGACTTTACACAACTCAGGAACTTACAAAGTTCAACTTTGACTTCAATATCAGACATTAGTATGTCCAAACTGTGTTGATATTGCCTTCATCAGATGGGTTGATGTCACCCCTGTGAAAGCCAAATTTTGAAGATGCACACAAATTGAGAGTCAAAATGGGGATTTCCCTCCTGATCCCATGTCTAATGTCAACATGTGCTAGCTCCCATCATGGGTGATCAATGGACGCGTTTTGGAGGTGCAACCCCTTCCTCTCATCTACTTTAGTTGCAAGGAAGGGGTTGCACCCCCAAAACGCGTACCTTGATATCCCATGATGGCAAACAGCACATGTTGACACATTGTGTTCATCTTCCAAATTTGGCTCTCTAAAAAATATTTAAAATGTGTGAAAAAAATATAAATACAAACAAACTAGAAGAATCGTGGGGTGTTTTATATTCTGCCTAAAACATCAATGATGTTTTTGAGTCTTTTTTTCACATCATTGATGTCTTCCTTGATCTTCTGTAAATCATGATTGCACACCATGATCTCCCCAATGAGGACGTGTGCACTTGCACTTGTGAAATTAGATTTTCTTCCACAACATCCACATCACTTCAAATAAAAAAAACACACCATGTATTATAAATATGCAGGCATCCATCTATTACCTGAAGCTGTGGTCTCCGACACTCACCTGTTGTGGTCACTATTTTGTCCACTTCATAAACTTCTCCTAACTCCACATCTTCTGGTTGTGGTGTGGGGATTTCCCTTTCTTTAGGAGGTCCCTGGTGTCCTCAGATGTCTTGAATCTTTTCTCCCCTATGTGAATAAAAAAAAAGGTATACTTAGCACACATATATCCAAGTTGAAGACAATTTTGGAAACACCCCTAGTATCCACTGGAGCACCTGTGTGGGACACCCTTAAAAAGGTGTTCTGGTGTCCCACACAAGTGATCCTGAGTCCAGATGTGTAAACAGCTGCTGAGTATCCTCTCCTTACACTGAATCAAGTTTGCAGCTCATTCTCGTTACAAACCCATCTAGACAACAATGTACTAAACTTCTTTTACTAAAAATAGGCCTGAACAAATGTAGTTAACCTGCACCTGGCAAAAACATCATATCAGTGGGCGAACAAACGGTGTGTACTTCGAACGATTATTGTGTCCACGAACCTGAAACTTGCCATTTTAAACTGTACAACAGTAAATAAAAGCACATGGAGCAGCACAAATGTAATAAGAAGAATAGGAACACACAACAAAATACTTTTTTGCAGCACTCTCTTGATTCTTCTGTACTGATCCTGCTCCCTAAATTTGAGGTCTGACCATCGTTTCCTCAGTGGATCCTTCGATTGCCATACCCCAAAATTCTTCTGCAGACTTTTCACAACTTTAGTCATGATCTTGGCCTTTCTGACATTTGAGTTTGGGTAAGGTCCATGCTTCTCGTCATTGTCAGCCCCCTTCAAGATGTCCACCATCTCCATTCTCCACTATCTCAACCTAAGGACATATTTGACGCCTTAAATCTCCTCCGGGATCAGGACGTTCGTGTCTTCGTCGTTGCTGCTGTCTGCATGCACTTGCTCTTTCTCTGCCATGTGCACTCCCACTACGCTGAAAGACAAGGGGCGGGGAATAGACTAGAAAGATTGCCAGGGGCAAGCGGAGTTTCATGCATGCGCAGTGTATATAGAGCGTAACATGCGTGCGTCATATGCACCATCGGTGAGCGGAGGAAGGAGACACTGAAGCGCTGATCATTCTAACAAAGGTACACGTTTAACTTGGTGCATCAGTGGCCTATACTGCTTCTAGATTGAGGCCTATATTGGGACAAGATTAGGAGAGTTTAGCCTGACATTAGGGTTTGTCTTGTGTTGTGTCTGGCAGAGAAAATGGATGGCATCAATGATCACAACTTCCTCCCCCTATTCATAGACAAGTACATGGAGCTGCCCTGCAGTGGCAGGTGAAACATATGCATTATAATCATAAACAAAAGAGGCTCGCAGCACTGCAGAAACTGCTGAAGTTGGTGAACAGATCCCCACAGCAACCATCCCCTATTTGAAGGAAAACATTGGTGGGCTGAGGAGCACTTATAATAGGGAGCGCAATAAAGTCCAGGATTCCATGAGATCAAGAGCTGCAGCAGATGCCATTTATGTCCCCAGGCTGTGGTTCTATGATATACTGTGTTTTCTGTCAGACCAGACTGAAGTCCGGCAATCACTCTCAGGCCTTCCTTCCACTCTTCCTTCCACGCTTCATTCCACCCCAGCTGAAACTTCCAACGTCCAGCCTGGGCCTTCCAGCAAGGAAGAAGTGGAGGAGCCCAGCTTGAGCCAGGTATAGCATTGTTCTACATATTTCTTGTCGTAAAATTAATGATGATAACTAGATGTTATTATTGATCCCTAATTACTGATTTAATAAAGTTTTTTACATATCAATAGACAGTAGTGGCCAAAAATGTTTGGGACAAGAATGAAAAATGCTGGGGTCAGAATGATAGTCTTTTCTATTTGTTACCATTCAATTTTCCACAGTCATGAGCTGAAAATTGTGTGTGATTGATGAATAAAAAACTAAAACTATATCCCTTTTCATATACGTATCCGGAATTTACAGTTACCTCGCAGAGCCTTGGAACAGAGGGTGAAGAATATTTTTTTGAACTGCGTTATAAAGATCAGCGCCATTTTGGAGAGACTTTCACTGAGGTGCGTAAGCATGGGAGGAGCTTGTACTGAAAGCCCACGAAATTACACAGAAGCCAGCGCCCAGTGGGAGGAGTCTGGGTTGATCTTTTCTCCGCATGAGGCACCGCGTGGGAATGTGTTGTGGATAGAAGAAGTGGCTTAGAACCAGGCCTGGTTGGACGTTTTGGCTATCAGCTTCCCCCAAGCCAATCAGTGGGTGCACCGGGCCCTGCTGAGGAGTCTGGGGAAGGGTACTTAAGATGTTGAAGTCACGTGTTCCAGGTTCGTTCGTGAGGCTCTAGCGGTCTGTTCCTGATTCTGGACCAGGGTCCCGGTTACGGGAGCATTCGCCGCTCCGCAACATGCTTTGGTTGACTAACCCCAATAGACCCGCCTGGTCTGGGGTAGGGATCAGTCTGTTCCCAAGTCTCGGAACCGGCTGGTCCGAGGCACAGTAACTGAGGGAGGATTCAAGGTGTCTGGGTGTGCTCTCGGGTTGGAGGGGCACAGCAGCTCGTGCAAGTGAACGGGGAGGACTCTTCTGAGAAGAGTCAACAAGCTGGCATCCTGAGAAGTGCCTGGTTGCTGAGTTGTGAAGGACACTGATGAATTCACGCTTTTTCCAGTACTGCCAAGGAGACAGAGAACGTTCCAGGTACTGAGGAAAAAGGTTCCTGTTCACTTCTGTTACCAGTTACTCAAGGTCAAAGATTTCACAAGTTCTGGATCAAAATGCTGACTGCCATAATCTCTGGCTAGAGATTTATTCAGCTTTGAAGCGCCCAGCTGCGAGTGGCTACTCTCTGGATGGTATTAGAGACTTTCTGATATTAGCAGTTCAAGGTGCCTGAGTTTCTTCACCCTTGCCCTCTGTTCCCATACGAGACTGTGTTGTTGGATGTTACCCCTGCAAATAAAAACCTTTTCTAAAGGACTTTTATGGCATCAGTGTCCAAAGTTGTTGGGTACTAACTCTGGGAACCCCTAGATGTGGAAGAACCAGCCAAGCAGAGGTAACCGGTATGCCCAAAAGTTAAGGCCGCCCTGCCAAGGGTTATGGCGGCTACACATAAATCTGTGCACAAACTCTTCAACCAATAATCTCTCTGGAAGTCTACAAGTATTTCATTGCTTTATTGATCTTCCTTTATTGTTTTGATATTTAATGTTGTGATATATGTTTTTATATGAAATACATTATTATTTTATTATAATCAAACTCTGTGGTTGGTGCAGAGATTCCTGCTATTCCTTCTCTTTGAGGCCTCAGAGTGCCCTGCAATGAGTGATAGTGAGTGTATAAGGTTTATACCCTCAGACACACCTGTGCAGAATGCATCTGACCTGGAAAAGGATATGGTACACAGTCGATAGGCAATATCAGAAATAGGTGCAGACTAAAAGTCAGGACATGCAGTAAACCAGCATAGTCAGATACAGGCTGAAATAAAACAAGTGGAGAAAAAAGAATCATGGAAATAACATAAACTGGAGCCTGGAACTGGGAAAATAACCAAATGCTCAGGCAACAAGTGTTGGTCTGAGGTCAACAAAATAGTGAGTATGATTGACAGACTGGGCAGGGACCCATTCTGTAGACGCTATATAAACTAGAAGATTATTTCAAGCAATGCCTATATCCCCCAGGTCTGGTATAATGCAAGCTCTAGCAAGGAAAGAGTGAACACGTTAGTAGAACCACAAATAACAGATCCGTTTTCCTGCACATCTTTGGCACAGTTTAGGTTTTATTAAAGGAAGTGAGAGATCAATGGTCTTTCATACAAAAAAGAAAAGGACAGCTTTGATAGTGCTAAGGGCCAAAAGCTCACCCAGACCCAGCCATTTTGCATCTGCCACTATTATTTTTATGTTTTAATTTTTTGTTAAATGATTTTTCAGAATAAATTTTTTATAATTTCTACCTATTGTTTTTACTTTTTTTTCCTCATAAAGCTGTCTCTACAATGTTCAAACAAATACATCAGGCAGAGAAGACAGGGCTTTTACTAAAGCTTTTACAATCAATCAAATCAAACGTTTTTTTATCCAGTTTTACTTTGTTGTAACAACAGCATTGAGTGCAAGAAATTCAAGGCTCATGAACATTTTCTGATTGCCAAAGCAGTCGTTAGTCTCTTGTTGGACAAAAATGAAGAGTTTGATGAGAATGCGCCAGCTAACATTACTTAAATTACTCATGTGGCAGAATCAAATTTTTGTTGTGGAAAAAGAAAGAAAAATTAGTTTTCCTTTTTATTAAATACTTTATAAATAGTTAGATAATTTCCCATCTTGTTCTGCTAACTCATACCCACTATTCTCAATTCCTATTAGTAATTAGCTTCTAAATTAAAAAAAAAAAGAAGAAGAAATTAAGATCAGATTTACTGCAGTGTAAAATTGATAAGCTGCAGGACAGTGTTAACAAGGGAAAATAGGCCTAGCCAATGTGTGCCTAACTTTTATTTAATCTCTGAAGATACAGAGTGCAGTGTGAGTGCATTAATGTGAGGTGGTTTAAGTACGCACTGTTTATGCATGACAATCAGTGGTGACCAGTGCTCAATATTTGGGGGGGGGGGCAGTAAACTAATGACAGCCCCCCATGGGAGATGGACTGGAAGGCAGCAATCGTCACCCCCCCACAGGGGACAGATGGGAATGCGGCGATGGACCTCTCATGGGGACAGACAGGGATGCGGCGATCGACCCATCCCCCCCTGCGTTAGACAGATGAAAATTCACAATCAGACCCCCCCATGTGGGAGACAGATGGGAATGCAGTGACCAGAGGCCTTACCTTAAGAAGCAGGGGGAAGGAAGAGACGGCCATTGCCTTTCCTCCCGCTGAACAGGAAGTGTGTCCTGAGACACGATTGGCCAGGGAGTCCTAAGACTTGGGCTTCAGTATCAGCTTCCTGATTGGCCGGGAGGAGAATCAGGAAGACAATACCTAAAATAATTTGCTATTGTCACACATCTGGTAGGCACAAATTAGGGGCTGGGTTCATGTAGATCAGGGGCTTTATGAATGGATAAGGGGGGGCGGCGCCCCTGAGCCCCGTATAGAAAAAAAGCTCTGCAACAGAATGTCAGCAACAACCGTCTAAAGCACTCCAAGCTTTAAGTTCCAATCTTAAATATGGGGAAAATACCCCATTTAATAAAATAAAAAAATCGCTCAGGTGTTAAGGAGCTGGCTATCAATTAGTTTTTGCAGACAAATATTGTTCCCTGAATGGATTTTTAGGTGTATAGGTTTGTACACATAGGCAGGGCACATAGAAAAATATACCCCAGCACATGGGCGTCCACAGGTAGAGGCAAGGGGGGTCAAGTGCCCCCCCCTGGAATTGGCAATGTGTCTGCACACACACTGGTATCCGTGAGCAGTCCTTGCAGGCACAGCGGGGAGGAGAGGGGGAGCCAAATTGTGAGCTGCACTATACTCAGAACACTCAGGAGAAGCTCTTCAGCAACTTGCCCAGCTGTCACACTGCCCCACGCTTTGACCTCTGATACAGCCGCACACTGAACTGAGGCTGTGTTTGCCTCCTTCTCTGTAGCTGCAGCCGTACCAGACAGGATAAGAAAGATCCTCCCAGGTTTGGCTGCTGTCCAAGTCAGAGAGATCACAGTCAGAGCAGCAGTGAGGGTGGGCGGAGCAGCAGTGAGGGTGGGCGGAGCAGCAGTGAGGGTGGGCGGAGCAGGAAGATAAAGTTCACTCAGCAGCTACTGTCCAGCCCAACAGTCACCAGAGCTCACCCCAGGCCAGCGTAGAAGATCCTGAATCAAGCCATGGAAGCTGCCATTAGGTGAAGTGCTAAATGATATTTGTAGAAGAAGCTGGGTTAGTGTGAGCTTGTTCTGTGTCATGGTCTGTATGTAATCAGTGCTTGCAGATTACTGTTTAGTTATTATCCAGCAACTCTGATAAGACCCCAGACCAGGACAATTCTACTACATCCCAGGCTCATGGGCGTCCGCAGATAGAGGCAAGGGGGGTCAAGTGCCCCCCCCTGGAATTGGCAATGTGTCGGCACACACACTGGTATTTGTGAGCAGTCCTTGCAGGCACAGCGGGGAGGAGAGGGGGAGCCAAATTGTGAGCTGCACTATACTCAGAACACTCAGGAGAAGCTCTTCAGCAACTTGCCCAGCTGTCACAGTGCCCCACGCTTTGACCTCTGATACAGCTGCACACAGAACTGAGGCTGTGTTTGCCTCCTTCTCTGTAGCTGCAGCCGTACCAGACAGGAGAAGAAAGATCCTCCCAGGTTTGGCTGCTGTCCAAGTCAGAGAGATCACAGTCAGAGCAGCAGTGAGGGTGGGCGGAGCAGCAGTGAGGGTGGGCGGAGCAGGAAGATAAAGTTCACTCAGCAGCTACTGTCCAGCCCAACAGTCACCAGAGCTCACCCCAGGCCAGCGTAGAAGATCCTGAATCAAGCCATGGAAGCTGCCATTAGGTGAAGTGCTAAATGATATTTGTAGAAGAAGCTGGGTTAGTGTGAGCTTGTTCTGTGTCATGGTCTGTATGTAATCAGTGCTTGCAGATTAATGTTTAGTTAATTTTCCAGCAACTCTGATAAGACCCCAGACCAGGACAATTCTACTACATCCCAGGCTCATGGGCGTCCGCAGGTAGAGGCAAGGGGGGTCAAGTGCCCCCCCCCCTGGAATTGGCAATGTGTCGGCACACACACTGGTATTTGTGAGCAGTCCTTGCAGGCACAGCGGGGAGGAGAGGGGGAGCCAAATTGTGAGCTGCACTATACTCAGAACACTCAGGAGAAGCTCTTCAGCAACTTGCCCAGCTGTCACAGTGCCCCACGCTTTGACCTATGATACAGCTGCACACAGAACTGAGGCTGTGTTTGCCTCCTTCTCTGTAGCTGCAGCCGTACCAGACAGGAGAAGAAAGATCCTCCCAGGTTTGGCTGCTGTCCAAGTCAGAGAGATCACAGTCAGAGCAGCAGTGAGGGTGGGCGGAGCAGCAGTGAGGGTGGGCGGAGCAGCAGTGAGGGTCGGCGGAGCAGGAAGATAAAGTTCACTCAGCAGCTACTGTCCAGCCCAACAGTCACCAGAGCTCACCCCAGGCCAGCGTAGAAGATCCTGAATCAAGCCATGGAAGCTGCCATTAGGTGAAGTGCTAAATGATATTTGTAGAAGAAGCTGGGTTAGTGTGAGCTTGTTCTGTGTCATGGTCTGTATGTAATCAGTGCTTGCAGATTAATGTTTAGTTAATTTTCCAGCAACTCTGATAAGACCCCAGACCAGGACAATTCTACTACATCCCAGGCTCATTACAAATCTGTAATGGACATATTTATGGCTACATGTTTTGATTGCATAGGAGGTGAGCATCTGCAAGAATTAATTTCTGACTAAGCATGTGATCGGTTACATATTGTTTAAGGTCAGTTACATATGTCTAAAAATCTCTCACTCACTTTAGACCCCTTTCACACTGGGGCGTTTTGCAGGCGCTATAGCGTTAGAAATAGCGCCTGCAAAACGCCCTAAAGAAGCTGCACCATTATCTGTAGTGTGAAAGCCCCGAGGGCTTTCACACTGGAGCGGTGCGCTGGCAGGACGTCAGAAAAAAGTCCTGCCAGCAGCTTCTTTGGAGCGGTGAAGGAGCGGTGTGTTTACCTCTCCTCCACCGCTGCTCCCCATTGAAATCAATGGGGCAGCGCTGTAATACCGCCGGCAAAACGTCGCTATTGCGGCGTATTGCTGGCGGTTTTAACCCTTTCACGGCCGCTAACGGGGGGTAAAAGAGCCCCACTAGCGGCTGAAATCCGCCGCAAATCCGACCCACGCTATCGGCGGTGTGGTGTGAAAGGGGTCTAAATCATTTTGGGCATTCTGTATGTAGCTGTTAATATTTTACAAGAAATCTGTATTTTTTAATTTAATTAAAGACCCAAAATTTAGCGCAGTTTGGCATCTTCGCTCTGGTCACCAGATAACTTGTCCCGGCACTGGCAGGGCTGCAAGGTCTGTGTCACTGGGCATGATAGGAAACAGTAGCATTTGTATGGCCACAATAGGAGTTTTACGGTCCGTCCGTCGTCATCCGATCTCCCATAGGGGAGATCGGCGCTGTGACAGGTCCATCCCTGCGCAGTGTGCGGAGACGGACATGTCCTCTGCCTGCTCAGCGGAGATCGCTCCGGCGATCCCACTGAGAAAGCTGATATCCACGGGGCGGATCAGCACTGATCCGCCCCGTATGAAAGAGGCCATACAGTTTGGACAGAATATCATCTTTATGATATTGTGCCCATATAACTGCTATTGTGCCTATATAGATGCTATTGCACCCATATAGAGGCACACCAGCATCTATATGGGCACAAAAGCAGCTATATGGGCACAACAGCCTAAAAGATGCTATTGTATCCATATAGATTTTAAAATCTCCACTGGCTTAAGCCAATGCTACACCATGCAGGTGTAGTTTTTTTTTTTTGTGATTGATTTATTGCCTAATTGTATGTTTATTTATACCTTCACTTGCTGTGGTCGCTCGCAGCATATTTTGCATGGTTTTGCATGTGCCTCAGATCACCACGGCAAAACCAGGTACACTCTTTCCCCCAAAAAGTGCCAAATGTGGCAGTGGAATGGGGGAGGGTGCAAACAAGTGGAGCTTCTCCTTTTGGGTGGAGCTCTGCTTTAACACTGCCAAAAGCCACCAATAGGGAGGGTAGATTGAAAGTAGAATTCCAGCTTGCGCTACCCTTAAAAACTGCCCCCCTACCCTTACACCTAACACCTATGTGGACTAAACTATTTTCAGACTGTTCCAATCTGGTCATGTTATCTCACCTGTGTGATCCAGCAGCGTATGCAGGGGAGAGGAGGGAGCACCAATAACAACTGTGACATGGGAACCTATGGGTGACATCACCTCCTCAGGCTTTATCAGCTGTCGCCAAGTGCTTTCTCCCCTGCAGCCACTGTTGACTGACACAGGTAAGATCACACTACCAGACCTTAAAATTATGCCCCCCCCTGAAAAATGTTCTGCGGATGCCCATGCCCCAGCACTGCAATTCAAACAGCTCAAGCATAGCTTTTTAAAGTAGATGTTAACCCAACCACTAAAATGTTATATAAGCTTTAACATTTGGTATTACTAATATAGAGATCCTTATTTGGGCACATCTTTGTGTTATTCTGCCTTTGTCTCCACAATCTTCTGAGTGCAAATCACCCTGTCAAATGCCTTCTTGAAACAATAAATGATCTTCTGTTCTGATGCACATTGCCCAGGAATATTACACGGTTTTTTAAATAAAAGAGCCAGCAACAGTTAGGAAATATGACCTGTGAAACTACACATGTAGCCAGTTACCAGTGATGTACATGTGGACACAGGAACAGGGTGTGAAATATTAAATTGCAGTCACTAAATGATAGGAAATATTCCCTTTTAAAAACACATATTCAGCCTGTTATGACTGTAGACTGTGTATCTGGAGAGGCTGTAAAGAGGCTACAAAACACACCCATCAGCAGAATTAACATATAAAAATGTTTCCCTCTCCTCACTCCCCAAATAACTAAGATACACAGCATTTTTCTACCTAAAGGACATACACTAATCTGTCCCTATGTGTTTTAACAGAAGCACTCCCTATTCTTTCACTATCACAGCTAAGCACATTGTCAGTATGACTACTGGAAGGCTGGCACATAACAAAGCCCACAATATTGGCTATTATAAGACACCTGACCTAAGTTTAGAGGCCATGAAGTGCAATATATTTAGTTAGTTGCTGTGGTGGTGAACTCAGCCTTGTCTGAACCCATAGATCATCCTTAGAACTTACCATCAACCAACATTTTTCAGTTAACTTTGATACTCACAGATAGATTTGCTCTGAATTTGACCTGAACCTCAGTTCGATTCAAACATCTTGTTAAATAATTGAAAGAAAAAAAAAAGAATTTCCCTTAAAAAGTAATCTGCTAATTTGCTAACTCAATTTTTACTTTGAAAAACAACACAAAAAGTTTGGAGGTAAGGGACTTTTGCGGCACCAAATATTGGAAGAAAAATAAGAAAAGGTGTTCTAAAAAAAAAATGTATACAAATTTATTTCATATACATTACACAAAATATAAAAAATAGTCAAACATGTAATACAATTCCCTATGGTCTATAATTGACACCTATTGCCTAAACGCAGGTGACATTCTCTTTAAGAACCAAAAGAGGTTCCATCCCAGTACGTTCAACATGTTTCGCCATGATCGGCTACTTCAGGAACAAGGTAGTAGAGATATTTATATCACAAAACAGCAAATATGTTACTCTTTAAACTATACATAAAAAGAAAAAAGAAAAATGAAAAGAAGAAAGAAAAACAGCAACTAAAATTGTGGCGCAAACAAATGCTAATACACCATCCACGTGAGTTAGCCCAGTGGCAGCCCGTTCATTAAGGCCACCAGCCATCCCCTCTATGACTAATGGATAAATTCATGCCATGCATGAATCTATCCATGACCGCTGCTGAGAACCCCTATTCAGGCGTCCGCCCCCTTTTTGGGCACCAAACGCCTGAATTCCAGTGGTGGGGGTGTTTTTTTGAAGCACCTGATTAGAGCCACATGCTCTAATAGGCTTCAAAAAAAGGGGGACTGCGAGCACATAGCATTGTGCTTGCAATCCACCCAGATGTGTTAGAAAAGCGAATGAATATTTGCTTTTCTAACACTGAACCGCCTCTCTGCCAATCAGGTAGAGCGGGTCTAATACCCATCACCTGATTGGCTGAACGCAGAGGCACTCCGATTGGATGCCTATCAAAATGGAACATCAGAGGAGGGGGAGGCATGGAGGACACAGGAGCCGTCCCACAGCTCGCCACTATCACCCGCTGCCTGACTCGCCACTAAGATAGGATAAGTGCTGGGCGGGTGGGGACCACAGTGGCGGCATTTGATGGGCATGAGTGGCTGCATTTGAAGGGCACAATTGGCTGCATTTGATGGGCACAAGTGCCTGCATTTGATAGGCACATGTGGCTGCATTTGATGGGCACAAGTGGCTGCATATGATGGCACAGTGGCTGCATTTGATGGGGCACTAGTGGCTGTATATGATGGGCACAAGTGGCTGCATATTATGGTCACAAGTGGCTTAATTTGATGGGCACATGCAACTGCATATGATGGGCATAAGTGGCTGCATATGATGGTCACAAGTGGCTTAATTTGATGTGCACATGTGACTGCATATGATGGGCATAAGTGGCTGCATGTGATGGACACAAGTGGCTGCATATGATGGGCACAGTGGCTGCATATGATGGGTACAAGTGGCTAGATATGATGGGCATAAGTGGCTGCATATGATGGGTACAAGGGCTGCATTTGATGGGCACAGTGGCTGCATGTGATGGGCACAAGCAGCTGAATCTGATGGGGCACTAGTGGCTGTATATTATGGGCACAACTGACTGCATATGATGGGCACAGTGGCTGCGTTTGATGAGCACAAGTGGCTGCATATGATGGGCACAAGTGGCTGCATTTGATGGGCACAAGTGGCTGCATTTGGTGGGCACATGTGACTGCATCTGATGGGCATAACTAGCTGCATATGATAGGCATAAATGTCTGCATATGATGGGCACAAGTGGCTGCATATGATGGGTACAAGTGGCTGCAATTGATGGCACAGTGGCTGCATTTGATGGGCACAAGTGCCTGCATATGATGGGCACATGTGCCTGCATATGATGGGCATAAGTGGCTGCATATGATGGGCACAGTGTCTGCATATGATGGGCACAGTGGCTGCATTTGATGGGCACAATGTCTGTCACTCTGCCCTCTCCCCCTATCAGCATGCTCTTTACACTGCAGCATATCTGATTGGCTGCTATAACTGTTTCTTCCTCCCCCTCTCCAACCTAAACAGTAGACTGCAAGAGGCTAAAACCAAGTTAAATTTAGGCATTTACACTACTTGCATTAAAAATAATAATAATGTACTAATAGTTACAAAGCTGCAAAGTACCATGGGCCTTATATATCTGCTTGGAGTTTAGCTTTGAAACAGAAGGTATCCATGTGCCTTCCTTCCATCACTAACCCATGCAAAAAAAGTATTATTTCTCATGCAGTGTGCAAAACATACACGGCTCTACTGTGCTGTATATCTTTTATGTGTCAGATAAACTGTATGTGTATAAAGCAGGTTCAATGGCAATAAATGAAAACCCAGTTAGCTGTGATCACATGACAATGCCCTTGCAATTTTCAGTTCAGGGCACATTAGACTTTATTATACAACCTAAGTAAGTAAAAATGGAAACAAAAAAAAGCATTTTACAAATATAGCAATGCAAATATAAATAAACAAAAGGAAACACACAATATAACTATAATAGGCAGATTACTATTGGGGGTACAGCATACCTATTTGGGATGAAGATATGCGCAGAAATGAACAAAACTAAAACTATGTTGCTTCTCTCTACATTGTTTCTAATTAGAATAATTTGCTTCTAAGTATATCTCATTTGCATTTAATGACTCTTGAAAAATGTAGCCCCCTAATTATCAAAGCCTTTGTGTTGTGACTAGGCTCCAAGTATGTTGTGCCAAGTGCCAGAAGAGTCTTGGAATGCTTTCAAAGTAATTGCAGAACATTTTGCATTGACTAGCAAATAAAAAAAACAAACTCTGTACAGCCTTGATGTGGAATTAATGGTTCAAAATGAATGCGTGTTTTAACTCACAGGATAGCGAAAGAGTTAAGTAGGATTCAATATTTCAACAAATTGGAAGGGTGTGTGGAAGCATGCATCTTGAATGGCGTACATCAAAGTCTCACAGCTGGAAGAAAATCTGTAGATCTTGTTTTAGAAATAATTTCAGAAATAGATCTGCTGTCTGTGTTCCTTTTGGGGAGATTTTTGCGGTCTTCCTGTTCTAGTGACAATGAACCCTTACTCCACTCTGCTGGATATGGAAACAATTTGACTACTTGTGTTAATAGTTATGCCATTTCTATTTGTGCTCTGCATACTGAATGCTTTTATAATAGACATGGGCGCCATCAATAAATTTGTTTCGTTCCGTTACGTTACGGTTCGTATTAGAATTAATTCGTACTTCTTATTTCGTTTCCGAAATTCAATTTCAATTCGTACGAAATACGTATTGTCGTTAGGTTCGTTAACTTGTACGAACGTTCTTTACGATGAATTTAAAGGCAAAAATATACCTCAATATGACAGTCGATGCTGATGGAAGTTTGGTTTTTATCTGAAATACGAAATTCCATTGAAGAATTTCCTATCCGAAATACGAATTTTCGTTAAATGAGGGGCTCCCACCATCCCTGTGCTGTGCTTTCTTCATCCTGGGGATTCGTAAACAAAAGTTCGTATTTCGTACAAAATTTAGACGCATGGCAATTCATATTTCGGATCCTCCCGAATGTACAAATCTAGGGAAATTCGTACGAATTTGACATTCGTACTAAACTAATCGCACATGTCTATTTTATAATGCAGGCTGCTCATTGAGAGCCAGGATTCTGACGATCTTTGAAACAACTGAGCTTTATCAGGTACTATTGCTGCAGTACTTTCAATGTTATGCTTCAAAGTACAATGATTGTTTTTATTACCTGTTAAGATGAGATAATTATAGAGCTCAGTGAAGCTATAAAAACATGAAAGATTAATCTTGTTTTTTGTCACATATCTTGGATTTAATAGTGAACATAGGCGGCAGAGGGGCTCTTTTATTCTCATGATCATTGCTCTACATACAGTATGTGTTACTTTTTGCCATTGTGCCATCTAGCCAGAGCCTGTCCTCACCAGGAATTCACATGGTACTGATATAATATACAGCATATCATTTACCCTTATGTACTATCACTGACAGTGACACCATTAACTTTAACCACTTCAGCCTCAGAAGATTTGGCTGTTGAATGATCGGGCCATTTTCTGTGATTCGGCACTGCGTCGCTTTAACCGAAAATTGTGCGGTCGTGCGATGTTGTACCCAAACAAAAAAAAGAGCAATTTTTTTCTCAGTTTAGGCCTTTATGTATTCTTCTACATATTTTTGGTAAAAAAAAACTCAATAAGCTTATATTGATTGGTTTGAACAAAAGTTATAGCGTCTACAAAATAGGGGATAGATTTACAGCATTTTTATTATTATTTTATTTTTTCTAGTAATGGCAGTGATCTGCAATTTTTATCATGATTACGACATTATGACGGACACATCGGACAATTTTGACAGCGATCAGTGCTATAAAAATGCATTGATTACTGTAAAAATGTCAATGGCAGTGAAGGCGTTAACACTAGGGGCGATCAAGGGGTTAACTGTGTTCCCTGGAAGGTGATTCTAACTGAAGGGGGAGGGGTCTGACTAGAGGAAGTGATAGTGGTTCCCAGCTAAATCACTGTTCTCAGAACAAAACACAAATTTGTGTGTTTACACCCACACTTCCGTGTTCTGTTCCTCATGCTCGTGATTGCTCGTGGCCGGCTGTCATCGCGACTGTCAGCCACAAGCATCGGCACCCCCGCTGTGCAGCTCGCCATCTATCCCGTTCATGGGATTGTGCCGACCTGCCGTAGTATAAATGATGGCGGCTGGTCGGCAAGCGCCTAAATCCTAACTCTAGACTGATATATTTAAGAAAATATATAAATTGATGCATTACAAAGTATTACTTACTTCAACTCAGGGGCGTAACTACAGGGGCCGCTCAGTTTGCAATTGATACCCAGGCCCCATGCTCCAGGGGGTCTGTGTGGCTTCCCTGTCTTTTCCTCCTGCAGTCGCTAAAAGCCTACTTCTTCTCATCTCCCTCCCACAGGTATTCAGCAGCTGCAGGTGGAAAATGAAGGGGATCAGTTCCTCTATATGCTACCCCTGCTGCCACTCCCATCCAGGTTCCTATTGTTTCTGCTGCCCTGGGCCCCTGTGGGCTCCCCTTGTCCCCCCACAGTTCTATCGGCTTCCCCCCTCTCCTGCTGGGAATGTGTCAGAATGTAAAATGCAATGCATTTTACACGAGGATATAGGAATACTCACTGCTGGAGATGAGGGGGGCAGAGAGCTGTCCATCCTGAGAACAAGGGTTAAGGTAAGTAATGCTGTATATTAGCTCATCTCCTAAGAACAGTATATTCCTTAATATGCTGGGGGGGGGGGGGGGGGGTGGTGTTAACAATAGACAAAGTTGCATGCCACAGCTTTTCAAGACATAAAGAAATAGCATTTTCATTAGATATACTTATGAACGAGATACAAATAAGACATAAGTAATCTTTTCTCTGTTAATATTTAAAAACAAATATGTAAAAAATGTATATACCTTGAGGCAGCCGTATTTGCATTTTACATACACAGGCTCTACTTCCTGTTCTGCAATGCTGCACAATGGTTTTATTTTACTGCTCTTCAAAATACAGATCTAGGAGTCAGCCAACTTATTGAACACACTAGACTCCCTACAAGGTGAAAATCTTATCTCACCAGCTGTTAAATATAAGGGCAGAATGGGTGCAAGTTAAGTATTGACTTTCACTATAATAAATCTACAAATCACTATAGTTAACACAACAACAAATATATTGAAGAGCAAGCAAGTAAACATGCAAAATCAAATCCAACAATGTTTATGGAAAATATTTCTAATTGAAATACACTCTTTTTGTAGGTATTCTTATTAAATTCTGGTCTATGTTCAGTTTAGATGGAGACCATGAGGTTCATTTGCTAAAGACAAATAGACTGTCCACTTTGCAAGGGAAGTTGCACTTTGCATGGGTATTTTCACCAGAGCTTAGTGAATGAGGTTAAGCTCTGCTGACATCCATCATGCAATCATGTGCAAGCAAAACATTTTTTATTTGCCTTGCGTGTTATTTTGTATTATTTTCAAAGTGTAAATTCACCACATATACTAAAATTATATTGTAAAGTACAATGCAATGTGAACAGTCTGCTTATCTTTAATCAACGATTATAATACAGAATACAGAATACTTTATTAATCCCAAAGGGAAATTGGGAAATTGTTATGACACAGACACACTTAACAAAGACAACACAATATCAACAACAATATCAAAAACACAACAAAATTACTAATAACAGCCATTAACAACAAATGACAAAATTAAAACTACACCACAAATAAAATATCCATACAAATAAAATACAACATAGAATAAATAACACAGATTAAAATAACAGACAAACTATCAGATACAAATAATATGCCACTTTCTCTAACACCACAACAGATAATAACCAACCCAATACCAACATACTATAAAAACAACACAAAATCCTGATCATAAACCAGAATTAAATCTTCACCTGCAGCCCTCACATAATATAATTATATACAGTTACAATAAAAAGAATGTGAACCCCTTTGGAATGATATGGATTTCTGCACAAATTGGTCATAAAATGTGATCTGATCTTCATCTAAGTCACAACAATAGACAATCACAGTCTGCTTAAACTAATAACACACAAAGAATTAAATGTTACCATGTTTTTATTGAACACACCATGTAAACATTCACAGTGCAGGTGGAAAAAGTATGGGAACTGCTAGACTAATGAGATCTGCAAGAGCTAATTGGAGTGAGGTGTCAGCCAACTGGAGTCCAATTAATTAGATGAGATTGGAGGTGTTGGTTTCAGCTGCCCTGCCCTATAAAAAACACACACCAGTTCTGGGTTTGCTTTTCACAAGAATCATTGCCTGATGTGAATGATGCCTCACACAAAAGAGCTCTCAGAACACCTACGATTAAGAATTGTTGACTTGCATCAAGCTGGAAAGGGCTATAAAAGTATCTCCAAAAGCCTTGCTGTTCATCAGTACACGGTAAGACACATTTTCTATAAATGGAGAAAGTTCAGCACTGCTGCTACTCTCCGAGTGAGTGTCCTGTAAAGATGACTGCAAGAGCACAGCACAGACTGCTCAGTGAGGTGAAGAAGAATCCTAGAGTGTCAGCTAAAGACTTACAAAAGTATCTGGCATATGCTAACATCCCTGTTAGCGAATTTACGATAAGTAAAACACTAAACAAGAATGGATTTCATGGGAGGAAACCACAGAGGAAGCCACTGCTGTCCAAAAAAAACATTGCTGCACGTTTACAGTTTGCACAAGAGCACCTGGATGTTCCATAGCAGTACTGGTAAAATTTTCTGTGGACAGATGAAACCAAAGTTGAGTTGTTTGGAAGAAACACACAACACTGTGTGGAGAAAAAGAGGCACAACACACTAACATCAAAATCTCATGCCAACTGTGAAGTATGGTGGTGGGGGCATCATGGTTTGCAGCTGCTTTGCTGCGTCAGGGCCTGAACGGATTTCAATCATCAAAAGAAAAATTAATTCCCAAGTTTATCAAGACATTTTACAGGATACCTTAAGGCCATCTGTCCACCAGCTGAAGCTCAACATAAGATGGGTGTTGCAATAGGACAACTACCCAAAGCATAGAAGTAAATCAATAGAATGGCTTAAACAGAAGAAAATACGCCTTCTGGAGTGGCCCAGTCAGAGTCCTGACCTCAACCCAATTAAGATGCTGTGGCATGACCTCAAGAAAGCGATTCACACCAGACATCCCAAG